>NC_090449.1:245413749-245734300 GCF_031143425.1 Pleurodeles waltl | reverse complement strand
GAACACCAGTCCGACTCCTAGTGCTAGGTTGACCAGTTTCTGCCAGCCTGCCACAACCAGGCGAGTTTCTGTCCACATGGGGAGAGTGCCATTGTCACTCTGTGGCCAGGAATAAAGCCAGTACTGGGTGGAGGTGCTTCTCACCTCCCACTGCAGGAACTGTAACACCTGGCAGTGAGCCTCAAAGGCTCATGCCTTTGGTAATAGCACCCCAGGGCATCCCAGCTAGTGGGGATTCCCGCCCTTCTGGACACTGCCCCCACTTTTGGCTGCAAGGCTGGAGGAGATAATGAGAAAAACAAGGAGGAGTCACCCACCAGTCAGGACAGCCCCTAAGGTGCCCTGAGCTGAGGTGACCCCTGCCTTTATAAATCCTCCATCTTGAGATTGGAGGATTCCCCCAATAGGATTAGGGATGTGCCCCCTCCCCTCAGGGAGGAGGCACAAAGAGGGTGTAGCCACCCTCCAGGACAGTAGCCATTGGCTACTGCCCTCCTGACCTAAACACACCCCTGCATGTAGTATTTAGGGGCGACCCAGAACCCAGGAAATCTGATTCCTGCAACCTACACAAAGAAGGACTGCTGACCTGAAAGCCCCGCAGAGATGACGGAGACGACATCTGACTTGGCCCCAGCATTACGGGCCTGTCTCAAGATTCAAAGAACCTGCACAGTGACGCATCCGACAGGGACCATAGACCTCTGAAGCCTCAGAGGGCTGCCCTGAAACCGAAGGATCAAGAAACTCCCGAGAACAGCATCACTGTTCAAAAACAGCAACAACTTTGTAACTTTTTAGCAACTTCTAAAGAACTCACCCTTCCCGCCAGAAGCGTGAGACTTCACACTCTGCACCTGACGCCCCCGGCTCGAGCTCCAGAGAACTAACACTGCAGAGAGAACTCCCAGGTGGCTGCAACTACGTGAGTAACCTGAGACAACCCCCCTGCACCCCCACAGCGACGCATGCCGAGAGGATCCAGAGGTTCCCCCTGACCGCGACAGCCTGGAACAAAGAACCCGATGCCTGGACCAAGCACTGCACTGGCAGTCCCCAGGACCAAAAGGAACCGAACTCCAGTGCAGGAGTGACCATCAGACGACCCTCTGCCTAGCCCAGTTGGTGGCTGGCCCGAGAAGCCCCACTGTGCCCTGCCTGTATCGCTAGAGTGCCCCCCGGATCCCTCCATTGACTTATATTGAAAACCAGACGCCTGCTAAGTACACTGCACCCGGCCGCCCCTGTGTCGCAGAGGGTGTGTTTTGTGTGCCTGTTTGTGTCCCCCCCAGTGCTCTACAAATCCCCCCTGGTCTGCCCTCCGAAGATGCAGGTACTTACCTGTTGGCAGACTGGCACCGGAGCACCCCTCTTCTCCATAGTCGCCTATGTGTTTTGGGCCCTGCTTTGACCTCTGCACCTGACCGGCCCTGTGTTGCTGGTGCAGTGACTTTGGGGTTGCCTTGAACCCCCAACGGTAGGCTGCCTATGACCAGGAAACTCAAGTTATAAGTGCTTTACTTACTTCAGAAACTTAACCTTTCTTACCTCCCCCAGGAACTGTTGAGTTTTGCACTGTGTCCACTTTTAAAATAGCTTATTGCCATTTTAACCTATCCGGTGTATGTTACTGCTCTAATTCAAAGTTCCTTACTTACCTGTGTAGAGTACCTTGCATTTTATGTACTTACTTCAAATCTTGAATCTTGTGGTTTTAAAATAAATTAAGAAAATATATTTTTCTATATAAAAACTATTGGCCTGGAGTTAAGTCTTTGAGAGTGTGTTCCTCATTTATTGCCTGTGTGTGTACAACAAATGCTTAACGCTACCCTCTGATAAACCTACTTCTCGACCACACTACCACAAAATAGAGCATTCGAATTATCTAATTTTGCCACTATCAACCTCTAAGGGGAACCCTTGGACTCTGTGCACACTATGGGGGTCATTCTAACTCTGGCGGGCGGCGGAGGCCGCCCGCCAGAGTTCCCCCCTCCAGATTACCGCACCGCGGTCAGATTACCGCACCGCGGTCAGAAGACCGCTGCGGTTATTCTGTGTTTCCCGCTGGGCTGGCGGGCGACCGCCAGAAGGCCGCCCGCCAGCCCAGCGGGAAACCCCCTTCCCACGAGGAAGCCGGCTCCGAATGGAGCCGGCGGAGTGGGAAGGTGCGACGGGTGCAGTTGCACCCGTCGCGAATTTCAGTGTCTGCTGAGCAGACATTGAAATTCTTTGTGGGGCCCTCTTACGGGGACCCCTGCAGTGCCCATGCCATTGGCATGGGCACTGCAGGGGCCCCACGACACCCCATACCGCCATCCTGTTCCTGGCGGGCGAACCGCCAGGAACAGGATGGCGGTATGGGGTGTCTGAATCCCCATGGCGGCGCAGCTGCAGCGGAAAACCGGCGGGAGACTGCCAGTTTTCCTGTTCTGACCGCGGCCAAACCGCCGCGGTCAGAATGCCCTGCGGGGCACCGCCAGCCTGTTGGCGGTGCTCCCGCCGACCCTGGCCCCGGCGGTCAAGGACCGCCGGGGTCAGAATGACCACCTATATCTCACTTTGAGATAGTATATACAGAGCCAACTTCCTACACAAACATAAATATACTAATTTCTAATCTTATGCCCCGATGGCCAATTGACACAACTAATATGTCATTGCACCCATCGGACCCTTCTGGTTGTAGGGATGCTTAGTGTTTATTGGTTATCTACCAAAACTCAAATCCCAGAGTCAACCACTGAGCTGCAAACTATAATGATTATTCAAGTACCAAACATGCATCAATTTATATCATAAAACCTAATGGGTATTGCGTTTTGGGCTATTTCCTGTTACAAGCACTAGCCTTACTCACACAAGTGAGGTACCATTTTTATTAGAAGACTTAGGGGAATGCTGGGTGGAAGGAAGTTTGTAGCTCCTGCGGATTCCAGAGCTTTCCATCCATCAATGTGAGAAAATGTATTTTGGAGTCAAAGTTTGAGGTTTGCAAGGTATTCTGGGTAAAACAACCTGGTGAGAAAGCCATGCAAGTCACCCCATCCTGGATTCCCCTAGGTGTCTAGTTTTAAAAAATGTACAGGTTTTCTAGGTTCCCATAGGTGCCTGTTGAGCTATGGTCCAAAAACTACAGCTAGGCACATTGCAAAAAAGGGTCAGTTTCCGGTGGAAAAATTGGATGTATCCATGTTACATTTCAGGGCCTTTCCTGTTGCCGGTACTAGCTCTACCCACACAAGCAGGTACAATTTTTATCTGGAGACATGGAGAACATAGAAAAGATGAACAAATGTTATTACCAACTGTATTTCTCTGCATTTGTGCCTTCCAAATGTAAGCCAGTGTGTAAGAAAGAAGACATTTAGAGAAAAGCCCCTTTAAGTCACATGCTAGTATGGGTACCAACAATTTTGGAGATGTGCAAATAACCACTAATTTTAAACTCCATACCTTATGTCCATTTCAGAAATAAATAAGTTTCCTTGATACCTATTTTTCACTCTCTATATTTTACATATGAATTGCTCTGCACCCTGTAGATGGGGGATATCTTGTTGTGGAAGTGCTTCGCTAGAGCACTGCAGAGTTCCTATGAGGGAGAGGTTGTGTTCTCAGTGGCTGTTGGGCAGGAGAACTCTCTGAGGATCGTGAAGAATTGCTGTCTGCATGGGCATCCTTTTTTGTGTCTTTGAGTCATTGGTGGTACTTGTTAAGGGCTGACTTGAAGTGGCCAGGTCTGTATTGTCTCTGCTGGTGTATCATCTTCTCTCCAGTTGTTTGCAGCTGTGTTTCTTTGTGCTGTGTTCTAGGTGTATACCAGCTTGCTTGTTTGGTGGATCTGCGGATTTTGGCTGGTTTGATGGGGCTGACTCAGTCAGTGGCTTTGGTGACCTAGGTGTTGAAGTTCTTGACTGCTTGCTCCAAGTTGGTTGCGGTATAGGGCTGGGTGGTGTTGAGGGAGTCTGGCCATTGAGTCCTTGTCACTCTGCACCAGCTCCAGAAGGACGTACTGGGTGGGATGGAGGTGGAGCGAGGTGATAATGTAACAGTGAACCAACCTCTTCAGCCTCATCACTACAAAGGGAACATCCCACTGCATGGGAACAGCTCACCACACAGACCACCAAAGCCATCATGAACTCCATCCACCCAGGTACACCCACCGACCCAGGTGCCCAATGCTTCTTCAACCTACAAAGCAACAAGATCATCCACCAACTCACCACCACCCTCAACACATCCACAGCAACCTTTCCCAAAGCATAGGAACACGCAGAAGTCAGACATCTCTGCAAGAAACCCTCCTCTGACCCTAGCAAACTCCAGAATAACACCCCCATCTCGCTGCTCCTGTTTCCCACCAAAGTCTTGGAGGAGACAATCAACCAACAGCTCACCGAACACCTGGAGAGAAACAACTTACTAGACAACTCCCAATTCGGCTTCCATGCCAGCTTCAGCACAGAGACCGCCCTGATTGCCACCATGGATAACATGTGCACCCTACTTACAGAGGAGAATCAGCGGCCCTGATCCTCCTCGACCCAGCCTTCAACACCATATCCCACCACACGCACCTCAAGAGACTGCACCAGCTCAGGGTCAAGGGAGACATACTCAGATGTATTGCATTATTCCTTTAGGGACATAAGCAGAGAGTCCTCCTACCTCCCTTCCCCTCAGAACTCATGAGCACCACCTGCGGCATCCCTCAAGGTTAATCTCTCAGCCCCAGCCTCTTCAACACCTACTAGCCAACATCGTCAGAACTCACAGTATCAACATCATATCCTACGCTGATGACACCCAGCTCATCCTTTCGCACTCAGCAGACCCACAACACTACCAAGACCACATCCACAAATGCATGAAGAACGTGCCCACTGGATGAAGCCAACGGTCTGAAGCTCAAAGCTGACAAGACTGAAGTGGTGATCTTTGGCACCCAACCCCTCCCTTTCTTAATGGCTGCCACAGCGCAGTGAGAGGGCAACTACACTGACCTCCTGGTCAGCGTCTGCTGCCCTTCCCAGCTCCTCCGAGTGCTGCTGCCTCTGCCTTGCCTGGTAATGAACTAAGAGCCTGCCTGACTCTCAGGTCGAGGCACTCCTCCACCCACTGGCTCCTGCCTGCGCTTCATCCCCGGTGGTCTAGTGCCCATCACAAGTAAGTATCTCTCCCTCTCTCTCTCTCCTGTACTCCTGCTTCTTTATTTCTGCCTTTTCTTTCACTCTCTTTTTATTTTTTGGCTTTTCCCTCTTTTTCTGTCCTTTCCCTGACCCTCTACCTCCCACGCCGCTCCGGCAGCTCCGCCCCCTCCCCGCAAAGCACCTTTCCTGCCCTCCCGTCTCTCAGCTGACCGTACCCCCAGCCCCCTTCCCTTCTTAATGGCAGCTGCACACAGTGGGCGCTCCACTGGAGCACCAAAGGCAAGCCTGTCTGCACCCGCCCATGCCCGGACTGCGCCCAGCACCAGAAACCCTGGATCTCTGTCAAGCCATCCCCTGGCCAGCAGACATTACGATGTCGTGACCCTCCACCGCCTTAACACCGGACGTCTAAGGGACTGCTGCACCACATCCCCCACTGACCTTTTTTTGTGCAGGAACTGCAAATTTAGTGCAGGCCACAACACACAGAAGGCACTCCCCACGCCTGTAAACACCAACACTCACCACAACCCTATCAACTGCCTCCTCCTAAACATCTGCTCCCTCCACAAGAGCACCACTGAACTCTGGGATTTGATCGACACCGCCTGACTGGACATCGCCTTCCTTACAGAGTCCTGCACCAACCCCACCTCAGGACCGGTCAACGCCATTGACATCCTGGACAGATACAGCATCCTAAGGAGGGACTGGCCCTTCCGCCCGGGAGGAGGAAGGAGGACTCACCATTGAACACAAGTCCTCACTCCCTATCAAGACCAATTCAGAAGAAAAGTGCACCTCCATAGAACACCTTCACTTCCTGGTCCACACCGATCACAACTCCTCCATCCTCGGCACCCTGGCCTACAGACCACCCGGCCTCCACCCAACATTCATCGACGTCATTGTAGACATCCTCATCCCCCAGGGCCTGGTCTCTGACGACTACCTCTGCCTCAGTGACCTGAACTTCCACCTAGAGGACCGCAACAATCCAAACACCACCACCCTACTTGACAGCCTCGCCACCCTCGGCTTCAGACAGCTGATCACCACGTCCACACACATCGCAGGACACACACTGGACCCCATCTTCACCTCAAGCAACTGGATTACCCTCAAGACCATCTCCACCCCAGACTAGGCCGACCACCGCTGCCTACACTTTATCATCATTGCACCCAGTAGCCGCATCCGAGACACCTCAAGGGAAATGGAACAAAATAATCAACAAGAAACTCACCACAACTCTTGCTAAATACCTCCCACCTCCCTCCGATGACGCCAACACCACAGCGTGCATTCTCAACACATGGATCACTGAATGTGCCGACACTCTAGCCCTCCCCATCTGACATCGGCGCATGCCAAACAAAGCCAGCTGGTTCAGCCCCGAACTCCAAGAATCCAAATGTACCTGCAGGTGCCTAGAGAAAAAATAGAGGAATAGTCAAACTAGTGAAGGCCTCGCCTCCTTCAGAGCCGCAACTACCATCCACCGCTGACACATCAAGAACGCAATCAAGAATGCACTCTGGGAACGCATCAACTCCTCCACACACAACACAAAGGAACTTTTCTCAGTGATCAACAAGTTCACAAATCCCCCCTCCAAAGCCACCAGCATACCCCCGTTGCAAGACCTCTGCGAGAAACTCACCACCTTCTTCCACCGCAAGATCCAAGACATCTATGACAGCTTCCTCCCGAAAACCAACCCAGCACCAGAACCTGCGAATGACCCCCCACCCCATACCTTCCATAGCTGGTCCACGCTCACCACAGAGGAAACAGAAAGCATCATGAACAGCACCCACTTCGGAGCCCCCACAGACCCTTTACCGCACAACATCTACGTCAGAGCCAATACATCCATTGCCCCCGAGCTCTGGAACATAATAAACCGCTCCATCAACACTGGCACTTTCCCAGTGGACTAGAAACATGCCAAAGTACGCCCCCACCTGAAGAAACCCTCAGCTGACCCATCAGAACCAAAGAACGTCCGGCCCATCTCGCTGCTACCACACCTGGCCAAAGTACTGGAGAAAGCCATCAACACACAACTACAAAATTTCATAGAGGTTAACAACTCTCTGTCAACTCCCAGCGTGGGTTCCGCAGCAACCACAGCATGGAGACAGCTTTTCTTGCAGCTACCGACGACATCCGATCACTTCTAGACCACAGCCACACTGCAGAACTCATACTCCTTGACCTCTCAGCAGCCTTCGACGCAGTCTCCTACAGCACACTGTGCACCAGAGTCCACGACGTAGGAATCTGCAGCACAGCCCTGAAATGGATCCACTCCTTCCTCTCCGAAAGGACTCAGAGGGTCAGGCTCCCTCCCTACACATCTAAACCCACAGGAGTCAGCTGCGGATTTCCCCAAGGATCCTCTCTGAGTCCAACTCTTTTCAACATATACATGACCCCACTCGCAGCCATCGTCAGAAGCCATGGAATGAACATTGTGTCCTAAGCAGATGACACACAACTCATCATTTCCCTCACCGAAGACCCGGACACGGCCAAAAGGAATTTCCACTTGGGAATGGAAGCAGTCGCCGCCTCGATGAGAGAAAGTTGTCTCAAGCTCAACTCTGACAAGACAGAGCTGATCGGAAATACCCCCTCAGCATTGGATGACTCCTGGTGGCCCACATCTCTCAGCACCCCGCCTTCACCTACTGAGCACGCCCGCAACCTAGGCATCCTTGACTCCTCCCTATCTGTAACCCAACAGGTAAACTCAGTCACCTCCTCCTGCTGGCACACCCTCCGCCAACTCTAGAAAATTTTCAAATGGATCCCATTAGACTGCCCAGGACCGTCACCCACGCCTTAGTCACAAGCAAGCTTGACTACGCTCTCTACTCTGGCACCATGATGAGAAACATCAAAAAGCTGCAACTCATCCAGAACTCCACCGCCAGACTTGTCCTTAACCTCCCACGCCATGAACACATCACCCATCCCGTGAGGACCCTTCACTGGCTCCCAATAGAAAAACAAATCACCTTCAAGCTACTCACCCATATGGACAAAGCCATACGCAACGTCAGACCGGCATACCTGAACCATCGCGTCTCCTTACACACCCCCACCAGATCCCTCCGTTCCGCTCAACAACCTGCCCCTAGACCTCAGACAAACCCATTGCTCACCATCTTCAGGAAGGACCTCAAGACTTGGCTCTTCGGATGAGGCTCCACCCTTCCCGAAACCCCCCCCCAGAGCTGTGAGACCCTTACGGGTGAGTAGCCATGCTTTACAAAAACTGATTGATTTGATTAATTGATTGATTTGGCAACCACATCTACCTCTGGAGCGACACCTGGTGGCCTGATGAACTCAGACCTACCCCAAACCTAAGAACCACGCCTGCAACCTCCGCATCATCCTGGACAGCAAACTTACCATGAAACAACAGATCACACAGTCTCCTCTGCCTGCTTCCACACTCAGTGGAGGCTCTGGAGAATTCTCAAAAGGCTTCCCATAAGCAGAGGAAAACAGTCACACAAACCATAATCACAAGTCCCCTGGACTAATGCACTGCACGCAGGAACCACCACCGAACTCATGATGAGGCTCAAGACAGTGCAGAACGCTGCGGCCAGATTGATCCTCAACCTCCCCATACAGACCCATATCACCCACCAACTGAGGAACCTCCACTGGCTCCCCATTCAGAAAAAAAGATGCCAATTCAAATTACTGACACATGTCTACAAAGCTCTACAAGACTGAGGACCAGCATACATGAACCATCACCTGAACTCCCACCAACCATTCAGAAACCTCTGCTCTGCCTCCCTCGCACTCGCGCAGACACAGCATGTCTGCAGCAGCCACAGCGGGGCTGCTCCTTCTCCCACCTTGAAGCCAAGTCGTGGAATGCCCTCTCACTCCGTCTCCAAACATCACCCTCACTGACGGACTTCAGGAAGAGACTCAAGACCTGTTTTTTCAATTAAGCCCATTAACCCAGTGCCTGGATACCCACACAGGTAATAAGTTATGCTCTACAAGTACGGATTGATTGAGTTGTACCCGATACACAATGAAAAACCATTGGAAAGTGCAGCTCAGTTATTGGCTCTGGGTACATCAAGTTCTTGGAAAAACCTCAAACCCTCTATACCCTCACAACTAGAAAGGTCCAGCATTTGTAATGATATATTGCTTTGGTAAATCAGCCTTTGTTGCAAGAAGTTACAAATGAAAATGTTATAAAAAATGGGCAGATTTTTCCTACTAATTTTCAATTTTTTATTTATTTCAACACTTAGGGCCTGGTTTAGATTTTGGCAGACAGGCTACTCTGTCACAAGGGTGACGGATATCCCTTCCGCTGAAATATAAATCCCTTAGGAAATAATGGGATTTATATTTTCGGCGGACGGGATATCTGTCACAGTCATGACGGAGTCACCCGTCTGCCAAAATCTAAATCAGGCCCTTAGTTTATTTGGGCAAACCTTGAAGGATCTACGCAAATGACCCCTGGCTGAATTCAGAATTTTGTCTAGTTTTCAGAAATATATAGCTTCCTGGGATCCACCATGTATTTCACACTCGCTTCCACCTCAACCTGAAAAGAGATGGAAAGCACAAAAAAACTGGAATTATGGGCTGTCTCCCGGTAAAATGCCAAAACTTTGTTAAATATTTTGGTTTTCTGAATCAAGTCTGCCTGGTCCTGATAGCTGAGAGGATGGTGATTTTAGCGTCACAAACCTTTCGTGGATGCCATTTGCAGGACAAAGAAACAGACAGTTTCTTCTGCAGCATTTTTTTGTCATTTATCCCAATGAAAACAAAATGTTGCCATATTTTGGCTAATTGCTTGGCCTCCTCCAGGGGAATCCACAAACCCTGGATACCTTTAGGATTCCCCAGGATGACGGGGAAAAAAGGACACAAACTTGGCATGCATAGCTTATGTGAACAAAAGGCTATGGAGACCTAAGCACAAAATACCCCAAATAGCCCAAAAAGGCTTAGCCCTGGGGAGGGGAGAAGGCCTACCAGCACAAGGGTTACAATTTTAAAAATAAACTAAGATTCAAATCAATGAATTTAATGTTCAGCTTTGAGATACAATAACACAGGTGCTTTTCCACCCAGTTATTTTTTTCTTTTACTTTTTTTAATGTACTCTACATACAGACATTGGCAAAACCTACAGCTCGGCCCTCACTTTATAAAGGCAAGGACCATTGGGTGTTTTTTAATATCCTTCCCTAGTGGCTAGTAGCGGATGGGAAGAGAGTGTTGTGACATTTTTATGGTGGTCAGGGCACGCCCTGATGCTAGCTAGGGCCACTCCCACCACATGTTTTATATTGTTCATCCCTGGGGCCTCGTGGGTTTTCTGCCCCCATCTGGATCTGCTTGACCGCATCTTGACCAATTGCTGTGGACAAGATGCAGTCAAGAAGATCCTTCCCTCTGGCATGGACACACTGGACAGCAGTCCATGGGTTCTCCCATTGCCAATCACTGCCATGCTTGTATGCATTCCTCTGGCTTGTCCAAGTAAATCTTATGGCAATGCCTTCAATGGAGCATGCTTCTTTTTAGAAGAAACTGGGCCAGCACTGGAGAACTTCAAATCAGGCCACGCTATATGTACGAACACATTTTCCCATTGCCAAAGAATGGGTCAAAACCTTTGATACATCTGGCCCTTAGTCCTTGGGGCTAGCTTACCCTACTCATCAATTTCATCAGCAGTACTGTAAGTACAGGGCATACTCGAGGTTTGCCACTTCAGCAGCACAAGCCCTGGCAAGGCTGGCATTTGGCTGCCAAATTGGTGAGCAAAGCCAAGTCCTTCCTTTCGAGGAAATGCTGCCTCCCATTCCACCGTTTGCCTCTGTCAACTCGGACGACCATGCATACACTCTCAGCCTGAGGTTCTGGCATATTGGAGAAAAGGGGCCACATAATTAGTCAGGATAACGAAACCTGGTTGGGATGCTATTCCTGTTATTTTCTTGAACCAAGAAAGATGGTGGCCTCAGGACTATTCTGGGCCATCTCAATCTAAATTGCTTTCCCTGGAACAATAAGTCCAAGATACTTTCACTCACAGGTCATTATGCCTCTGGAACTGGAATACTGAACAGTGTCCTTCAACCTACAATATGGGTACTTTGAAGCCCTAATCTTGTAGTTGCACAAGCATTTCTTGGTGGGCTCTGCCCACTAGCAGAACATGGTTTTCTCCTTTTGGTTAACATCAGCCTCAAGGTCTTCACAAAGGTGACGTCAATGGTCATGGCACACCGAAGCAGGTTGGGACTTCTGTATTCTTGGACCTTGGCAACTGGATGCTGAAGGAGGCGGGGTGTGCAGTTGCTAGTGTCAGACAACTTGCTGACTATGATCTTCCAGCTCCTTGACCTAGAGTGTTCCATTACCCTTCCCAAGTCTCACCTCCACGATTCCCAGCATCATCTTTCCATCAGAGAAGAGTCAGGTGCTGTCTGTCTCCTTCAGGACCTTCCAACCTCCTCATCAAGGTAAAGACATCTAGGCTATAATTCCAATATTTCAAAAGTGAAATCTGGTTCTGGCCATCTCATCTGGTGGTCGTCTGTCTCTTGGGTCTGCATGCATCTTAGATGCTGCTGGTGCCCTACGTTTGATGGCACACATGTACACTCCAGTGGTGTTACTGCATTCAGTGGGTCCAGCATTCAGGAGCCCCAATGGACAGCATTTGTTGAACATTTGAACTGGTGGTTGCGTCAGATCACTGCACTGCTGCCCCTGCCTGCGGTTGCAAAACTGGTCATGGATGCCTCCTCTCTTGGCTGGGGTAGTTTTCTTAATGTGTTAGACATTAGAGGACGGAGATCTCCATCTGAGAAGAGGGTGCACATCATCCGCTTGAGCTCCAGGTGGTCTGCCTGGCACTTAAGGCTTTCCTGCTTGCCATCCACGGTCCATCAATTCAATTGTGATGGAAAATTCTTCCACAAAATGATTGGCAACAGGTGGAGTAGCATGGGGTATTGTACCCTATGCCCAGAAGCACTAAGTCTGTGCGACTGAACTCGGGCTCATGATGTCTGGCTGATCGAGAACCATCTGGCTAACTACATGAACGTGCACACAAAAGATCTCATTATGCATGATTTTGCTGATTATAAGAGGCATCTTCAGGCCCTGGGGCAGTCATCCAGTGGATTACTTTGTACTTTGTCACTCACAAAAATGCACCCTTCAGATTTGCATCCTAAGCTTCCCACTACAGGAAGTCTTGGAAGATGTCTTCCTATAGAGATTAGATTTCCATTCCTGCTTTGCATTTCCTCCCATCCCTCTAATTCCATCAGTTTGGAAGAAGATTTGTCTGATTATTCACAGTTGTGGTATTGAAATCTGCTCCTTTGCATGTCCCTCTAACCCCTTTTTCTGCTTCCGATAAGGGTCCGCCGCCTCTCACTTTGGAAAGGGAAGATCCGGCATACAATCTGTCATGCATAGAGATTTAGGGCCATATTTATACTTTTTGACGCAAAACTGCGCCAACGCAGTTTTGCGCCAAAAAATTAGCGCCGGCTAACGCCATTCTGAAGCGCCATGCGGGCGCCGTATTTATTGAATGACGTTAGCCGGCGTTAGCCGCCGGCGCTGTCTGGTGTGCGTTAAAAAAAACGACGTACACCAGGCAGCGCCGGCGTAGGGGGAAAATGGCCTATGGGCGTCCACAAATGGTGCAAGTCAGGCAGAGGCAAAAAAATCGCCTCAACCCGATTTGCGCCATTTTTTTACGACGCCCAACCCCCATTGAAATGACTCCTGTCTTAGCAAAGACAGGAGTCATGCCCCCTTGCCCAATGGCCATGCCCAGGGGACTTCTGTCCCCTGGGCATGGTCATTGGGCATAGTGGCATGTAGGGGGGCACAAATCAGGCCCCCCTATGCCACAAATTTTTTTAAAAAAAAATACTTACCTGAACTTACCTTAATGTCCCTGGGGTGGGTCCCTCCATCCTTGGGTGTCCTCCTGGGGTGGGCAAGGGTGGCAGGGGGTGTCCCTGGGGGCAGGGGAGGGCACCTCTGGGCTCATTCTGAGCCCACAGGTCCCTTAATGCCTGCCCTGACCCAGGCGCTAAAATCCGGTGCTAATGCAGGTTTTTTAGACCCGCCCACTCCCGGGCGTCATTTTTGCCCGGGAGTATAAATATGACGCATATGCATCGGAGTCATTTTTTAAGACGGGAACGCCTACCTTGCATATCATTAACGCAAGGAAGGTGTTCACGCAAAAAAATGACGCTAACTCCATGAACTTTGGCGCTAGACGCGTCTAACGCCAAAGTATAAATATGGAGTTAGTTTTGCGTCGAATTTGCGTCGAAAAAAACGACGCAAATTCGGCGCAAACGGAGTATAAATATGCCCCTGAGTCCATTTGATCTGCCTGCTGAGGTATTGGGAGTTAATTTGTCAACCTGTTACCCCTTCTACCAAAAGATTTTATTCTGAGAGTCCTGTTTTGTCTCTTGGTGTGCCGAAGTGAAAGTTGACATCCCTCAAGGCACCCTTATCCGATGTACTGCGCTTTGCACTTTCCTTGGCTCAGCAAGGTTTTGCTGTAGGCACTCTTAAGTGTTAACTGTTGAACTTCTCACCTTTTCTTTGTTTGCTTCACTAGCCGCCCTTATTTATGTATCCTACAGTTATGCTTTTTCAAAAAGGGTTGACCCATTTGTTTCCCCCTTCTCCCTTTGTTATACCTCTGTGGGACCTTAAATTACCAACAGATCATGCTGTGCGTCAAGGATCTGCTATGCTGTTGCCAAAAAGGAGCCTCATGAGGGCATTTAGGCCAAGAGAGCTAGGGTAAAGGCTGCTTCCTCTGCACTCCGCACTCTGTAGAGGTGTTCCTGACTTCGATATCAGCCTCTCAACAACATGGACTGCAGTCCACACCTTCATCAGGCATTGTCTTGACTGTGCAGTTCGCAGGGGTCACCATTTTGCAAGCTCTGTTTTGCAGGACTTATTGGTATAACCATCTGTTCAGACCCATAGCTTTGCGAGCACTGCCTTGCTATTTATTCCGGAAATAAGTAATCTACAGTTAGCAGTCTCCATCTGAAGACCAAATTACCTTTGGTAATGATCTTTCTGGAGAATATCTACCTCTGGATTCTGCATTTATTCCACCCACCTCCACCTTCCAAGAAGTGGTCATGCAATCTTTTATAAGGTACCAATTAGCTGTGTTACACTGCATCTCCTGTCAATTTGTGCTTCCTTTTATCTCTCTCTGGGAAAAAAAGATGAGGAACTGATGATAGTGCACTAGTGTGGCACCTTATACCACTCTGTGATGTCAGGTGAGAGGTAGTTCCCAGAACTGTAATGGAGCTGTGGAGCCACCTGCCAGCACATTTGCAAGCTGCAATCAATCTGGTGTCTAGAGGGATTCAAGAAGGGAAGGAAGCTGAAGCGAGCTAGACTATCTACCAGAAAGATTATTGTCAAAGGTAACTTGTTCGACTGAGACAAATGTCAGGAATAACTAAGGTCAGCAGCAGTTCCCTATAGGGTAGGATTTACCTTGGGGCAGTGCTTGGCAACTTCCTTCATTGTATGGCTTTTTGTGCTAGTTTATTCACAGACTCTGAGTCTCATATTTTTCTTACTAATTCTCTTAACGGTTCCCATAGTTTTTGACTACTTGGCATGTACTTCTGACCAAGATTAGGGATATTGTTTTGGGTTTGTGTTTGTACCATTTAACACATTGTTTCCAGGGTTGCTACCTGATCTGGCCATGTTACATCTGTTTGCTCCAGCTTCCATCTCCAGTCGTTGACCTTGGTTTCCAGTGGCCAGCCATCGTGATGCTGGTAAGCAAAATACATTTCTTATTTCAAACAAGATAATTATAAGCATGTGGTTATGTACTAGTCTAATATGGACTTGTGATTAATTCTTGTTATAGTTTATGCTGTCTGTTTGAGAATGCCAGTCTGTGATATTCCGGAGAATCCCAAGTGATGGGGCTGCAAAATCCTGGCTGTCGTCTCTTTTCTTTCACTGCCACATTTCTCCTTCCCTCCAGTATATAGTTCTGCCTAGATTTTTTCAGGCCCACATGAAGAGTGCCCCAGATATCTCTCCTAATGGAGACCAACGGCATCTGGTCTCAAGTGCATTTTGATTACTGTCCCTGTTTTAAAAAAAACTTTTTAAACCTTTGTTTCTAAGAAAGCGCCTATATTGTTATCAGGAGGCCTTTCAATGTTTAGTGAACATGGAGGATACTGAGATGTGCTTCGCTTTAGCTAATTATTTTATTACTGTAATAGCTCAAAGGAAGAGGGTCTCTAATCTAATGGTGGTACAACCTTAGACTGGTACCGGTTTTTATCCCTTTTCTCCTAGATGTGATCAAATTGTCTGAATCTATTTGTAGAAGTTAGGAGAGTTTAAGTAATCATGGTTTTAAGATATATTTTCACAAGATTATTTGAAGATGAAATCTAGTTTTAAAGCTCTCCTTTCTTAAAGTTAAGTATGTGATTTTAATGTGATTGTGTGTTTTTATGGTTTATTATTATATGAACTGAATAAAGATTTTTAATTGAATTGAGTGCCCCTACCACGGGTGGAGAAATCAGGCACTATCACGACCACCGTTGGTCAAGAATGAAAAGGTTTGCAGTATGTGATGTGATCTTACACCAGCTACCATTGCAGGTCTTGAGCTGCCTCTGGGGAAATCAAGATGGTACCCATGAGGACTTTCCGGAGTCATCCCACTGTAAGCACAGATACTACTTGAGTACATGCATGTGAAACCTGAGAAGGCTCAGAACGTGTGGAACTGTAACAGTCAGAAGAAAAGCTCCCCCAGAAACTTCAGGGTCATTGCCTGAATGCCCTGAATCTGTTGGTGAGGTAGGAAGGCCTTGAGTGACATAGTGATCAACACTACTTCGATTAAGAAAAGGCACTAGGCGGGCTGTAGGTGTGACTTGAGGAGGCTGATGAAAACCCCAGTTTCAAGAGCACAGAGATTGTGGCCTGTAGGTGATTCAACACAAACTGCGGTGAGCCACCTCCAAAAACCTTTCTTCAATGTACAGGAACATTGAGTCTTTGACATGTGAAGGTGCTCCACAACCACTGCCATCACCTAATAGTAGATCTGCAACTGAACCCCATCACAAATCACAGGTACATCCTGTGTGATCATAGGATTGGTAAGTAAAATGTTGAGTGACACCAACTAATCTTCTAGTTCCAGAGCCAAGCAACTTTAAGCCAAAGACTGCATCTTAAACTGTAAACTACGTACTTGTATAGCGCACTACTCACCTGTTAGGGTCTCAAGGCGCTGTACGCATACCGCTGTGGAACCCCTCCTGGCTTTTCCCTGTGAGGTGCCCACTCCTGGGCAACCTCCAAGGTGAAGCCAGGCATCCCAGCGCTGTTGGGGCCATTGTGGAGATTAAGCAAGCTATTGCCCAGAGTTACAGAGTGGGACCCATGAATTAGATTAGGCACCGATGCAAGAATTATCAGGTCCGAGGAAATTGAGCCCAAGACCTGCTGAGGCGGGAATTGAACCCTGGTCCTGGGCCAGATTTCTGCATCAGGGTTTGCCGCTCTAACCATTG
The DNA here is from genome assembly GCF_031143425.1 of Pleurodeles waltl. Taxonomy (NCBI): domain Eukaryota; kingdom Metazoa; phylum Chordata; class Amphibia; order Caudata; family Salamandridae; genus Pleurodeles; species Pleurodeles waltl. The sequence continues at coordinate 245,717,478 of NC_090449.1, read as the reverse complement.
AGCCACACTTCTCCACATCTTGAACTTTGCCTTCTCGCAGAATGCATTCAGAACATTAATGTACAGAAGGGAACAGAGGCTCACATCCTCCTTTGGACAAAGAAATAACAAGAATAGCATCCCAACCATATCAAGTTCTCTGGAACCAAGCGCATAGTTCCTTTGCTTAAAAGAACAAGAGCCTCCTGCTGCAAAAAAAACACATGTGGTTATTCAAGGTGACTGAAGGGAAGGAGATGGGATGGGGCAACTTCTGGGTGAGAAGGGGATGGTCTGCAGCATCCAGCAGTCCAAAGTGATGGGCCACCAGCATACCAAATGATGGGACACCCTTCCTCCTCACAGGCCACACGTGTACTCTCCTAGGAGGACTATAGAGGTTTTGCAGGGGGACCAGGGAGAAAGAGGAAGAGGCTGTGGAGGTGTCCATTGAGTGCACCACTGACTCAACCATGTCCAAGTCAGACCAGAGGATTAGTTTATTCACTGCATTCTGACCATCAAACACAACTCCCAATGGTCATAAGGATGATCAGGAGGATTTGGTATGACCAATCATGCTTTTTCCAAAATGCATTGAAGTAACAGGCCAGGGGGCATGATGAAAAGAATCAGGGTTCTGCTTGGAGGAAAAGTCTGCCTTCACCAGAAGGGACAAGAAATTCTAGACTCACAGGTAACAGATGATGGCAGACAGCAACCAGGTAGTCATCGACGGAGCCAAAGCTGGGTTACTTCATGCCACCAAGATGGGGTCCATTAGTGCCTCATTGAAGGGGAGCAGTGGCCTAACCATTGAAAAGGCTGGCCGCAGAATCTCTGTGAGCCAGTTGGTCTTGGTATTTTCCACAGGCACTGGAAGTTCAAGGAGCTCTGTTAACTTTCCCAAGATTACTATGAAAAAAGCTACTTCCTCAATTGGATGTGCTGAAGGACTCTCCAGGTTCACCTCCAGGGGGTCGTACAACCCCCTGGCCTTCAGTAGAGCCAAGCAGCCATCAGCAGCTGCCCCACTAGGGGAGGGGTGGTTGAAGAGAAGATGGCCTGGCTCACTGATGATTTTGTCACATTGGCAAACAATGACCAGCATCTGAATGTGGTCCAAATCTGAACAAAAAGAGCTGCCAAATCTACCAAGATACTCAATACAAAGCGAAGAACTCTGAGGTGTCTTCTCCCATACCTGCTGAGCCTTGTGTCTGGACCTGACAAGAACCGCCTTAGTCATCACAAAGTTCATCAGAGTGTCCAAAGGATCAGAGGATGGAACCAACGGCCCTGGTGCCAACACTAGGGCCTTCAGTGGAGGGATTTGATGGGCCACAGTTAGAGCAGAATTGAGGAGAGTCCAAGCAAGGTTGAACCTGCCAGCTGGCACCCAATTGTGGGCACTGAAGGCTCCTTCAGACCAACAGAGGGAGCCGGAGTGTAGTTGCTTCAGAAGACGATAAGCAATGTGTGGATGAAGCCGTGATCTATGCATGTTGAGCACCATGGAAGGTAAGCTGGAAGTGGATCAGAGGGCTCCCTATCCGGGGGTGGTACCAGGGGCATATCTGAAAGTCATAGCTCCACCTAGTTCAGCTCCAAAGCCGACATCTAGGCTGGAGTCAGAAAACAGAGCTGCTGACTGGGATACTTGCCCCAGGACAGGAAACTACATCAGAAAGGAAAAGTATTCTTCCTGTGTCTTTTGTGTGCCATAACAGGACTCGGTGTGGGAGCCGGAGAGACTATGAAACCTTTAGCCTCCCACACCTTAATGGCCTTGTCATGGGTGCTGCTAACCAATCACATGGCGTGGAGTAGTGCGCTGAGTTTAGCACCACATATTGACGTCATTAGGAACCAAAAGTAAAATCTGCATGCCACAAGTCTGGAGGAGACATTTTGTGGTATATAATAGCAGAGACGTTGTTTGATGGTAGAAGGTTCCTTTATTAATTTAGGTAAGATAATCCAAGAATCCCCATCCAGTCAGCAATAGAGTCTGCGATCTCTCTCCACACCTTTCACATCAACTGCCACTAGCGTCTCCCTTGTACTATGTCATGATGCATTCTACATTCCATGAATACCTCATTACATAGTTACAAGGTTCCCATGGATATGGATCACCAAGTGCCAGTACGTTACCACATCACCTCCCTTCCAACTCAAAAATTCAAGCCATTATACACCAAACATAACAACTACACATAGGTCCTACAAATGAAATTCTAAAACTCACATCTAGCCTAAAACATTTAACATATCAGATACATATGAAACTCCAATTCCACACTCCAAGACTCATATGCAGTCTTGTAACCGTGGTGGCTTCTTTACATTCCGTTTTGGTCTGGATCGCAATTCACACCCTGCACTCAAGTTAGGTGCAGCAACACCCAGTTCACTGACCAGTTCACAGATATGACACTTCGCCACCCTGTTGAGATTCCAGATCCTGTGATCATTTGTCTTTACAGCATTTTTTAATACTTTTATCACTTTAAAAGGTCCCATAAATTTGGAAGATCTCTTCTCAAGCCTTGGACATTTTGGGGGTTATTCTGACCCCGGCGGTCTAAGACCGCCGGGGCCAGGGTCGGCGGGAGCACCGCCGACAGGCCGGCGGTGCCCTGCAGGGCATTCTGACCGCGGCGGTTCAGCCGCGGTCAGAAGAGGCAAACCGGCGGTCTCCCGCCTGTTTACCGCTGCCCTTAGAATCCCCCATGGCGGCGCAGCTTGCTGCGCCGCCATGGGGGATTCTGACACCCCCTACCGCCATCCTGTTCCTGGCGGTTCGCCCGCCAGGAACAGGATGGCGGTAGGGGGTGCCGCGGGGCCCCTGGGGGCCCCTGCCGAGCCCATGCCAATGGCATGGGCACGGCAGGGGCCCCCGTAAGAGGCCCCCGCAAAGTATTTCAGTGTCTGCTAAGCAGACACTGAAATACGCGACGGGTGCAAACTGCACCCGTCGCACCCCTGCAACTACGCCGGCTCAATTCTGAGCCGGCGTCCTCGTTGCAGGGGCATTTCCTCTGGGCCGGCGGGCGCTCTTTTGGAGAGCGCCCGCCGGCCCAGAGGAAATGTCTAAATGGCCGCCGTGGTCTTTTGACCGCGGTGCGGTCATTCAGCGGCGGTACCTTGGCGGACGGCCTCTGCCGTCCGCCAGGGTCAAAATCAGGCCCTTTATCTTTATCCAATCACCGACTCTTATAATTGTTTCTTTTACACCTTTGCGTGCATCATACTGTTCCTTTCTTTTGACCTTTTTATTATGTTCCCTTCTCCCCCATCCTTCTACATCATCCATAAGAGAATCAATCGTTTTTCTGTTTCCCGTACCCATCAAGGTGCAACTTCATTACTGGGTAATCTACATCTAAATAACTGAAAAGGTGTTACCCCAGTAGAAGAATGTGGTGTTATGTGATACTCATGTATTTGTTTTCTCATTTCATTTTCCCATTGCATTCCTTGTACCTGAGCCAGTTGTAAACTTTCTTTAAGTACCTTAATAAACCGTTCCACTACTCCATTTGATTTGGGGTGGTATAATGCTGCCTTTTTGTGCTTGATTCCCATATCCTTCAAGAAGGACTCTACCAATCCCGATGTAAATTGAATATCATTATCAGTGAGAATAGAAGCAGGAAAGCCTTCCCTCTCAAAGAGCTCTTCAAGAAAGCAAATCACATCTCTAGAATCTATAGAGTTTACTATTTTGATCTCTGGCCACCTTGAATATATGTCAATGCACACTATGACATAACGATCAGCCGATTTCAACCTGACTGGACCAAGTATATCTAAAGCTATGTCCACCCACAACCCTGAAGCTTCCTCTGTTATCACCATGGGTTGAGTTCTACACTTTAGGGTTTTGTCAGATTGAGCACACACTTGACAATCTCTCACTTCTCTTTCTATCAACACATCCATCGTGGGCCACCAGTAAGTAGTTCTAAGCCTCTCCTTGGTTTTGGAAAGGCCCATATGTCTGGAATGAGCATGTTCTACTAATTTCTTTCTCAGACTGTATGGTGGAATCAACTTGCTACCCCTCACCAACACTCCATCCATAACAGTCAACTCATCCCTTACCTGCCCAAAAGCTGACAAAACTTCATCAGTTTCTTTTTGTACCCCATCCATTTCATGTCCTTTCTATTAATCTCTGTAATTTGTCATCTTTCAACAATTCCTCCTTCCATTCAGATTCCTGAATCACAGCTCCCGTTATGAGACATACTTTTATATCTTTGTCTAGATCCTCACCTGCAAAATACTCTCCTTCATCATCACGCCAATGTTCTACAGCTTTGGAAGTATGTTCTTCACACAGTCTAGAAAGACAATCAGCTTGTACATTCAATACACCTGGTATATAAGAGACATCATACTCACTCCTGTAAAGCTACAACCCACTTCCGGATTCTATGTGAAAACCAAATCAATTCCTTTTTTCTTAAATACTTCTTTTAAAGGTTTGTGATCAGTTATAACTTCAAATTTACAGCCCCATAACATTTTTCTCAATTTTCTTACTGTCCAATATACTCCTAGTGCTTCTTTTTCCACAATCGAATAGTTATATTCTGCCCCTTTCAAATTTCTTGATAAGAAAAGAATAGTCCTATTCAATCCTTTTGATTTCTGCATCAGAACAGCACCTATACCCTTTGAGCTGGTGTCAGTCATTAACACAATCTCATCCTTTGCATCAAAACTTCCTAAATGGGATGGATATTGTAAACTATTCTTGATGTCTTGAAATTCACTAGTACACTGATCACACCAGGTGAACTCATTTCCCTTTCGTAACAGTCTTCTCATGCACCCTGTCCTTTCTGCAAATTTGGGTACAAATTTGTTGTAAAATTCCGCCATCCACAATAACTTTACTAATTCTTCATTGTTCTGGGGAGCTGGCATGTTCTTAATAGTATCAACCAAACCCGCTCTTGGTCGAATTTCCTTTTCGGAGATTTTATGCCCTAGATACTCAATAGTTGATGTGCCAAATGTACATTTTTGGGATTTAAAAGTCAAACCAGAAGCTTTTAACTTGCGTAGTACCATCTCAAGTCTCTTGTCATGTTCACTCAAACTAGCTCCATACACAAGAATGTCATCTTGGTAAATCTTTACTCCTTCTATTCCTTTCAAACTTCTTTCTACGCTCTCTGAAAGATAGATGCCGCTGATATCAGGCCAAAGGGCATCCTAAGAAATTTGAAAGTACCAAAAGCAGTAATAAACGTGGTGAGTTCTTGAGATGAAGGATGTTATCTTATCTGGTGGTATGCTGATGACAAATCAAGTGTTTAAACGTGTTTAGTACCATTGAGTGAACACAACATCTCATTAATGTTAGGGAGAGGATAATGGTCCACAATTACTGACTTGTTCGATTCTCTGAGGTCAACACATAACCCAGCCTCCCAATTAGCTTTTTTTGCCATTACCACTGGCGCCACCCATTCTGACGCCTCAATCTCTTGAATTATCCCATTTTTGATCAATTTATCAATCTCTTCCTTCGTTTGTTCTTTCACGCTTAATGGGACCCCTCTCAAGTTAGCAACTTTAGGTTGAACATTGGGTTTATTTTGATCTCATGCATGTAAATTTTTAAACAGCCTATTTCTGTGTTAAAAACTTCATGGAATCTATTTATCCACTTACTCCCAATCTCTGACACACAATTAACTTTGGTAATATCTCTCAGTTTAACTGGCGGATCATCATTAGGATCAAGATAGACATATAGATCACGTTGATGTAACCAACTGATCAAAGAGTCCCCTTTTATAGACACATAAATCTTTCCTGGAATAATGCGTTCTTTAAATTCAATGATTTCCAAAAAGTACCCAAGTAGTTTGATTGGTTCCCCACCATACCCTTTGGGTTTTATATCAGGTTTCATTAACTTGACTTTTCCTTTCAATTACTGATCGTGAAAGCTTCTCGGAATGTGTGTTATTTTTTCTCCAGAATCAAAAAGAATCTTAACAGCTTAACCATTCACTAAAATTGTTTCCATGGGACCACTTAAGGATCCGCTTTTAGTTTGTAAAATCTGAATTTCACCCACTGACTCTACATCATCAGCTTCATCTTCATATTTAACTTCCCTTACTTTCTTAATATCCATTTTTGTTCTACAACACCTTGCTAGGTGACCTTTTCTCCCACAGCTTTTGCAAGTAATCTTCCAACCTGGACACTCTTTATTATTAGCCACATGTCCCACATTACCCCACCTATAGCACCTACCTGGAAAAAGTTTGGTTGATTTTACATTGTCTTTTCCCTTCAAACTTTTATGTTCTGTGTCACTACTGTGTACAGTTTAGACAGTAATGTTCTCACTTATACTAGAGTCATCAGATGTTACCTTATGACACCTCAGAACGTTAACACAGTTCTTAGAATCTTCAAAGGTTTTCGCAATAGTGAGTATTTCATTCAACGACGGATTGTCTTTTTGCCACATGCTCTCCTTAGCTTTCTCTAGTGGACATCCCAGCATAAATTGATCCCTTAAACGTTCTTCAAATGAATTTCCAAAAGTCGCAGATAATCCTCGTAACAAAGTTATATACTGTTCTACTGTTTCTCCTTGTCGCTGCATCCTTTTCCCAAATTGATACCGTTCAAGCACTGTGCTTACTTTGGGAAAATAATGTAAATCAAGTTTTTTAATACATATTTCATATTCATTAAGTCCAGCTGCATCGTTATCTGACAATTCTGGCAAGTTCTCAAATATTTCCTGCCCTTCAGTAGCAAGACAGTGCATTAATAGAGACATCTTCCTCTCTGCACTGAAAGAAGTATCACACACCTTGGGCATAGTTAATGAAAACTTTTTTCCATTTCTGCCATTTTATTGGTGGGTCACCAGGAGAAACTAAAAAAAAATAGTGCTGCTGGAACAGTCTTCATGATGTACATCAGTATGCAGTGAAAGAATTATATGTAGAGAAAAATTGTTACACAAGAAACTTGCCTTCACCTAGTTCCCAGAGTGTTTGACTCTTAGATTGGCTGCACTCCTCTTTTAAAATATATTAATAATCAAAACTACTTGGTGTGCATATCACTGTCTGGAACGCAGCTCTCAGTATCTTCCTTGCGTTTTCTGCAATAATTTCCTGGTATGAGTATCACCGCCAAGAACGCATCCCCTACAATCCTTTAATCGTTCCACAATTAACTTTACTATGGTGGTAATACCCTTCTAGCATGCGTATCACCATGGAGTCCGCACCTCGTTGCCAAGGTGATGTGAAACGCTAGTGAGGCGTCACGTTTTCATACCCCGCATGTCCTGCTAATCCTCTTGTTGTGACGCTGAGCGCTGACGTTTCCATACGCCGCACATCCTGATAATCCTCTTGTCGTCGTGACTCTGAATGCTGAACACGTCACGTCCGCGCGCTTAGGACGGTAATTTAAGTTTCCTAAAAAAAATGTTTAACTTGCCTTTAGTTCGTCTTCTCCTTCCAGAACCGCGTCCATAAGTGGTGATTAGCGGCTTTGCTTGTGCAGCACCGACACCTTCAACTCGTTCCTCTATCCGCAGAGCTGAGTTGGGGCTTCATACCTCTCTGGAAATAGTATAGGTCCCTCATCGCCAAAATGTGGTATATATTAGCAGAGACGTTGTTTGATGGTAGAAGGTTCCTTTATTAATTTAAGCAAGATAATCCAAAAAGCCCTATCCAGTCAGCAATAGAGTCTGCGATCTCTCTCTCAACAGCTTTCACATCAACTGCCACTAAAGTCTCCCTTGTACTATGTCATGATGCATTCTACATTCCATGAATACCTTATGACATAGTTACAAGGTTCCCATGGTTATGGAACACCAAGTGCCAGTACGTTACCTCACATTTCTTCCTATTCAACACTGCAACAAACAATTTATTGGAAAATTGAATATGTTCCCAACAGTGCATCTACATTGGAGGGTGTGGGTTAAAAACAAATTTACATCAGCCCGCTACAGTGATATACTTCCCTGTGTCATTATTTCTGTGCGCTTTTCCAAAGCGGTGGTGACACATTAACGGTGCAGGAGAGTTTATTGTAAGTTTCTGGATCCAATCTGGTGACGGTGCGATTCATGAGATGAGGAATGTGCAGGCAGATGTAGCCATCAGAAATGCATTTAATAGATTACTGTCAACATATTCACTTGGTTTCATTGCAGGTTTCTCTAAGAAAAGTATTTTTCATCACCACACTAACTCACTCTCTCTTTGCCTTTATTAACCTCACAGTATTAAACTAAGTGATAGCACCTCGAGTTCTGCAGTATTTTTATGGCCTTCCAATTTTTAGTTCTCTGTTCAAAATGGCTCCTTTTCACTAAAGAGTGCATCGAGTGTTTTCTAAGAGCGAAGTTGCCATGCCTTTTATTTCTCAAAATATAAATCATTTAAAAAGTTGGTAATTCACTTAGTAACTTACCTAACTTACAAATGCAAATTCTGTTGAACATGCTGTATTTCTAAATTTTATTATACACTTTGACATATTGCACTTGGATGGCACCTGGTTCTGCTACAGGTTTTCTTACGTCGGTGTCTTTTCACTGCATTTGGTAAAGTGTATTGTACTCTGGTATGTTTATTCATCTTCTAACTAACTTATCTTCTATATTGGCAAGTATTACTGCACTATTAGACAATGGTTTCATTCAATATCCACATCCACATGCTGTCTCAGGAAGCAGACCTATAAGAACTAGGACACAAATAATAACACCTCTACATGATTTAGTGAGCTTGCTCTTAGCTGTCTAGGGAAATGGAGGAGTGTTTAGTCCAGCGCGGAACTGCTCTCAAAATTCGCTCAAGGGCGTTGGCCTTTCACAAATGAAGTTCTCGCTTTTATGCGGCACTTGAAAAGAGCAGTTACTTTTTCTTTCTTGAATTGGGATATAATTCTCCACATATTTTCAAATACATTCTTTGCGATCAGTTGAGTGTACTGTGCAGGTCCTATGTATAATTCGCAGGAGGATTTTTATTTCATTTCTGTTTCATTCAAAAATCTCTTTTAGCTAGGCACTGTTAGCCAACATGTTTCTTAGTGTTTCCCCATTCCTCAGGGTCATAGGATAGAAACATATACAAACAAAAGAAAACTCATCAAATAAAAATATACCATGAACCATACATAAAATTACCGACATTCCATTCAAAAGTGACAACATGTTGGTGGGGGGCGTGACCAAGATGGCAGTAGATCTGGACGCACTATAGAAGAGCTCCACGCCGGCCCGTCGTAAATCCTTACATCGCTGAGTGGTTTCCATTGCCACTTCGAGCCTGAACTGCCTGCTGGCTGCGGCGGCCCCCTGTCGACGACCGGCACGAACCGCAACCCGACAGGAGGGCCACAGCACTGCCGACCCCAGGTGAAGAACAGGCCCTAAGGGCCATGGCCGAACGCAGAGAGGGACTGGGCGCAGCTCCCCAGTATCATGGCAGAAACACCCAAATCTGACCGCGCCCTGAAGAAGCAGTGGTGAGGGCCCAGGCGTGGAGGGCCGGCAGGGCCCGCGGTGCTTGTAGCAGAAAGAGGGGCCCCGGCCCTATGTGGCAAAAAATGGCAATGTGGAGCCTCTATTATTGTCGATCATGGCTTGAAGGTGAGGAGAAGGGGACAATTTTTCACCACCCAGGTGGCACGCTGGGCGGGGGACAGATTGTGACCTGCGAGGCCACGGAGAAATAATGGCGGCACTGTGACCTAGAACAACCATGCTGAGAACACCCACCAACGCTCCTCCTAATGCAGCCTTGATCCTCTGGCCTTGCGGCTCGCTTCCTCCTCCTTCTCCTGCCTGGCAAAGGGGAGATTTTGTGATAGTGCATGATCTGCCTAAAGATTGCCTACGAGGGACACTGCAATGGTGGTGACTAGGAGACAGTGTCCCAGTCTTGTTGGTCCGCGTGGCACTTTGGAGCAGTGGGCCTAGGGTACTGGGTGTCGGATCCCCGGCAGGCAGGGAATACAGTCATGCATGCGCAGTGCCTCAGGCCCCTCCTGCAGAACAACTCTTTTCCTCCCCACTGGATCTCACCCCCATCCCTCCCCCGAGACAATACTTTTATCCTCTAGATTGGACCCCTCCTCCCGCCTGTGGGTTGAGATATACGGGACCAACCGGTTCTGGGGTGAAGTGGGAGCCCACGTCGCTGGCAAAATCATGCCTGGGAGAGGCAAATGGGGGCAAGAAGGTAAACACCTAGAGGGACATATCAACCCCTTGATACTGAGCAGCGGAGAGACCCAGAGTTTTACCACAAATTTCCTGGGGGACAGGAAGCCACATAGTAATATATGCCCTGCTACTCGGAATCTACAGAAAAAGCAACCCCATAGGGTGACACTCCTGACAGACCTTCCTCCCTACAGATCCAGGGCTTGAGTGTAGGGTGAGTTGGCTGAGCCCCGCCTGCGCCCTGGGACACTCTGGGGGCTGTTTTAGGCTACTGTAACATGCTAAAGAGGAATGTGCACACTGAAGTCATGGCTAAATATAAAGACCCCAAGCCCACCCATCAAAGGAAGTTGGACTACTACACAAAAGTAATCATTCCCCCCGCCCCCCCCCCACCCAGAGAGCACCCTGACAACCATGCCTGATAATGTGGCCTTGCTCTTGGCAATCCTATCCTCCCGAGAAGCGTTGGAGGGATGAATAGGAGAGGGGCTCTTAGAAGTATCCTTACTCTGCCAGGATCCCTGTAACATGACAGGGAGGGTCTCTGCTGTGGAATCACGAATTTCAGAGCTGGAGGATACGGTCAATACCCTCTGCAAGGAGGTGACCGAGACATCACAAGACTGTGGGTAGGTGGCTAGAGAATGCTGAAAACAGGGCAGCACCATCCCAGGCCGTGCCCCAGATTCTTAGCACTTTTGAAGAATATGGGAGCCATTCAGGATACCCTATTAATTGGGACAAATCAACGCTGTATCTCCCATAATCTGAGACTGATATGCTCCCTGTCCTCCAGCGACTGCCCCTTAGTACCCTGAGGTTTAAATACCCCGGCATATTCCTGACACTGAATAAAGATACATGCTTTGAGCATAACCTCGGAAGAGTGGTAACAGCCTGCGGGTAGGACATAGAGAGATGGCGAGGACTGCCCCTGACACTCCTATGGCCTCACTACCCAAACTTCTCTACGCCCTACAACACAATTTCTCCAGAAATCTTCGCAAGAATCTACAGAGATCTGCAGTCTCTTTTATAGAATGGCAGGCAGACCAGAATTGCTCTTAAACCTTTGCACCATAATCAGTAAAACAGCAGCATTGCTGTGCAGATGTGCGTGCCTATTACTGGGCATCCTACCTAATCAGCATTAATGATTGAATCCTTGCCCCTCTCGGCCATCTAACTTTCAAACTGGAACGGTTGCAATGGACCACATCTATCTCTACGGGGGTCGAAGAACATCGTGCCTTTTCTCAACCGGCGATAAAAACCTGTGAGAGAGCCACACAAAACTATTGGGTGGTATGGTAAGCCCACGAAAGTAACACCATTTTGGGAAGTATGACCAAATATGAAATTCGAGGAGTGAAGGGGCTCCCCAGGGAAGGCATCCCAGAGTATGACCCTTTGGAGCGGCTGTTATTAATGGATCACTGAGGAAAGGTGTAATCTCCTTCACCTACAAAACCTTCAACAATAACATGCCCGATAACCTAGGAGGACTTCGGGAGAAGTGGATGCAGCAGGTGGGAGGACTGGAGGACGTTGATTGGGAGGCGGCCCTAAAGCATCTAAGGGAAGTGGCCATATAAATCAGATTGCAACATAGGGACACTGTAGGAAACTGGCCCTTGTTGCAGTTACCCCCCACTTTTTGCCTGATATTGATGCTGACTTGACTGAGAGTGTGCTGGGATCCTGCTAACCAGGTCCCAGGGTTCTTTTCCTAGAACTGAACCATAGTCTCCACAATTGGTACACCTCTGGCACACAGATAAGTCCCTTGTAAAAGGTAACCAAGGGCCCTGTGGCCAGAGAGTGTCCTTAAGCACTGCAGCATGTGTTGTGCCACACTAAGGGACCCCTCACCAAAAACATGCACAAAGCCTTTGCAGATTGTGTGTGTTGGTGGGGAGAAAAAAGCAAAGTAGACATGGCATCCCTCTCAGAGTGCCATGCCCACAAAACACTGCCTGAGGCATAGGTAAGTCACCCCTCTAGCAAATCATACAGCCCTTAGGCAGGGTGCACTATACCGCAGGTGAGGGCATAGCTGCATGAGCACTATGCCCCTACAGTGCCTAAGTCCATTCTTAGATATTGTAAGTGCAGTGTGGCCATATTAAGTAAACGGTATGGGAGTTTGTCATTACGAACTCCACAGCTCCACAATGGCTTTACTGAATACTGGAAGTTTGGTATCAAACATCTAAACACAATAAACCCACACTGATGCCAGTGTTGGATTTATCGTAAAAAGCACACATAGGGCATCCCTGCCCCCTGTCTTTTACCCAGTCCTCTAGTGTAGGGCTGACTGGTGAGTGCCAGCCTGCCACTAGCAGACAAGTTTCTGACCCCATGGGGTGAGGACCTTTGTGCTCTCTGAGGCCAGAAACAAAGCCTGCTCTGGGTGGACGTGCTTCACACCTCCCCCTGCAGGAACTATAACACCTGGCAGTGAGCCTCAAAGGCTCAGGCCTCCTGTTACAGTGCCCCATGGCACCCAGCTAGTGGAGATGCCCACCCCCGGACGCAGCCCCACTTTTGGCAGCAACTTCAGTGGGAAAATAAGGAAAGCCAAGGAGGAGTGACCACTTCAGCTGGGACTACCCCTAAGGTGTCCAGAGCTGAAGTGACCCCCTCCCTGCAGAATCCTCCATATTAGTATGGAGGACAGGGACCTAAAGGGTTAGGTCTGTGGAAGCCTCCCCAAAGGGAGTGGACACAAAAAGGGTGTAGCCACACTCAGGGACAGTAGCCATCGGCATCTGACCCCTGTAATGCCCTTAAATCCAGGATTTAAGGGCTCCCCTGAACCCAGTTTGTCATATTCCTGGTGACCTCACAAGAAAGAAGAAGGACTGCTAAGCTGAACCCCCAGCAGGGAAGAAGGAAGACGCAAACTGACTTGGCCCCAGCACTACCGGCCTGTCTCATTCATAGAACCTACAACAAGAAAGTGACGCATTCTGCAGGACCAGTGACGTCTGCCAAGCTCCAGAGGACTGCCCTGCATCACAGAGGACCAAGAACTCCTGTGGATAGCGGCCCTGTTAAAAAAGAAACTACAACTAAGGACTCCAGCGCCTCCCCGGATCCGCGAGTCCTGACCACTCTGCACCAGATGCCCACAGCCCGTGTCCAGGTGGCCCAACCAGCTAGAGAGGATCCCCAGGCAATTCCGAGCAAGTGCCCCCCCCCCCCCCCCCGGGTCGACCTCTCCTGCCCCTCATAACTGCAGTGTGAATCCAGAGGACACCCCCAACTGCGAAAGCTCCGGACAAAGGTATCCGACACCTAAAGGTACACTGCACCTGCAGCCCCCAGGCCTTGGAGAACCCGACCACCAGTGCAGCAATGTTCAGCAGGTGGCCCTCCTACTTGTCCATCCTGTGGTTTTCCCGAACCGATCCCCTGGACTCAGTCTGCAGCATCTAAGTGAGCCCCGGGGTCCCCTCATAGAAAAGCATTGGGAACCTGACGCTCTGTTTGCACCCTGCACCCGGCCACGCCTGTGCTGCTGAGGGCGTGAGTTTGGTGCCTACTTGTGCCCCCACCAGTACTCCTCTAAACCACCCAGGTATGCCCTCTGAAAACACAGGTACTTACCTGCCAGCAGATCTGAAACCGAGTGCCCCCAGTCTCCATAGCAGCCCATGTTAAATTTGCCTTAAGTTTGACCTCTGCACTCGGCCGGCCGTGTGTTGCTGGTGGTGGGTGTTTGGGGTTAACTTGAACCCCAAACTGTGGACTTCCTAATCTCCGGAGACTGGAACTGTAAGTCAGATACTTACCTGTAAATCGTACTAACTTTTCTTCCCCCAGGAAGTGTTTCTGAAAATTGTAATGTCAACTTTTAAAACAGATTATTGCCATTTATTCCTTACTGTATAACTTACTGATTGCAAACAAAAAAATTGTTTTAGATTCATATGTGAAATACATATTTATTAATGTACTTACCTGCAACTTGAATCTTGTAGTTCTAGAAATAAATTAAGAAAATATATTTTTGCTATTTAAATACCATTGGTCTGGAGTTAAGTCATTGAGTGTGTGCTTCTTCTATTGTCTGTGTGTACAACAAATGCTTTGCACTACCCTCTGATAAGCCTAACCGCTCGACCACGCAACCACAAAAGAGAGCATTGGTATTATCTACTTTAGCCTCTGTTAAGCCTCTGTAACACCTGGACACTGTGCACACTATATCTCATTTTGATATAGTATATACAGAACCAGCTTTCTACAGAAACCTAGTAAACCTGAACATTTTTGAAGACTAGACACCTAGGGCCCAGAATCCCTTGCAAATCTAAAACTTTGACAAAAAAAAAAACATTTTCCTCATTTCTGCGATAGAAAGCTCTGGAATCTACATAGAGCCCCAAAAGTCCTTCCAAACAGCATTCTCCTAAGTATTCTGATCAAAATGGAGCTTCACATGTGTGGGTAGGCCTAGTGCCCACAGCAGCAAAAGGCCCAAAGTACAACATGTAAATATCACATTTTTCAATGCAAAACTGACCTGTTTTTTGCGAGGTGGTTAGCTGTGGTTTTTGGGCCCTACCTCAGCTGGCACCTAGGGAAATATAGCAAACATGTGCATTTAAAACAACTAGACACCTAGGGGAACCCAGGATGGGGTGACTTGTGTAGCCCTCATGTAGGAAGCTGGCTCTGTATATACTATATCAAAATTAGATATAGTGTGCACAGAGTCAAGGGGTTCCCCAAGAGGCTTGACAGAGGCAATAATAGTTAATACTAATGCTCTATTTGTGGTAGTGTGGTCGAGCAGTTAGGCTTATCAGAGGGTAGTGTTAAGCATTTGTTGTACACACACAAGCTAAAAGTGAAAACACACAGTCACTTAACTCCAGACCAATAGGTTTTTATATAGAAAAATATTCTTTCTTAATTTATTTCTAGAACCACAAGATTCATTTAGCAGGTAAGTACATTAAATGAAAGGTACTTTGCATAGTAATACTTAAAACTTTGAATGGAATCAACAATGCACACAGTTTTCTTTAAAATGGCAATATGCTATTTTAAAAGTGGACACTGCGATTTTCAACAGTTCCTGGGGGAGGTAAGTAAAGTACAGTTTTTGAGGTAAGTAACAAACCTCCAGGTTCAGTCTCTGGGGCATAGGTAGCCCACCATCGGGGTTCAAGATAACCCCAAACACCCAGCACCAGAAACACAGGGCCAGTTAGGTGCAGAAGTCAAACAGGAGCCACAATAACATGAGCGCCTATGGAGACAGGGGGAACTCTGGTTCCGGTCTGCTTGCGGGTAAGTACCTGCGTTGTCGGAGAGCAGACCAGGGGGGTTTGGAGGAGCACTGGAGGGGCCCCATGTAGGCACCAAACACGTACCCTCATCGGCACTGGGGCGGCCGGGTGCAGGGTGCAAACAGGGCGTCGGGTTCCCAATGGAACTCAATGGGCGGACCTGGGGGTCACTTAGGCGCTGCAGGCAAGGCACAGGGGGGCTTCTGGGGCAAGCCACCAACTGGGCAAGGAGGAGGGGCACCGACTGGTCACTTCTGCACCGATGGCAGGTTTCTATCGAGTCTAGGGGCTGCGGGTGCAGTGCTTCTCCAGGCGTTGGATATCTTCGTCTTGGGCAGTCGCGGTCAGGGGGATCCTCGGGATTCCCTCTGCAGGCGGCGTCGTGGAGGGGTGGAGAGGTCAGCCCAGGGTGGACACTTGGTTGCAGTCGCCTGGGGATCCTCTCTGGCTGGTTGGTTCCTCTGGACATGAGCCAGGTGCGTCGGGTGCAGAGTAGTTTGAACTCACGCTTCTGGAGTGAGGTGGTATCCCTTTAAAAAGGGTTTCTTTGTCTTCTTGTTGGACAGGTCTGCTGTCCAAAGGAGTTTCTTGGTCCTCGTGAGGCAGGCAGTCCCCTGGAGGCTTTTCAGGGGTCGCTTGTCCTGCAGGACATGTTGCTTCTTCTTGTGCAGCTTTATGAAGCAGGAGACGGGCCAGTAGGGCTGGGGCCGAGTCTTTTGTTGTCTCCTTCTCTTCTCTGCGGGGTTTTCAGCTCAGCAGTCCTCCTTCTTTCTTGAGGTCGCCGCAAATCTGAAGAGCTGGGTTCAGGGTTGCCCCTACTTACTAAATTTAGGGGTGTGTTAGGGTCAGTAGCCAATGGCTACTGTCCCTGAGGGTGGCTACACCCTCCTTGTGCCCACTCCCTCTGGGCAGGTGGGCACATCCCTATCCTTATTGGTCCTAATCCTCCAAAGCAAGATGGAGGATTTCTCAAGGAGGGGGTCACTTCAGCTCTGGACACCTTAGGGGTAGTCCCGGCTGAGGGGGTGACTCCTTGTTTTTCTCATCATCCCTCTGGACTTGCCGCCAAAAGTGGGGGCTCGTCCGGGGGCTTGCATCTCTACTGGCTGAAGTGCCCTGGGGCACTGTAACACCAGGCCTGAGCCTTTGAGGCTCACCACCAGGTGTTACCATTCCTGCAGGGGGAGGTGTGAAGTACCCCCACCCAGGACACGCTTTGTTCCTGACCACAGAGTGCACAAAGGCACTCAACCCAGGTGGTCAGAAACTCATCTGGGAGTGGCAGGCTGGCATAGACCAGTCAGCCTTACACTAGCAGTTGGGCTAACATACAGGGGGCATCTCTAAGATGCCCTCTATGTGCATATTTCAATAAATCCCACACTGGCATCAGTGTGGGTTTAATGTGCTGAGAAGTTTTATACCAAACTTCCCAGTTTTCAGTGTAGCCAATATGGTGCCGTGGAGTTCGTAATGACAAATTCCCAGACCATATACTCAGTATGGCTACCCTGCACTTACAATGTCTAATAATTGACTTAGACACTGTAGGGCTTATACAGCTATGCCCTCACCTGTGGTATAGTGCACCCTGCCTTAGGGCTGTAAGGCCTGCTAGAGGGGCGACTTACCTATGCCACAGGCAGTGGTTTGTGGGCATGGCACTCTGAGGGGAGCATTTATGGACCTTCCCTGGCCACAAGACCCTTGGTACCAGGGGTACCTTTTACAGGGTGTAAGGAAATGCCTCTTTGGCATGGTTACCCCCTGACTTTTTGCCTTTGCTGATGCCAAGTTATGATTTGAAAGTGTGCTGAGGCCTGCTAACCAGGCCCCAGCACCAGTGTTCTTTCCTTAAACTGTACCTTTGTCTCCACAATTGGCACACCCTAGCATCCAGGTAAGTCCCTTGTAACTGGTACACCTGGTACCAAGGGCCCTGATGCCAGGGAAGGTCTCTAAGGGCTGCAGCATGTCTTATGGCACCCTGGGACCCCTCACTCAGCACATGCACACTGCTTGCCAGCTCGTGCGTGCTGGTGGGGAGAAAAGGACTAAATCGACATGGCACTCCCCTCAGAGTGCCATGCCAACTTCACACTGCCTGTGGCATAGGTAAGTCACCCCTCTAGCAGGCCTTACAGACCTAAGGCAGGGTGCACTATACCACAGGTGAGGGCATAGGTGCATGAGCACTATGCCCCTACAGTGTCTAAGCAAAACCTTAGACATTGTAAGTGCAGGGTAGCCATAAGAGTATATGGTCTGGGAGTCTGTCATACACAAACTCCACAGCACCATAATGGCTACACTGAAAACTGGGAAGTTTGGTATCAAACTTCTCAGCACAATAAATGCACACTGATGCCAGTGTACCTTTTATTGTGAAATACACCCAGAGGGCATCTTAGAGATGCCCCCTGAAAACATACCCTATTTCCAGTGTGGGCTGACTAGTTTTGCCAGCCTGCCACACACCAGACATGTTGCTGGCCACATGGGGAGAGTGCCTTTGTCACTCTGTGCCTAGTAACAAAGCCTGTACTGGGTGGAGGTGCTTCTCACCTCCCCCTGCAGGAACTGTAACACCTGGCGGTGAGCCTCAAAGGCTCACCCCATTTGTTACAGCGCCACAGGGCATCCCATCTAGTGGAGATACCTGCCCCCTCCGGCCACGGCCCCACTTTTGGCGGCAAGGCTGGAGGAGATAATGAGAAAAACAAGGAGGAGTCACTGGCCAGTCAGGAAAACCCCTAAGGTGTCCTGAGCTGAGGTGACTCTGACTTTTAGAAATCCTCCATCTTGCAGATGGAGGATTCCCCCAGTAGGATTAGGGATGTGCCCCCCTCCCCATCGGGATGAGGCACAAAGAGGGTGTAGCCACCCTCAGGGCTAGTAGCCATTGGCTACTAACCTCCCAGACCTAAACACACCCCTAAATTGAGTATTTAGGGGCCCCCAGAACCAAGCAAGATAGATTCCTGCAACCTGAAGACGAAAAAGGACTGCTGACCTGAAGCCCTGCAGAGAAGACGGAGACACCAACTGCTTTGGCCCCCGCCCAACCGGCCTGTCTCCCCACTTCAAGAAAAACTGCAACAGCGTTGCGTCCCCCAGGGTCTAGCGACCTCTGAAGCCTCAGAGGACTACCCTTCATCTAAAAGGACCAAGAACTCCCAAGGACAGCGGCCCTGTTCCAAAGAAACTACAACTTTGCAACAAAGAAGCAACTTTTAAAGACCACACGTTTCCTGATGGAAGCGTGAGACTTTCCACTCTGCACCAGACGCCCCCGGCTCAACTTGCGGAAAACCAACACTACAGGGAGGACTCCCCGGCGACTGCGAGCCCGTGAGTAGCCAGAGTTGACCCCCCTGAGCCCCCACAGCGACGCCTGCAGAGGGAATCCAGAGGCTCCCCCTGACCGAGACTGCCTGCTTCAAAGAACCCGACGCCTGGGAAACCCACTGCACCCCCAGCCCCCAGGACCTGAAGGATCCGACCTCCAGTGCAGGAGCGACCCCCAGGTGGCCCTCTCCCTAGCCCAGGTGGTGGCTACCCCGAGGAGACCCCCCCCTTGCCTGCCTGCATCGCTGAAGAGACCCCTGGGTCTCCCATTGAAATCTATTGCAAACCCGACGCCTGTTTGCACTCTGCATCCGGCCGCCTCTGTGCCGCTGAGGGTGTACTTTCTGTGCTGACTTGTGTCCCCCCCCGGTGCCCTCCAAAACCCCCTGGTCTGCCCTCCGAAGTCATGGTACTTACCTGCTGGCAGGCTGGAACCGGGGCACCTGTATTCCCATTGAAGCCTATGTGTTTTGGGCACCACTTTGACCTCTGCACACCTGACTGGCCCTGAGCTGCTGGTGTGGTAACTTTGGAGTTGCCCTAAACCCCCAACGGTGGGCTACCTTGGACCCAACTTTGAACCCTGTAAGTGTTTTACTTACCTGTGAAACTAACAAATACTTACCTCCCCCAGGAACTGTTGAATTTTGCAGTGTCCAATTTTAAAATAGCTTATTGCCATTTTTGCCAAAACTGTACATGCTATTGTGATGATTCAAAGTTCCTAAGATACCTGAGTGAAATACCTTTCATTTAAAGTATTGTTTGTAAATCTTGAACCTGTGGTTCTGAAAATAAACTAAGAAAATATATTTTTCTATATAAAAACCTATTGGCCTGGAATTGTCTTTGAATGTGTGTTCCTCATTTATTGCCTGTGTGTGTACAACAAATGCTTAACACTACCCTCTGATAAGCCTACTGCTCGACCACACTACCACAAAATAGAGCATTAGAATTATCTCTTTTTGCCACTATCTTACCTCTAAGGGGAACCCTTGGACTCTGTGCGTGCTATTTCTTACTTTGAAATAGAACATACAGAGCCAACTTCCTACACAGGGGACTTAACTGTGTGCCAGGGCTGTGCCAATTGTGGAAACAAAGGTACAGTTTTAGGGAAAGAACACTGGTGCTGGGGCCTGGTTAGCAGGGTCCCAGCACACTTCTAATCAAAGCTGGCATCAACACTAGGCAAAAAGTGGGGGGTGGCCATGCCAACAGTAGCATTTTCCTACACCTCACCAGGTTGTTTTACCCAGAATCCCTCACACTTTTGATTAAAAAACACACTTTCCTCACATTTCTGTGATGGAAAGTTCTGGAATCCGCACAGAGCCACACATTTGCTCCCACTCAGCACTCTCCCATGTCTTCTAGTGAAAATGGTACCTCACTTGTGTGGGTAGGCCTACTGCCTGCAACAGGAACTGGCCCAAAACTTAGCATGGATACATCAAATTTTTCTATGCAAAACTGACCCGTTTTTTGCAAAGTGGGTAGCTGTGGTTTTTGGGCCCTACTTCAGCTTCACCTAGGGAAACCTAGCAAACCAGTACATTTTTTTTAAAACACACTAGACACCTAGGGGAATCTAGAGTGGGGAGACTTGTGTGGCTCTCACCAGGCTGTTTTACCCAGAACCCCTTGCAAACCTCAAAATTTGACTAAAAAACACATTTTCTCCACATTTCTGTAGTGGAGAGTTCTGGAATCTGCCCAGACCTATACACGTCCTTCCACCCAGCATTCATCTATGTCTTCTGATGAAAATGGTACCCCACTTGTATGGGTAGGCCTAGTGCCCGCAACAAGAAATTGCCCAAAATGTGACATTGATACATCAAATGTTTTTATACAAAACTGATCCGTTTTTTGCAAAGTGGGTAGCTGTGGTTTTTGTGCCCTACTTCAGCTTGCACCTAGAGAAACCTAGGAAATCTGTAATAAAAAAAAACACTAGACACCAAGGGGAATTCAGGGTGGGGAGACTTGTTTGGACCTCACCAGGCTGTTTTACCCAGAATCCCTTGCAAACCTCAAACTTTGACTAAAAAAACACATATCTGATAGAGACTTCTAGTTGCAGATTCCTTACCTTAGAATTTCCTCCAGGCACCAGACTGGATCCGGAGATTTTTCTTCGAGCAGTACCCTTGTGCACGGTTAGGTGGCATAGTTGGCATCATGGTTGCTGTGATGACGTCGGGAGTCATATATAGACGCTGCCTCAGCGCGGTGACATCAGTTCTTTTCTTTCCGTGCCACACGCTGATCTGGAGAGAGCTAACCTAGGTCAATTTTTGACTGACTTCAGCACTTTTGTTGAGTTTTTGGTGAAGTTTTTGGTGCATCGAGGATGTCCCGGAAGAACGGTTTCAAACTTTGCGAGACCTGTCACTACATGATGTTGGTGACCGATGCACACCGGGTCTGTTTGTGGTGAATGGAACGCGGCCATGACCTGAAGTTATGCTTCGAGTGCCTGGCCATGCACCCGAAGGCCTTGAGGGAGCGCTCTCTCAAGCTTATGGCGGCCCGGTGCTCGACTCCGCATCGATCCCAGTCTGACTCAAGAGGAAGGTCTTGAGACCGCTCTCGGTGTCACCACCACTGGTCGTCCTCCATGTTGGACCACTCAGGCAAGAAGAAGTCGAAGAAGGCTAGGCATCCTTCGAGTTCACCCTGTCATCGGCTGATACGATGCGGGAGGAACGTTGACGCTATAGGCCTCCATCCTCAGAGCCTACTTCTGGGTCTGCTCTGCACCTCCCCGAATTTCCAGGAGCCAGAGCGACCCCTTGCCAAATTGAATTCTATGAGGCCATGCATGTCATTTTTGGGCAGTCCGATCCCCCTTTGGCACCTTTGGGCCCTGGGGGTTTGGCTGGGGGGCACTTCACATTTTGTGCCAGTGGCTCCAGCCCCGGCCACCGAGGTCCCCTCCAGATCCGATACCAGATCTGTACCGACGCCGGTCGTACCTTGGAGACCTTTCCCAGCATTGGTTCAACTGTCAACGTTCCCGAAGTCGGTTGTGCCCTTGACATTGACCCGATCCTAAGCCCTGAAGACTCTGAGTTGGAGTGGCATTGGCTGACACCGCCCTCTTCTTCAATGGGCTCTCTTTACCCCAAGTTGGATTCAGACCCTTATTCTTATGGGCTTGAATATGGGGAAGGATTCGAGGGGTCCCTGGACCCTTATGAATACCAGGATGACCCTAATATGGAGTGTGCACAGGAATTGGGCAAGGCCAGTGGTCTAGATACTTCTCCTGACATGCTTTCTCCTCCTACCGTGGCTACGGCTGGTGGAGCCACTTATTCTATGGTGGTAGGTAGGACGGCTAAGGGCCTTGGACTCGAGCTGCCTACTGTTGAAGTCATGTCTAATCTCCTGACGGAGGTGCTTCAACCAGGGGCGTCCACATCTGAGACTCTCCTTCCTTTCAAAAAAGCCCTCACTGATGTCCGGCTGGGAATTTGGTCCAGACCCAGCACAGGAGATCCTGTGAAAAGGACGATCGCTCACCGCCTTCGGCCCACCCCGAACGACCCTAAATTCCTGTCCCAACACCCCACGCCTGAGAGCCTTGTTATCCAGGCATCCTTGTCATATGGTGCATTCCCTTATGCACCTCCGGATCAGGAATCAAAGAAACTGGACCAACTTGGAAACAAGATGTTTCTTCCTCCAATCTGGCGTTGAATCAGTGAACACCGCATGCCTTTTGGGCCATTATACTCACTCCTTGTGGGATACGGTCGCGCACGTCTTACCGCAGAGACCGGAGGAGGCCCGGACTATTATCTCTCAAGCAGTTGCTCATGGGAGAGATGCGGCAAAGTTTGCTATTCGATGTGGACTGGAGATGACCGTCACTCTGGGTAGATCGGTTGTGTCGACGGTGCCCTTGAGGTGACACACCTGGTTGAGGACATTTGGTTTCTCAGGGGATGTCCAACAGACCCTTATGGACATGCCCTATGATTGCCCCCATCTCTTTGGAGACAAGGCGGACTCGGTGCTTGAGAGGTTCAAGGACCCCCGGGCTACGGCTTGGTCCCTCGGCCGTTTGACTGCCCCTTGCCCCAACAATTCACCTTTCGCCTCTTTTGTGGCCATGGAAGGGGCTCTGTTGCGTCCCTTTTCCTGCCACCCTGCCACCCATGCTGTTCTGCCGCTGGGTGGCCGGGGATGGGGAATCCCACAGGCTCGTGGGACAGGGAACCAGAGGTCTGCCCAGTCCACCCCGGTCCCCGATGCAGTCTCCAAGCCTTCCTAGTCCACCCCCCAACTCCAAAGCAGGTAGCAGTAGGATTTGCCATCACCTGCCCCACTGGTAATCCATCACTGCAGAGAGGTGGGTTTTGCTGATCATCGAAACTGCCCCTCCGGTCATGAGGATCATCTGGCACTTCTCTGCGAGGAAGTCGTGGCTCTCTTGGCCAAGAGTGCCATACAGAGGGTCCTTGCACCAGAAGCAGGTTGTGGCTGTTATTCCTGCTACTTTCTGATGCCCAAAAAAGGACAAGGGCTGATGTCCTATCCTAGACCTTCGGGCCCTCAAATCTTCCTCAAAAAGGAGAAGTTCAAAATGCTAACCCTGGCTCAGGTCCTGTCTGCTTTGGACCCAGGAGACTGGATGATAGCGTTGGACTTGCAGGGCGCTTATTTCCATATCCCCGTCTTGCCTGCCCACAGACGTTACCTACGATTTGTGTAGGTCACAAGCACTTTCAGTTTACCGTGCTTCCCTTTGGCCTTACCAGTGCCCCTTGGGTGTTGACGAAAGTGATGACGGTGGTTGCAGCTCATCTGCACAAGTTGGGTGTTTTAGTCTTCCCCTACCATGACAAATGGCTGTTGAAGGCAGACACGCTCCAGAAAGTCGTCTCCCACATTCAGACTATGGCGAACCTCTTGCACACACTGGGATTCACCATAAATGTGCTGAAGTCACACCTGACTCCCTCTCAGAAGCTCGCTTTCATCGGAGCTTCTGGCCACATTGGAGTTTAAGGCCTATCCTCCCGAAAAGCGAGTCCAGGATATTCAGGCTATGATTTCAATCTTTCAGCCTCTAACCTGGGTTTCAGTGAGAATGATTCTGAGGATTTTGAGCCTCATGGCCTCCTGCATCCTGCTAGTGACACATGCCAGATGGCATATGCGGGCTCTGCAGTGGGACCTGAAGTTCCAGTTGGCCCTGCATCAGGGAAATCTTTCCAACATGGTCCAGATCTCAGAGGGGACTGCGAAAGACCTGCAGGGGTGGCTTTTGAATCAGGACTGGGTCAACGGCAGATCCCTCTCCCTTCCCCAACCAGATCTGTCAGTAGTGACAGACGCATCACTCCTGGGATGGGGCGGCCACATGGGAGAGGCGGAGATCAGTGGTCTCTGGTCTCCAGCGGAGTCTGGACTCCACATCGATCTTTTGGAACTCTGGGCGATCAAGCTTGCATTGAAAGAATTCCTTCCCTCTCTCAAAGGGAAAGTGGTGCAGGTGTTCACAGACAACACTACTGCCATGTGGTACTGCAACAAACAGGGCGGAGTGTGGTCCTGGACCCTTTGTCAGGAGGCTCTGCGCCTCTGGACATGGCTGGCACATCAGGGCATTTCCCTGGTGGTTCAACATCTGGCGGGTTCTAACGCCAGAGCAGACGAAATCAGCCGCCGATGCATAGCCGATCAGGAATGGCGTCTCCATCCATAGGTGGCACAAGGTCTCTTTTAGCAGTGGGGAGAGCCTTGGTTAGATCTGTTTGCCTACATAGAGAACGCGCAATGTCAGCTGTTTTGCAAGTTGGAGTTTGCAAGGCGGCACTCACTCTGTGGCACTTTTTGTCTCGAGTGGAACTCTAGCCTCCTTTCTGCCTATACCACTTCTGCCCCGACTTCTGAAGAAGATCAAGAATGACTGGACAAAGTAATCTTGGTGGGTCTGGACTGGGCACGGAGAGTATGGTATCCAGAGCTACTGAGCATGGCCACTGATCCTCCACTCAGACTACCCCTTCGGCAGGATCTTCTTTCGCAGCAGCAGGTGACGGTTCTCCATCCAAACCTATCCAATCTTCACCTTAATGCGTGGAGTTTGAGCAGTGGCAGTTGACGGCTTTTGACCTTCCATCTGTGAAATAAATTTACGAGTCTCTTCTTGTAAGAGGCTGAATTTCTACAAGATAGACCACACAGATTTGGAGTATGCTTCAAGATAGCATTTTATTTAGCTGCAGCGGGTCACCCCCAAAAAGTGTTGATGACACTCCCTGGCCAAGAGCTACTGACCTCTTCTCCTTTCTTCCTATGTCTGATTGCAGTACCCACTTTACCACACTATACATGCATCATAATTTCCAAACACGTTCAAGCAAACGTTTCCTGTAACACCGTTGAACCACAAGAACAGGATGTTCAAGCACAGAAATAACATTTCTGAGAGCATGGAGCGGTTAGGCCCTCTGCAAAGTTTCAAAAGCAATTCTAAGAAACCAGCACATTTGTGAGAAACGAAAATAAGCAGGGCTGCTGAAGGCATATAATTTTGCTTGTAGCATAAAACAAATGGAGCAAAAAGTTAGACTAAATGGAGCCCTCATGCGAAAGTTAAGAAATCCATTTTCCACACACCCGAAATCTGTGATGTTATCTTGGCAGTCAGACGTCCCTCCACCAAAATGGTATACGGCTGTTGTTAGCATAAATTGTGGCATGGTGTACCAACAAGCCTGTTGATTCCCTCTCTGCTCCTCTATCTGAGGTTCTTTTGTTCATTCTTTCTTTGTCCCAGCAGGGCTCTGCTTTGGGCACCCTTAAAGGTTACTTATCGTCTATTTTAGCCTTTCTTAGATTGCCTGATCAACCTTCTCTTTTTCAAGTTTGCTATTGTTGGTAGAGTCCTTAAGAGTCTCACCCATTTGTTTCCTCCCACTTCGTTTATCATACCTCAGTAGGACCTCAATCTTGTCTTACTTACGTGATGTGTGCTCCTTTTGAGCAGTTACACAATTGTCCCTTACAGCTCCTTACTTTCAAAACTGTTTTTCTTGTTGTCATCACCTCTGCTCGCAGAGTGAGTGAGCTTCAGGCTCTGTCTTCAAAGCACCAATTTTCGTCTGTGCGCCCTGACAAATTGGTGTTACGCACTAGGGGCTCATTCCTTCCCAGAGTAGTTACACCTTTTCATATAGGCCATTCAATCACTTTTCCTACTTTGTATTCATCTCCTCATCCTTCCTATGAAGAGGAGAGACTCCACCGCCTAGATCTAAAAAGAGCGTTAGTGTTCTACTTCAATCGTACTAAAGATTTCTGGGAGGACGATAAACTCTTTTATTGAATATGTGAGTGCAAAGAAAGGGAAGGATGTGCAAAAGCATACCATCTCACGATGGGTACTACTTTGCATCAAAATGTGCTACGCTTTGGCAAAGAAGAAACCCAGAGGGCTTGCATGCTCATTCCACCAGAGCAACTGCTGTTACCGCAATGTTAGCATGTGGAGTTCCTGTCCTGGATACCTGCCAGGCAGCAAGGTCGGCATCCCTGGACACGTTTATTAAGCATTACTGCCTGGACAGTCAGGTCCGCAGGGATAGTTACTTTGGTACTTTGGTCCTGCAGGACTTTCTATTATACTCTTGGTTCGCAGCACTCCACCAAGGATGGCATTGCTTGGGTATCTATTCTAAGGTAAGGAAACTGCAATTAGAAGTGTTTATCAGCTGAACAAGTTACTTACCTTTGGTAGTAATTTATCTGGTAGAGACATATTCTAGTTGCAGATTACTTTCTGACCCACCCACCCTCCCTGCTTGCGAACTGATTTCTAGGGACAAGGATTCCCCAATCAGGGCCTTAGCACTGGCGCACGATTTTCAGTGTTCTTAATAGCTCTGTGCTTTGGCCTGGAAAGTCGTGAAAAGAAACGGACGTCACTGCGCTAAGGCGGTGTCTATATACGACTCCTGACGACATCACAGCGCCAACTACGCCTGCGGAGTTGACCAAGGCCACCTAACGATGCGCAAGGGTACTGCTCGAAGTAAAATCTCCAGATCCAGTCTGACGCCTGGGGGAAATTCTAAGGTAAGGAATCTGCATCTAGAATATGTCTCTACCAGATAAATTGTTACTGAAGGTAAGTGACTTGTTCGTTCCTCACATTTCTGTGATGGGAAGTTTTGGAATCTGCACAGAGCAACAAATTTCCTTCCACCCAGCATTTTCCTACATCTTCTTATGAAAATGGTACCTCACACGTGGGTAGGCCTAGTGCCCACAACAACAAATGGCCCAAAACGCAACATGGATACACCTATTTTTCCAGGCAAAAATGACCTGTTTTTTGCAAAGCGGGTAGCTGTAGTTTTTAAGCCCTAGCTCAGCCAGTACCTAGGGAAACCTAGTAAACCTGTATATTTTTGAAAACTAGACACCTAGGGAAATCCAGGGAAGGAGGTACTTGCATGGATCCCATGAGGTTTTGTTTACTCACAATGCCCTGCAAGACTCACACTTTGCCTGAAATCACACATTTTCCTTACATATCTGTGATGGAAACTTCTGGAATCCGCAGGAATCCACAAAGTTCCTACCATCCAGCACTGATCGACTTGTGCCAATAAAAATGCTGCACCACTTGTGTGGCTGGTCATAGTGCCAGTGACAGGCACTTATTAAACCAAGGACAATGGGAGCCCTTGCATGCGGACTCCTATTGACATTAGTTGTATCTGTCCCTGTTGCAGGCACGAGGCTCAACCATACAAGTGGCACAGCATTTTTATCGGTAGAAGTGGGACAGTGCTGGGTGGTAGGAATTTTGTGGATTCCTTTGGATTTTGGATGTTTCCATCACAGAAATGTGAGAAAAAATGTATTTTTGGTCAACATTTGAAGTTTGCAGGGCATTGTGGGTAAGAAAATGGTGTGGGATGGATGCGAAACACACCACTCTAGACTCCACCAGATGACTAGTTTTCAGAACTGTCTGGGTCTGGTAGGCTTTTCCAGGTGGCAGCCTACCCAATCTCAAAAAGTGCAGCTGTTCACCATTGCAAGTGGGATGATAATGGGAGTTAGCCAAATTCTCCTGTCCTAATTTGTAAAAAAAAACACCCAACAAAATCAGATACCCTTTTGCTTGCCATTAGGGTGACATGCTTTAGTCTGCAGGGAAGCAGAAAGATTGTTTCCCCATTTTTGAGAGAGTGGGGGCATAGCCATGGCCATGCTCATGTTGGGCAGCACCCACCCCTACAAAAAAAGTAATCCCTGGTATCTAGTGGGCTTTCTGGCCCACTGGGGGGGAGGGGGGGATGGGGTAATTCCCCCTATCTTCCCCCTTGGGGGGGGTCAAAAAGACTTTTCCTTTTTGGGTGGGGGCATGGATATGCCCGTGATGGGCAGCCCCCACTGATACAAATAAAAAAAAAGTAATCCTGGTGTCCAGTGGGCTTACTACCTCCCCTAGGGGGCAAATAGGGTTGATTGCCCTCATCTGCTCCTGGGAGGCAGAAAGACTGTTTCCCTATTGCAGTGAGCTTTCTACCCTCTGCGAGGGGCAGATGGGTGTAACTGCCCCCATCTGTCTCCTGGGGGGCAGAAAGACTGTTACCATTTGTTTCTGGGGAGAGGGGGCATTGGCCTGCCCATTGTGGGCAGCCCCTACCCATGGGCGTCTGCAGAACATTTTTCCGGGGGGGGCATCTGCCATGGTCCCCAGCATCCCAGACTGTTTTTAGCGGGGGCCGCAGCCATACTAGTGTAGGCAGCATAACACTACGGCGGCCATAGTTTTATGCTGCACTGTGAGCCTGCACACCAGGCTGTAACTAAATCTAGGGGGCCAGACTTCCCCCCACCGTCCCCGCGGACGCCAATGCCCCTACCCTCTTTTATTTTAAAAAAAATCTGTGATGCCTGGTGGGCTTTTTGCCTTCCCTCACCTCGGGGGGGGGGTTTGCAGATCAGAGGTAATAACCCCATATGACTCCCGGCAGGGGGTGGGGGGGCAGAAGGAATGTTCTTATTGATAGAGGAAAATATCCCTAGTGACCTAGATGGCTTTCTTCCCCCCTGGGGAGAAGATGGGGGTAGTAATCCCTATCTGCTCCCCACCCCCATCTGCTCCCCAGGGGGCAGAAAGACTGTTCCTATTTGTGT
Organism: Pleurodeles waltl; assembly: GCF_031143425.1. Taxonomy (NCBI): domain Eukaryota; kingdom Metazoa; phylum Chordata; class Amphibia; order Caudata; family Salamandridae; genus Pleurodeles; species Pleurodeles waltl. The sequence goes on along the minus strand of NC_090449.1, from coordinate 245,688,411 downwards.
GTGTGGTATTGGTATGCTCGCTGTGGGCAACCCCACCCCTCTTTTGAAAAAAAAGTCCTTTGGCTTCTAGAGGGCTTTCTGCTCTCCCTGGGGGGGCAGATCAGGGGTAATAACCCCCCATCTGTCTCCAGAAGAGGAGGCAGAAAGGCTGTTTATTATTGTTAAGGGGAGGGGGCGTTGGCATGCCCCTTTTGAGCAGCCCCTACCCTAGGTAATAAAAAAATTATTTCTGCCATTCCCAGTCTGAGCTGTTGGACTCCTGTGGGGGTTCACCTGCACTTATTTTTCTGCATCAGGCATTTACTTTGAACAAAAGACACATATGGGAAAGGTGGAGAAAGAGAAAAACGAGAAAGTGTCACAAAAGATGAAAGCAGAACGCTGCAAGAGTAGCTGAAGAGGCATGGAGTGGATCTAAAGAACATATTACTTACCTACAGTAACGCATTATCTGGTAGAGACTCTAACTAGCTGCAGTTCCTTAGCTATGCATTCACTGGTGTCAGCTTCGAATCTGGAATTTTTTGCTGAGCAACACCCTGTGCGCGCCCTCGGGTGGTGTCATTCAGATCCGTGTGCGTCGTTCGGCTCCGTATAGCATCGTCAGCGTAGTTGGAGCCGTCTGTGATGTCAGGGTTGCCTATAAAGGCACCACCCAGGCGCGCGTACATCAGTACTTTTATCCATAAATTTCCAGAACCAACAGTTTGTCTGTGCAAAAATAGGGCCATCAAAGGGATACTCCTAACCCTGCTAGACATATCCGCAGACTGGGGAGGCATGGGTGAGTGTAAAGAATCTGCAGCTAGATAGAGTTCCTACCAGATAATGCGTTACAGAAGGTAAGGAACTTGTTCATCTGAAAGAGACTTCTAGCTGCATTTTCCTTACCTTTGAATAGATACCCAAGCCATAACCTCCTGGCAGTGGGCTGCGGATACCTCTACTACACTAAAAAGTCCTGTAGGACTGAACGAGCAAAGTGACCGTCTCTCAGTACCTGGTTGTCCATGCAGTAATGTTTTGCAAAAGTTTGCAAAGATTCCCACGTTGCCTCCTGACAAATCTCCAGGATTGGAACTTCCCGAGCTAGCACAGTGGTAGCAGCTTTGCCTCTGGTAGGATGAGCCCTCAAGCACTCAGGAGGCTGCTTCCTGGCCAATGCGTAGCAGATCTTGATGCAGAGAACAACCCAGCGCGAAATGGTTTGCTTCTGCACTGCCCGACCCTTATGTGCTCCAACGTACTCCACAAAGAGTTGGTCATCCATCCGGAACCCTTTTGTGCGGTCAAGGTAGAATGACAACACTCTTTTTGGGTCCAGTTGGTCCACTCCTCTTCCGTAGAGGGATGCGGCGGAGCAAAGAAGTTGTGCAGGGCAATGTTCTGACCCAGATGAAATGGGGTCACCACCTTGGGGAGGAAAGAGGCACGAGTTCTGATTACCACCTTTCCTGGATAAATAGTGAGATATCGTGGCTTTGAAGAGAGAGCTTGCATTTCACTCACCTTCCTGGCAGATGTTATTGCCATTAAGAAGGCTGTCTTGATGGTGAGAAGCCAGAGGGGACCGTTGTATTAAGGCTCAAAGGGAGCACACATAAGAAATGTGAGGACCAGATTTAAGTACCATTGGGGCATAACAAAGGGTGTAGGGGGAAACATATGTGCAAGCACTTTGAGGAATCTATGTACCATGGGGAAATGAACAGAGAAGGCTGATCAGGTAGCCAAAGGATGTTGATAAGCCAGAAGAACGAGTTACTTACCTTCGGTAACGACTTTTCTGGTGGATACATTAGCTACCTGTGGATTCCTCACCTGATGAATACTCCCATGGCGCCAGCATTTGACGGAAATCTTCTTACTAGTCTCTGCACGTCGACGAGGACGTCACTCTAGCCCACGCGACGCCGTCTGACGTCATACAGGCAATAAGAAGTCCTCGCCGACGTGCCGATGACAGTACCAACATTTTTTACGTGCATGAGAATAATAATAATAACCCAATGCAATGAAAGAGCAAAGCAACATCTCTTAATATTGTAAATCACACAACATTGCAATAAAATAGCTGTAGATTTAATATAACCTTTTTTTTTTTTTTTTTTTAAACAAATAAATATATTTATACATACGAATCATGTATATACCCAATATATATATAGATTTATATATAAATATACACATATATACAAATATCATACATGCAAAATGTATTGCAACTTTGAAGACCAAAAGGAGCACACTCAAGGATTGCTTGTAGAGACCAAAAAGGCAACGGGGAGGCGGGTGGGACCGTGAGGAATCCACAGGTAGCTAATGTATCCACCAGAAAAGTCGTTACCGAAGGTAAGTAACTCGTTCTTCTGATGGATACAACTACCTGTGGATTCCTCACCTGATGAATAGAGTCCCAAAGCAGTACCACGCCCGGCGGTGGGTGCCTAAATGGTCAAACCAAGAAATCCTGCAGCACTGACCGTGCAAAATGACCGTCCCTTCTGACCTCAGAGTCCAAACAGTAATGTTTCACAAAAGTGTGAAGGGACGACCAAGTTGCGGCCTTGCAGATGTCAACCACAGGAACACCCCTGGCCAAGGCCGAAGAGGCCGACTTAGCTCTGGTGGAGTGAGCTCTAATGCCCTCAGGCGGATCCTTCTTTGCCAAAGGGTAACAGATTTTAATGCAAAGAACAACCCACCTGGAGAGTGTTCTCTTGTGGACTGCCTTTCCTCTCCTCTTGCCCACGTATCCGACAAACAGCTGATCCTCCAGCCTGATATCCTTCATTCTGTCGATATAGAAGCTCAACGCCCTTTTTGGGTCCAGGCGATGTAGTCTTTCTTCCTCCTTTGAAGGATGAGGCGGAGGATAAAACGTGGACAAAGTGATTGTCTGAGCCAAATGGAAGGGTGAAACAACCTTCGGAAGGAAAGCAGCCTTGGTCCTCAACACCACCTTATCCCCATAAAACGTTATATAAGGGGGTTTAACCGATAAGGCCTGCAACTCACTCACTCTCCTTGCAGATGTTATAGCTACCAGGAATACTGTTTTAATAACCAAATACCTTAAGGGGCAAGAATGCATAGGCTCAAAAGGGGACCCCATAAGGAAAGTCAGGACCAAGGACAAATCCCATTGAGGCATAACGAATGGTTTTGGAGGATATTGATTCAGAAGACCTTTCAAGAATCTGAGAACAATAGGGGATTTAAATAACGATGGTTGGTCTGGAAGACAAATGAAGGCTGACAAGGCCGACAAATAACCCTTAATGGTAGCTACTGCACAACCTTTCTGCGCTAGAGACAGTGCAAAAGACAAAACATGTGACAGATGAGCATGTAAGGGATCAATCTGTCTCTCTCCACACCACATAACAAATTTAGACCACCTATTAGCGTAGATAGATTTAGTGGAGTGTCGCCTGGCCGCTAAGATAACATCCACTACATCAGGCGGGAGAGAGAAGGAACTCAGGTTGCCCCGTTCAATCTCCAAGCATGTAGGTGCAGACTCTGGAGGTTGGGGTGTAAAACCTGCCCCTGCGACTGCGAGAGGAGGTCTGCCCTGAGAGGGAGACGGAGCGGAGGGCACAGTGAGAGTTGGAGAAGGTCGGAGTACCATACCCTCCTTGGCCAATCCGGAGCTATTAAGATGACTTGGGCCCGGTCTTGGCGAATTTTCCTCAACACTCGAGGAATCAAGGGTATGGGGGGAAACGCGTAAAGCAACTGGTCGCACCAGGTTATCTGAAACGCGTCCCCCAACGCTCCCTGCATCGGATACTGGAGGCTGCAGAATAACGGGCAATGCGCGTTCTCCCGAGTGGCAAACAGATCTATCCGAGGAAACCCCCACATCTGGAAGATTAAACAGACTTGATCTGGATGGAGACGCCACTCGTGGTCTGCCGAGAATTGGCGACTGAGACTGTCCGCACGTACATTCAAGACCCCGGCCAGATGATTTGCCACCAAGCAAATCTGATGGTCCTTTGCCCAGGACCATAGCCGAAGAGCTTCTCTGCAGAGAAGGTACGACCCTACTCCTCCCTGTTTGTTTATGTACCACATCGTGGTAGTATTGTCCGTCAGGACCTGTACCGACTGACCACGAAGGGATGGGAGGAAGGCCTTGAGAGCCAAACGTACAGCCCGTAACTCCAACAGATTGATATGAAACACCTGTTCCTCTGGAGACCAAAGCCCTTTGATCTCCAGATCCCCCAGATGAGCTCCCCATCCTAGGGTGGAGGCATCCGTTATTACCGTGGCCACTGGTGGCGACTGCGCGAACGGCTTCCCCTGTGAAAGATTGTTGCCCGCAATCCACCACTTCAATTCCACAGCAGCATCTCTGGAGATCTTGACAGTACCTTCTAAATCTCCCTTGTGTTGAGACCACTGCCTTCGGAGGCACCACTGAAGAGCCCTCATGTGCCAGCGAGCATGCGTGACCAACAGAATGCAGGAGGCGAACAGACCGAGCAGACGAAGGACCTTGAGGACTGGAACTACCGCTCCATTTCGAAACATTGGAACCAATTCCTGAATATCTTGAATCCGCTGAGGCGGAGGAAAGGCTCGACTCAATGTTGTATCCAGTACTGCCCCTATGAACAGGAGGCGCTGAGAGGGCTCCAGGTGAGATTTGGGCACGTTCACCGAAAAGCCCAGGTCGAACAACAACTGGGTTGTTGGCTGCAGATGATGCGACACAAGCTCCGGGGACTTGGCTTTGATCAACCAGTCGTCCAAGTAAGGGAATACTGCTATCCCCCTCCTTCTGAGCTCCGCCGCAACCACCGACATCACCTTTGTGAAGACTCGAGGTGCTGAAGTAAGACCAAACGGGAGGACCGCAAACTGATAGTGCTGCGACCCTACCACAAACCGGAGATACTTCCTGTGCGACTTGAGTATCGGGATATGAAAGTAAGCATCCTGCAAGTCGACAGACACCATCCAATCTTCCTTGTTCAACGCCAAAAGCACCTGTGCTAGGGTCAGCATCTTGAACTTTTCCTGTTTGAGGAACCAATTCAAGATCCTCAGATCCAGGATTGGTCTCAACTGACCATCCTTTTTGGGAATCAGGAAGTATCTTGAGTAACAACCTCGACCCTTTTCCTGCTCTGGGACCAACTCTACCGCGCCCTTTGAAAGGAGGACTTGAACCTCCTGTTCTAGCAACAGGAGGTGTTCTTCTGAACAATAAGATGGGCGGGGCGGGATGAGGGGCGGGAACTCCCGAAAGGGAAGGGCGTAGCCTTTTCCCACAATGCCGAGAACCCAAGTGTCCGTTGTGATAGACTTCCACTTGTGGAGAAAACGCTGTAATCTTCCCCCTACAGGAGAGGAGTGAGTGGGAAACGGTGGAAGCCTAAGGCTGCTTCCCCTGCTGCACCCCTCCAGAGGACGAGGAAGAGGCAGAGTGCTGTTGAGAGGCTCCTCTGGTACGGACCCCACCCCTCCCCCTCCCTCTAAATGACCTATAGGGGAGGGAAGAGGCGGGTTGCTGGAACCTCCCCCGAAAGGAAGAGGAATAAGAGCCACGCCCAAATCCCCGAAACCTCCTGAAAATTCTAGAAGAGGCAGAGGAAGAAGGAGCTTGCAGTCCTAACGATTTGGCTGTGGCTCTGCTCTCCTTAAATCGTTCCAAGGCTGAATCTGCCTTGGCTCCAAACAGTCTGTCCCCATCAAACGGGAGGTCCAGCAGGGTCGACTGCACATCCGCAGAGAACCCTGAGTTTCGGAGCCAGGCCTGTCTTCTTGCCACCACAGCCGTGCCCATCGCCCTGGCCACCGAGTCGGTCGTGTCCAGCCCAGACTGGATAATCTGGGTCGCGGCAGCCTGGGCGTCCGAGACCACATCCAAAAGACCCTGGGGAAGCTCCGTGAATGAAGACGAAATATCATCCATCAGCGCATGGATGTACCTCCCCAGAATGCACGTGGCGTTGGTGGCCTTCAACGCCAAACTGCATGACGAAAATATTTTCTTGGACTGCGCATCCAGTTTCTTGGAGTCTCTGTCTCCAGGCACCGTCGGGAAGGAACCAGGCGCTGACTTTGAGGAACAGGAGGCTTGCACCACCAAGCTCTCCGGCGTAGGGTGTCTATAGAGAAAGCCAGGGTCAGAAGGTGCAGCTCGATACCTCCTGGCCACAGCCCTATGAACGGCAGAGGAAGACACCGGCTTCTTCCACACCTCCAACACCGGATCCAGCAAAGCCTCATTAAATGGCAAGAGAGGCTCAGCTGCAGCAGAGGCCGGATGCAATACCTCTGTCAGCAAATTCTGCTTTGCCTCTGCCACCGGCAAAGGCAGGTCCAAAAAGCTCGCTGCCTTCCTCACCACAGCATGAAAGGAAGCAGCCTCCTCCGTATATTCCCCTGGAGATGAAAGGTCCCACTCAGGGGAAGTGTCCAGCCCACTGGCTGTATCCAGACCATGCAGTCCGTCTCCAGAGTCCTCAATCTCTCCCTCCTCTAGGACTCGCTGGTACTCTTGCTCTTCTAAAAGACGGAGAGCACGCCTCCTCGAATGAAGTCTCTCCTCGATACGCGGAGTCGACATGGCCTCCGCCGACGTCGAAGAACGGCGCCGATCTCCAGAAGCATCTGACGCCGCGTCCGGCGCCACAGGCAGCTTCGGCGCCGAGGCAGGAGCCGGAGGACGAGGTCTTGGAGCCGATGGACCAACCGGAGTCACAGGGCAAAATCCTGACTTCGACGGAGGGGCAACCTCCGGGGCCGAAACATCCGAAGCCACCGGAGCGGCCACCGACGCCGGCACCGGCGCCGAGCCCACATTCCCAAAAGGGAGAAAGGGCATAAAGGGTGCCGGCCGAAGAGGCGCAGGATCACCCAACGAAAAGGCCAAGGGCCCCGAAGGACCAGCCGGAGCAGCTCCTGGAGCCATCTGCTGAAAGATGGTATACATCGCATTAAGAAACGCGGTACTATCGGCTCCAGGAGTGGGAAAAGCCGGATACTGGGGTGCCTGGATCGAGGGCGACCCCGACGCCGGCCTCGACGTCTGCGACGCCGGAGAAAACACAAGAGGCTGCACCACCTCAATCACTGACGCCTGACCAGGTGAAGTCGGTGACGCCGGAGAGGGCAACGGCGTCGATGGATGCGGCGTGACCGTGGGGCTGACCTCCCAAGTCCTCCGACGCCGAGCCGAAGGTGACCTCGAACGAGACTCCTTGCTGGAGTGACGTCGTGAGTCTCTACGGCGCCGGGAGTCTCGATGACGCCGGTGAGACCTTGGCGAAGAAGACTTCTTATGATGTTTCTCCTTCTTCTTTGACTTTGCCATGAATAACTTGGCCTCGCGCTCTTTGAGGGCCTTCGGATTCATGTGTTGACATGAATCGCAAGTCGAGACGTCGTGGTCGGAGCTCAAACACCATAGACAGTCGGAGTGAGGATCTGTAACTGACATCTTGCCCCCACACTCTCGACAGGGCTTGAAACCCGACTTCCTCTGAGACATTGTTACCGCAGAGAAGACTACGCAGCAGACAATACACTGTAACCACGAAGGTAACAGTAACTCCCTCGAAGATAACCGTTTCGAATGCACGGAAAAAAGGGAACTGTCATCGGCACGTCGGCGAGGACTTCTTATTGCCTGTATGACGTCAGACGGCGTCGCGTGGGCTAGAGTGACGTCCTCGTCGACGTGCAGAGACTAGTAAGAAGATTTCCGTCAAATGCTGGCGCCATGGGAGTATTCATCAGGTGAGGAATCCACAGGTAGTTGTATCCATCAGAAAGATAGCCCTTGACAGTACCCAAGGTAGAGCCCTGCTGGGCAAGGGAAAGTATAAAGAGAAGGATATCAGAAACAAAAGCAATAGACTTTACTGTACAATAATATACAAAAGCGTTTCCAACGGCTGGCATATACTGTTTTAGTGGGGAAACACCTGGCTGCCAAAATAACTTTACAGACTCCGGGAGGAAGGTCAAAAACCATCAACTGCCACCGCCCAATCTCCATGCATGGAGGCGCAGAGTTGACAGATTCGGGTAGAGAACCTTCCCCCACTTCTGCGACAGAAGATCCTCCCGAAGGGGCAGCCTGATCGGAGGATTGATGCTCATGTTGAGAAGCTTGGGAAACTAGACTCTCAGTGCCCAATCTGGAGCCACTAGAATGACTTGGGCCTGGTCGTTCTTGATCTTCTTGAGAACTCTGGGCAGGAGTGGTATGGGTGGAAAAGCATACAGGAGGCCTGAACTCCACTCGCTACGGAAAGCGTCGCTGAGCAATTGCTGCCTTGGAAACTCCATGTGCAGTACTGCTGACATTGCGCATTCTCTACCGAGGTGAACAGATCTAACCAAAGCTCTCCCCACTGCTGAAAGAGGCCTTGCGCCACCTCTGGATGGAGATACCATTTGTGATCCGCTTGACATCGACGGCTGAGTTTGTCCGCCCTGGCATTCAGAGAACCTGCCAGGTGTTGGACCACCAGGGTTATGCCCTGCTGTTCCAGCCATGCCCAGAGACGCAGAGCTTCTTGACAAAGGGTCCACAAACCCACCCCGCCCTGCTTGTTGCAGTACCACATTGCGGTGGTGTTATCTATGAACACCTGCACTATCTTCCCTTTTACAACAGGAAGAAATGCTTTCAATGCCAGTCGGATTGCCTGGAGCTCTAGCAAATTGATATGGAGCCCGGATCCCGCCGGAGACCAGAGGCCTCTGATCTCCACCCCTCCCAGATGGCCACCCCATCCCAGAAGTGACACATCTGTCACTACTGTGAGATCCGGCTGGGGAAGGGAGAGGAGTCTGCCTCTGACCCAATCACACTTCTCTAACCACCACTGCAGGTCTTTTGAAGTTCCCTCCGAGATCTGAACTGTATCGGTAACATTTCCCTGATGCTGCGCCCACTGGAAATTCAGGTCCCACTGCAGAGCCTGTCGCAGTTGGACTCTTGCTCTTGGCAAGACTGCTGGTTAAAGGAGGACAGCACTTATGTTTGTAGGTGACTATGCCTATCCTACAACAAGTCGCAACTGTGGTCCCAACCCTTCCGGCTCACTAGCAGTACCTCACCAAAAACCCAAAACAGTTAAAGGTGATTCGTGGCAGCCTTAATGCATGGACTCAAAGTATGACATCTCAGGGAGTGTTGTGGTTAAACGGAGATTACCCCTTTCTCACAGATACATCGTGTCTCAACCAAACACAGGCAATGACGAAGATGCAGTAAGGTCTCAATAGTTTTTATTCAACACAATCTGCAATCTGCTATAAATTGCGTGGGCTGCAATTATTAGGATAATGAACAGTGCAAGAGACAGAATGGTAAAAACAAGAGTCATGATTATAAAGACCCCCACCATCTTGCAGAAACATAGAAAGACACAGAGTATATAATATGTCCCAATACCCTATCATAATATGCGTAACCTTCTACCTAAAGGAGAGCTAGGTATGTTAAACCTAATCTGCCAATGCCATTTCCCTGGAAGGAGCCCACCAACCCTTGTTATCTTGGAATGAGGTCTCTAGCTCAGACTCCAAAGGAACACGAAGTCCGGGTCAGCGTCAAGGCGACATGCAGCATCGATAGCAGCTATGGTATCTGGTCGGAATCCCTCTAATTATCTGTCTAAAGTGAGGTGTATTTATACAGATCTACTTGGACGCCTGATGTAGGTTGTTCCCAAACAGTAGATAACACAGCATGCTTAGGACGGTAATTAATATAAAAATTCCCTCAAAAGCGTGAGGAGGGAAAGTACCTAATGTGAACACCTACAGTTTGTTTGTCTTTGTCGCTTGTTTTGACACCTTATCGCGTTGGCACTGATAACATAAAGCTAAACAAATGGACTAACTATAAACAAGGCAGTCATCTTATAAGAATTAATTACATAAATAGACAAGCTAAGTAGGTTAAAAGTCACTAGGTGACAGGGGCACGAGTCTGCAAGCCAAAGACTAAGCTAACTCCTGTTATCCCATTAAAACAAATTAGGATTCACTACACCCTCCCCATTGCCGTAACAAGAATGACGCCAGTACTGGACACCACCGAAGGTGAGGGAATCCAAAAAGCTAAAAAAACTGCTCTGGACTAAAAGCGAAGCATAAAAACAAAGTTAAAAAACATAGTTAAAATTAATAGTTTAAAAAAATACAAAGAGACTTATGCCCTCATTACAACCCTGGCGGTAAATGCTGCCTACCGTCGTGCCAACGGCCGCCAAGATACAGTGACTGCGGCGGTAATCCACCACGGGTATTATGACCCACACAGAGAATACCGGCACAATACAGACACCAAGACAAGTCCACCACACCAAAGGTCAGTGATAAACTGATGATAGCAAAACCCACACTGTTACGCCAACAGGAATACGCCCACAGTATCATGACCCACGAATCAATGCGGCGGTCATTCAACCGCGGTAATCCATTGGCGGTACACACCGCAGCGCTCAGAATGCACACACACTTACAAAACCATACCACATTGGACAATTCACAATACACACACCTGACACACATACACACACCACACCCTCACACTCATACCACTATAAAACACACACCCACATTACCCACAACCCCTTACAATGAAAAAAAAGAGACTAAGCAAGAGAGACAAGCAAAGAGCATCCACTCAATCAGAGGCACAGAACCCCATCAGTCATACACCATCCACGCACATCACAGTATACACCCCAACACATCACTCCACACATCACCTCACACATCCTCACACATCCTCACACATATCACTCACCACATCCAGGGCACCCCAAAGACACCCCAGGTTTTCAGAGGAGCAGCTAAGGGTCATGGTGGAGGAAATCATCCGGGTAGAGCCACAGCTATTCGGATCACAGGTGCAGCAGACGTCCATTGCAAGGAAGATGGAGCTATGGCGGAGAATCATGGACAGGGTCAACGCCGTGGGACAGCACCCAAGAACAAGGGATGACATCAGGAAGAGGTGGAATGACCTACGGGGGAAGGTACGTTCAAGACACCAGATTGCTGTACAGAGGACTGGCGGTGGACCCCCACCTCCCCTACAACTAACAACATGGGAGGAGCAAGTCTTGGCAATCATGCATCCCGAGGGCCTCGCAGGAGTAGCAGGAGGACTGGACTCTGGTAAGTCATATCTTTACTACTATAGCCCCCACCCTACCTGCATGCCATCACATACCCCCACCCTTTCCCTCACTCCCATCACTCCACCAACTCACATATATCTCACTATCACAACCCACCCATCCCAATACCAAGTCCTGCATGCAACAACAATGCATGGACCCCCATCACAGACCTGCATGGACACCCATCACCCCAGCATGCCCAATAGAGAGACTCACCTAGCCCACAAAATAACCACTCACACAAGGCCAAGCCAACAGGGAAAGTACAATCATACAGGGAAACACACCCATTGCACAAGATGGCACACACAGATACATTAACAATGCATTCGCATCCCAACAGGACCCCTACCCAACGTCACCGGAGAGGAGGTGCCAGCTACATCCAGCCCCCTACCCAGAAGGGGCCCACAGTGATGACAGCAGCTCTGCACGCCTGGATCATGATGACCAACCATCAGGGACCTCTGGACAGTCGGTTACCCTGCCACACTCCCAAACCACCACAGAGCCTCCCCCCCAGGGAAACAACACCACAGCACCCACCCAGCGGGCCCATACCTCTGTTCCCAGGACACGTCAATCAGCAGTGTGTCCACCACTACAGGGACCCCAGGCAACCCCACAAACCCAGGACGATCAGGGACCTGGGGTCAGTGGCAGTGGGCACACGGTTCAGGGGACAGAGGCACAGGACAACAGGGAGTCTGGGAGGACTGCTCTCCACGAGGCACCTTCAAGCATCATGGGAGCATACCACCATTCCCAGGAGACCATGGGCCAGGTACTGGCCAAGTTACAGGAGACCCAGTGGCTGCAGGAGGGACTGTACCAGGGGATCAGGAAGGACCTAACTAAAATATACACCATCCTGGTCACCACTGCAGGGGTGCTGGCTGACATGGGCAAGACCATGAGGGACGCAGTGGCACAACAAAGGGCCCCTGACACTAGCCAAACCGAGGAACAGCCTTCCACCTCCGCTGGCACTAGTGGACAGGAGGCACCGCCAGAGGACCAACATGCCACCAGCACCCCACCCCCTACAGAAGGAGAACCACCCCGCAAACGGTCCCTGCGATCCAGGCAGAAGACAGAGAACATTACCAAGACCCCCGCCAGGAAATAAGACACTCCTGATTGTCACCCTTCTGTCCCACTATGTCACCCTGTCCACCTTGAACTGCCATTGCTCCCCTTCCAATGCCCATTGGACAATGCACCTGTGATGCCAATAGACTGGACTCTAACTGGACATTCCTCCACCATCACCCCAGCCCCTTGCACTTACCTCCATACTAATTTGTACAAAAAAAAACACCCTTGAAACTTAAACCATACTGGAGTCAGTGTAATGATTGGAAAGCTGTATTATTACAACATTATCAAAGCATTGCAACGTCTATGTTCAGTGAAATATACCACAGGATGACCTTTGGTGGGCAGCAGTACATATAGCAGTAGCCAGAATGGGGTACACAGATCTGAAAACAGGGAATCCAAAGGGAACAGTCCATAGACATAGGGTAAGAGGCTGCCATGTACAATGTCCAAAAGTTTAATGAAAAGTAAACTTGAGTTACAGTCTCTTACCTGTGTGTTACTGGAATTGCTGCTGTATAATGTTTGTTCTGTTGTCCACATCTTCATCTGCCTCCTCTTCCTCACCGTCCACAGGCTCCACCACTGCCACAAGACCATCTCCAGGCTCATCCTCCTGCAGAAAAGGCACCTGTCGTCTCAATCCAGGTTGTGCAACATACAGCATGCCACGATGATCTGGCACACCTTCTTGGGTGAGTAGTACAGGGGTCCACCTGTCAGATGGAGACACCAGAACCTGGCCTTCGGATGCCGAAGGTTCTTTCAATAATCCTCCTTGTACGCCCAAGTGCCTCATTGTAACATTCCTCTGCCCTTGTCCTGGGATTCCTCACTGGGGTCAGTAGCCATGAGAGGTTGGGTTAACTAGATTCACCTGCAAATATTGAGGGACAACTGTTAGACACACACTATCCCTTAGGGACAACCCCATACTCAGACCCTAACCTATACTGTGTGGGGACCTTGAGCTCACCTATTAGCCACACCCGGTGCCTCTGGAGTTGCCCCTTCACACAAGGGATGCTGCTATTCCTCAAGATATAGGCGTCATGCACTGAGCCAGGATATTTGGCATTCACATGGGAGATGTACTGGTCCGATAGCTTTTTCTATTCCTGTAGACCTGTTCATTTCTGCGGGGGGGGACAAATGCCACATGTGTAACATCAACGGCACCAATGATGTTGGGGATATGTCCTAGGGCATAGAAGTCCGCTTTCACTGTGACCAAATCATCCACCTGGGGGAAAACGATGTAGCTGCGCATGTGCTTCAGCAGGGCAGACAACACTCTGGTCAACACGTTGGAGAACATTGGTTGAGACATCCCTGATACCATGGCCACTGTTGTTTGAAAGGAACCACTTGCAAGGAAATGGAGCACCCGCAGGACCTTCACTAGAGGGTCTATTCCTGTGGGCTGGCGGATAGCTGACATCAGGTCTGGCTCCAATTGGGCACACAGTTCTTGGATTGTGGCACGATCAAGTCTGTATGTGATGATAATGTGTCTGTCCTCCATTGTCGACAGGTCCACCAGGGGTCTGTAACCGGAGGATGCCACCCTCTCATCATCTGCCTCAGCGGTTGTAGCCTATCGAGAACGATGAGCAGAAGGTCATATTTCCACATAGATGGCACAACTGTTTTAGAATTTATGTCACAGAAGCAGTGTGTGAAGTCGAGAGTCAGTAGATGTGCCAATATGTGCTGTGACGCAGCTAGGTGCCATGCCATGTGCCCCCCTGAAATGGTGGCTGCATGACCTGTGAGGAGGGTTAAGGGGAAATTAGGTACGTGCGCTGGCGTTGTGCTGTGTCGCGGTAGGCGGTCGTTGACCGCTGTGCAACTTCGCGTTGGTTATCATTGGGCCCTATGGGTCCCAGGAGCCAATGGCTATGTACGCCGGCAGTGACGGTATGCACCACCGCGGACGTCACCACCATTTTCTAGCTATTCACTCACTTGCTACCTGACCATCAACAGGAGAGGACCTACACTGCATGTGCTGCTGTGACCTGAGTCTGGAAGCGACAATGGCTAGAGTGTCTGGGGAAAGGGCCCCTGCCTTCACTGCAGAGGAGTTGAAGAAACTGGTGGATGGGGTCCTACCCCAGTACACGTTACTCTATGGTCCTCCAGACAAACAGGTGAGTACACTGTGAGCATGATGTGTGGGCAATGCCTGTTTGGAGTGGTGTGGATGTAAGCCATATGTTGGGGGTGCTAAGGTGTCCTGGCCTGAGTGCTGCATGAGAGGTGGTCAGTGTATGTGCGTCAGGGCATGGGTGGGAACTGGTGGTCAATGAGTATGACGGTACGGACAGGTGAGTAATCACATTTTCCGCTGTCTTTTCCCTCTAGGTCAGCGCCCACCAGAAAAAGGATATTTGGTGTGCCATCACCAAGGAGGTGCAGACCCTGGGGGTCTATCACAGGCAGAGCACCCACTGCTGCAAGAGATGGGAGGCCTGGCGCCGCTGGACGAAGAAAACGGCAAAGCCCCAGCTGGGGCTGGCCTCCCAACGTGGAAGTGGTGCCCGTTGCACCATGACCCCCCTGATGTTCTGCATCCTGGCGGTGGCCTATCCGGAGTTGGATGGGCTCTTGAGGGCATCACAACAGCCAGAAGGCGGTGAGTGCACATTCTGAAAGATGACTTTGCGTGCTTTGGGAGCTAGCAGTGTGGGGGATGGGGGTGGTGGGTGCCCCTTGGCCAGGGCGATCATGGCAGGGTAGGTCCCTTGTGTGCAGGCTCTGAAGCACTCCTACCCCAATGGTACAATTGGCCAACTACTACTGGGCAGGGTCCTGTGGGTGTCAGGTGTGCAGATGCTGCTGTTAGGCATTGTACCCCATGGGCTGGTAACTACCTTAGTGACTGGTTGGGCATGGCCTAGTGCATAGGGCTGCTCCCTGTGTGTTGTGTCAGCCAACGGTAGTGTTGCTGGCACTGACCAAGTGTATCCTCTGTCTCTCCCCCACCCTTTTTGTTTTGTCATCCTGTCCTTGTGTGCATTAGCATCATCTGGCGGAGGAGCAGAGGCACCGGCGACGTAGGGAGCTGCATCCCACATGGGGCTGGAGGCCGAATCCACCAAGGGTGAAGGCACCAGTGGGACAGAGGGCAATGAGAGCTCAACGACGGCAACAGGAGGGGAGACCAGTGACAGTGATTCCTCCTCCGATAGAAGCTCCCTGGCAGTGGCAGACACCTCTGTATCCACCCCACCAACAGGTAGAGCCGCCACCCCCCACCAACACCACCCTCCCAGCAGCCCCTCAGCGTGTTTCCCGTGCCCGCTCACCAAGGAGGGTGGGCATCTCCATCACCGAGGCACCTCAGGCCCTGCCCCAGTCAGCTCTGCTGCCTTCAGTGAGGAGGCTATTGACCTCCTGAGATCCCTCTCTGTTGGGCAGTCAACCATTCTGAATGCCATCCAGGGTGTTGAGAGGCATTTGCAACAAACAAATGCATACCAGGAGGGCATTCATTCTGGCGTGGCGGCCCAACAGAGAGCATTTCAGGCTCTGGCCTCAGCACTAACGGCAGCCATTGTCCCTGTGTCCAGCCTCCCCCCTCTCCCCTCCAACTTCCACTACCCAGACCCAATCCCCTCTACCTCACCCTATCCCAAGCACATCTTCAGACCAGCATGCACACAAATCAACACACAAAAGTGGCTCAGGAAAACATAAGCACCACACATCATCTCACAGGCACTCACACAAGCACCATACCCATGCAAACATACCAACATCCACTGCCTCCACTGTGTCCCCCGCCTCCTCTTCGTTCACCTCCCTCCCAGTAGCGTCTTCACTCACACCTGCGTGCAGTGCATCATCAGCCACTACCTTCATCACCAGCACACCCATCACTACATACCCCTCACGGCCAGTCACCACCCCCCACAACCATTCACACGTCCTGTGTCCTCTCCCAGTGTGTCTGTGAGCCCTCCTCCCAAAGTACACAAATGCAGGCACACACCCACTCAACAGCCATCCACCTCACAACAGCATCCAGCCCATGCACCTTCGCCCAAACTCAGCAGACGTACACCTCCTACAACCACTCCCTCTTCCTCCACTCCCAAACCCCCTCCATCTTCACATCCCAGTGTGTCTAAAAAATATTTTCTGGCTAACACTGACCTCTTCCCTACGCCTCCCCCCATCCGTCCCTTAGGGCCAGGGTGTCAAGATCCCAGGCCAGCACCTCAGCCACCAACTCAGCATCCGCTGTGCTACCTGCAAGTCCCAGGGGATCAAAGAGGGGGACCCATCAGGGCTGGCAGTCTGCCACCGACCAATGCAAAGGACCAACCGATTCCTCCACCTGCCAAGGTGAAGAAGGGGCCAGCATGCAGCACGGACAAGACGCACGACCCACCCAGCAAGGCCTCCTCCAAAACTGCATCTGCCAGTGCCAAGGTCCAAGCAGCGTCTGCCAAGGTGGGGAAGGGCAAGAAAACCAAAGGCAAGGCACTCCAGGGCTCGGAGCCTCCAGGTGAGGGACTGGTGACAACCATTAGTCCAGACAGCCCAGCAACCTGTACCGCGGAAAGCACCGCCGCAAGCACCGCCACCTGCACCGCCACCTGCCCCGCCACCTGCCCCGCTGCTGCCACAGCAACAGTCAGCAGCATCATCCCCAGTGGGCAGCCGTCCGAGGCTGCTGGAGATGGCCTGGTGTCACCCTCCACTACTACCAGCACCTGCACCACACCCAGCACCGGCAGCATCTCCGCCACAGACACCGCCACCTGCACCGCCATATGCACCGCCACAAGCCCAGCCAGTGCCACTGCATCTGTCATCAGCAGCATCCCCAGTGGGCAGCTGTCTGAGGCTGCAGGAGACGGCCTGGACCCTCCACCCACCACTTGAAGCACCACCCCCAGCACAGGAAATACCAGCAGTTTGCAGCCTAAATCGCCGCAGGATGAAGTCTGGCTCTGCCTCCATGGAGTATCATCCTACCTGTTCCCTGCACATCTTGTGCCTCAGACACCCAGCTGGGGGAATGTGAACTGCCACACACCAGGTGCAGCATCACTGGGCACAAGGCCCTCTCCAGAACCAGTGGAGATATGCATCCACTCCCCCTATCCTTGGCAGGATGAAGCAGACTGGGCACAAGGCCCCCTCCAGAACCGCTTGTGAGACTGTGGCTTTGCACTCCCCAGGACCAAGCAGTGGGCAAACCACCCACTTGAGAGACTTGAGAGACTGTGGCTTTGCACTCCCCAGGACCAAGCAGTGGGCAAACCACCCACTTGAGAGACTGTGGATTTGCACTCCCCAGGACCAAGCAGTGGGCAACCCACCCACTTGAGCGACTGTGGCTTTGCACTCCCCAGGACCAAGCAGTGGGCAAACCACCCACTTGAGAGACTGTGCCTTTGCACTCCCCAGGACCAAGCAGTGGGCAACCCACCCACTTGAGAGACTGTGGCTTTGCATTCCCCAGGACCAAGCAGTGGGCAAACCACCCACTTGAGAGACTTGAGAGACTGTAGCTTTGCACTCCTCAGGACCAAGCAGCGGGCAAACCACCCACTTGAGAGACTGTGGCTTTGCACTTCCCAGGACATTGCTGTGGGCATGTTGCCCCCTCCAGGAGCAGTGGCGTAGTACCATCTTCTGGCTGAGGTGCCCCCCTCCTTCCCCCTGAGGTGCCTGTGTGTTTTCGACCTGATGCCCCTGCAGTGTTCTCTCCGTTTTGAGGCAGGAGTCAAGTGTGGGCTTCGCCCATGTTTTTTTCGCCCTCTCGGCCACAGACATTTGCAAAGTATGGCCCTCTGTACATATTGTAAATA
The DNA here is from genome assembly GCF_031143425.1 of Pleurodeles waltl. Lineage (NCBI taxonomy): Eukaryota > Metazoa > Chordata > Amphibia > Caudata > Salamandridae > Pleurodeles > Pleurodeles waltl. The sequence continues at coordinate 245,670,311 of NC_090449.1, read as the reverse complement.
TTTGTATATACTGTTTTTTACAATCATTAACTTTATTTGCATTTTCTAAATATCACTTAATTCACTCCATTCCTTTTGTCCTTGCGTTCTTCCAGGGGGTTACGGGGTGTACATGTAATGTTGATGCATGCTTTTGTGTGTATGGTGTTGTGGGTGAGGGTTGGGATGGGGTGTTGCATGTTGTGTGTGTGTGTCACTCTCCCCCCACCTCCCCTGTGTGCTAGGTGCAGTACTCACTGCGGTGGTTGCCGCCGCCTTCTTTGATATTCCTGGTGTATTAGCATATACACCAGCATTGGCAGGACCTGTAGTTCGGCCTCTATGGTGTCCTGGTTCTTCATTGAGTGTTGAAAGGTGAGTGGTTCCCCTTCAGTGTACTGTTTCCACTGTGCTTTTGATATCGTTGGTACCGCCCGGGAAAAGCTGGAGGATTGGTGCCTTGTAATAGCGTGGGCGGTACATTGTCTTCCGCCTGTCTGTTGGCGGTAACCGCCGCAGTGTTTGTTGCTACCGCCATGGCGGTCGGAGTGTTAAAGTGGCTGTCTATGTTGGCGGTTTCCGCCATGGTCGTGATCCCATTTTTTTTTTTACCGCCGGCCAGGGTTGTAATGAGGGCCTTAATGTCAACCATGACAAGCACAGCAGGCCAAAGTAATGACAATAAAAGCATACTTTGAATTTTAGTTTGGTAGAAAAAGCCAATCATTATTTTGTGGAACTATAGTCATGATCTTGAATAGTAGCTCCGAAGTCACCGACTAAAAAGTCATAAAAAAATGAGGGCAAATTGTCAGATGTAAGATCGATCACATGGGCGGATGGATTCATGGAGCAAAAGTGTGCAGTAGTCGCTTGTGCAGGTCCACGTGCATTAGTGCCAATCTTCGTAGAGTGAAGAGACAACTCAGTCAACACAGAGTGTTCATAGATGGCCTCGTGGATCAGTCTTAGTCTCATGAGGCACAACCGTGTATGAACCCTCATTGGGGACATTAGCAGTTCTTGGTCCACAGGAGGCACTGGCGTCACAGCAAGACACACAGTTGGCAAATGTTCAAAGAAGCACCATACGCAGCGAAAGACAGGCTGCACGCACCAGAGGAGTGATCGAAATGACAATGACCAATCCCACTCTAGTTCCTCCAGCAAGGAAGTATCTCAGATCTGAACCATGCGTTCACGGCACAGTTGTGCTGGTGGCAGCTGCTCCCTCGCTCTGTGTAGCTGTAAAGAAACAACCACTGTGAATCAGAAAAAATAGCAGCAGTATTCCTCCAATTAATGCCATAATTACAGGAAAGCCACCAAACACACTTGAAAAGAGTGAATGGATGGCCGACGGGATGACTACGAAGATAATCTGGAAGACTGACACAAATCCAGACCCGACAGTCTTAAAGAAATGGACAATCCCAGTAGTGCTGGAGGAGTTGAAAATTCTGGATACCAGCTCACCAAAGGGCTTGGGGAAGTTGGTATTTAATAGGGATTGTATCTTGGCTGATGATCTCGCAATGTGGAGAGCATATGTCTCTCTAGCGGATGTCAACGCGACCTGTTTTTGAAACAGTAGCGCCTTTAGTTCGCTCAGCTTGTCATAATTTACACTAATAGTATCAATGGGGGGGGAATAAAACATGTCCACAACACGTAACAACCTTAGAGACCGAAATTGTGTAGGTAATTCCCGGTTGCATACCGCAACAGCTTTGATCGCTCAACACCACATAACTGCCATTGGAAAGTACATGAAATGCTGTTCGAATCAGAGACGGGAGTACCCTTCAGAAAACAGGCCAAGTTCGCGACCCCTGATTGAAATGGCCGTGAAGGGACACCTGCTTGCAGATCATTGAATGACTAACAGTAGTCTCACATTCGCTTCCGCTAAGATAGACCTCTGTTTCGCCATTCAGAAATTTGTAATCAAAGGGCAACTCCCACTCTTCATTAATACAGCTATCGCCCAGACGCTCATACCTGCCCACGGCAAGATGTTTCAGGCATTTAAAATAACTAAAGGTGGATATGGGCAGATTAATGATGCCATGTAGGAGCCATACTGTCAAAGGACTCTCTGCTATTGTAAAAGGCAACTTTTCTAACCTCTCTATATGAGGCATGGTGAAACTTGCTTCCCTTTTAGCCACTGTCTGTTGTTTCCTGGATAAATTAAAAGCAGTGAACAATTCACTACCGTTATTGTACGTCCATGGAATACGGCCATTTTTCAATGTTTGTAACGTCCAACCAAGCTGCATAATAGAACGCAGCTGACTCTGTCCATGGTATAAACGAGACATGTCTGTCTGAATTATATCTATTGTAGACGACACTATGGGCTTGATTACAACTTTGGCGGAGGGGGTTAATCCGTCCCAAATGTGACGGATATCCCGCCCGCCGTATTACGAGTCCATTATATCCTATGGAACTCGTAATACGGTGGGCGGGATATCCGTCACATTTGGGACGGATTAACCCCCTCCACCAAAGTTGTAATCAGGCCCTATGTTTGTTAATGAATACATTCTGTTAGACAGAGTGTTCATGCCGTTATCGACAACTGCTAAAGCCTTTTCTACGTTTTCCTTATCTATTTGCCTTAAACGACTAGCAGATTCTATCTGTGAAAGTTTCCATATCTCAGTATACATAGCATAGATGAATCGTTTAGAGCGCTGTTTCCTAGGACCTAACAAAAAGTCCTGCAAGTCTGTGGCCCTCATTACAACCCTGGCGGTCAGTGTTAAAGCGGTGGTAATACCGCCAACAGGCCAGCAGAATTTTTTTTTTAATCACAACCATGGCGGAAACTGGCAACATAGACAGCCACTTTAACATTCCGACCGCCACGGCGGTACAAACAAACAGCTTGGCGGTCACCACCAACAGACAGGCGGACGACAATGTACCGCCCACACTATTATGAGAGGCCAATACGCCACCTTTGTCGGGGCGGAACCAATGCGAACAAAAACACGGCGGAAACAGGACTTGGAAGGAAAAACACTCACCTCTCCACACCCCACGAGGAACCAGGACGCCATGGAGCCAGAACTCCAAATACTCCCTGCAATGGTATTCCTGCTCCTCTATCAGGAGCAACAAAGACGGAGGCGACGACCAGGGTGAGTACTGCACCTACAACACAGGGGAGGGGGAGGGAAAAGAGAGTGACACACACATGCAACACCCCCACCCCCACCCTAACCCACAACACACACAAATACTGCAACATTACATTTACACCCCCCCCTTCAAGAACGCAAGGACAAAAGGAAATGAGTTGAACGAATGTAATCATGAAAACAACAGTAGTCAAAACTCAAAATACAGTATATACAATTATGTACACCAACTACATAAGTCCGTATAGTGCACCAATTATTGTCCGTGGACCACTGGGCCCAAAATGCATGGGCGAGGCCCACACTCGATGCCAGACTTCAAACTGAGAGAACACTGCAGGGGCATCAGATCTAAAAGAAACAGGCACCTCAGGGGGAAGAGAAGGGGGGGCACCTCAGCCGGATGAGTGCTCGACGCCACTGCTCCACGAGGGGGCTCCATGCCCATTGATGTATCCTGGGGAGTGCAAAGCCACAGTCTCTCAAGTCTCTCCTGTGGGTGGTTTGCCCACTGCTTTATCCTGGGGAGTGCAAAGCCACAGTCTCTCAAGTCTCTCAAGTTGGTGGTTTGCCCACTGTTTTATCCTGGGGAGTGCAAAGCCACAGTCTCTCAAGTCCCTCCAGTGGGTGGGTTGCCCACTGCTTTATCCTGGGGAGTGCAAAGCCACAGTCTCTCAAGTCTCTCCAGTGGGTGGTTTGCCCACTGCTTCATCATGGGGAGTGCAAAGCCACAGTCTCTCAGGTGGATGCCTTCCTCCACTGGTTCTGGAGGGGGCTTTGTGCCCAGAGTGCTTCATCCTGCCAAGGACAGAGGTAGAGGATGTGATACTCCACTGGTTCTGGAGGGGGCCTGGTGTCCAGAGTGCTTCATCCTGCCAAGGACAGAGGTAGTGGATGTGATACTCCACTAGTTCTGGAGGGGGCTTTGTGCCCAGAGTGCTACATCCTGCCAAGGACAGAGGTAGTGGATGCCTTTCTCCACTGAAGGTGGTGTACCATGGAAGCTGCCCAGGCTCCTGGAACTGACCACCAGGTTAGGTCGACTGACCACTGGGGATGGCAGCCATGTCTGAGGTGGTGCCACTGGCTCAGGATGTCGCGGGGCGTTGCCGGTGCTTGTGGCGGTGTCAGTAGCGTCGGTGCTGACAGCGGCCTCTGTGGCATCGGTGCTGACGGCGGACTCTGTGGCAGCGGTGCTTGCAGCGGCCTCTGTAGCATCGGTGCTGGCGGCGGACTCTGTGGCAGCAGTGCTGGCGGTGGCCTCTGTGGCATCGGTGCTGGCGGCAGACTCTGTGGCAGCAGTGCTTGCAGCGGCCTCTGTGGCATCGGTGCTGTTGATGGACTCTGTGGCAGCGGTGCTGGTGGCGGACTCTGTGGCGGCGGTGCTGGTTGTGGTGCTGATGGCAGGCTCTGTGGTGGCGGTGCTGGTGGCGGTGCAGGTGGCGGGCTCAGTGACTGCGGTGCTGGTGGCGGTACAGGTGGCAGTCTTCTCCGCCATGCCGGTTGGCATCGACGTGGACAGAAGGTGTGACACTGGTCCCATAGTCAGTGCCACCATGCCCTCTCCTGACCTGCCCTTGATTTTCTGGCCCTTCCCCACCTTGGATGGTGGCATAGCTGTCTTGCCGCCATCCCCTTTGTGGCAGGTGTTTTCACCCTCTCCCTCCGGGATTTGGGCAACTTTTTTACTTTTGCAGGTGGCGGAATGTCCTTGCCCTCTCTACGTGGCACACTGGCTGCCCTGATGCTTGGCGCACTCCAAAAGCCCGCTGTTGTAGACAGGAAAAGTTTTTTAGACACACTAGGACGGGTAGATGGAGTGGGTTTGGGAGTGGAGGAAGAGGTAGTGGTTGTAGGAGGTGTACCAGTGCTGAATTTGGGTGAAGGTGCATGGGCTGGAGGCTGTTGTGAGGTGGATGGCTGTTGGGTGGGTGTGTGCCTGCGTTTGTGTACTTTGGGAGGTGGGCTCACAGACACACTGGTAGAGGACACAGGGAATGTGTAAATGGTAGTAGGGTGGTGAGTGCACGTGAACGGTGTGTGGTGATGGGCGTGCTGGTGATGGAGGTAGTGGCTGAGGATGTAGTACATGCAGGTGTGAGTGGGGACGAGGCAGGGAGGGAGGAGGATGACGTGGAGGAGGGGGACACAGTGGAGGCAGTGGATGTTGGTATGTCTGCATGGGAATGATGCTTGTGTAAGTGCCTGTGGGATGTGTGGTGCTTATGTTTGCCATGTCCACTCTTATGTGTTGATGAGTGTGCATGCTGGTCTGATGGTGTGCTTGGGATATGCTGAGGTACAGGGGATTGGCTCTGGGTGGCGGAAGTTGGATGGGGGAGGCTGGACAAAGGGACAATGGCTGCCATCAGTGCTGAGACCAGAGCCTGAAATGCTGTCTATTGGGCTGCCTGGCCAGAATGAATGCCCTCCGGGTATGCATTTGTTTGTTGCAAATGCCTCTCAACACCCTGGATGGCATTCAGAATGGTAGATTGCCCAACAGTGAGAGATCTCAGGAGGTCAATAGCCTCCTCACTGAGGGCAGCAGGGCTGGCTGGGGCAGGGCCTGAGGTGCCTACGGCGAAGGAGATGCCCACCCTCCTGGGTGAGCGGCCACGGGACGCACTCTGAGGGGCTGCTGGGAGGGCGGTGCTGGTAGGGGGGCAGCGGCTGTACCTGTTGATGCGGGGGCAGAGAGGGGCCCGCCACGCAAGGGTGCTCCCTTCAGAGGAGGAGTCGCTGTTGCTGAAGTCACCTCCTGTCCCCACCGTGGAGCTCCCCTCCCCTCCATCCCACTGGTGGCTTCAGACTCCATTGTCTGGCCCTCCAGGGCCAAGTGGGATGCAGCTCCCTCCTGCTCCGGTGCCACTGCTCCTCCGCCTGATGATGCTATTGCACACAAGAACAGGGAGACCAAAAAAAGCGTGGGGTAAAGACAGAAGAAAGACATGTTCAGTGCATGCAAAACCACTACCGTTGGTGGACACTACAAACACAGCAGTCCTCTGCACTACGCCATGCACTTAGAGTTCCGAGAGTATTCACAGGGCCATGGGGTACAAGGCCTATGCCCGATTGCTGCACACATGGAAGTCACAGGAGCCTGCCTAGGTGTAGATGGCTCTTACCACTGGTGGGGTTGGGGTGCCACATAGCCTGCCTCACAAAGGGTCCCTACCTACAAAGTTCGCCCTGGCCTAGGGTAACCCACTGCCCACCTCCCCCACCCAGACACCTCGTAATGCACGCAGAGTCAGATGGATGTGATGATACTCACCCCCTTGTGGCTGCTGTGATGCCCTCAAGCACCCATCCAACTCCAGATACGCCACCAGCAGGATCCGGAACATCAGGGGGGTCATGGTGCGACAGGCACCCCTCCCACGTTGGGAGGCCATCCCCAGCTGGGCCTCCGCCGTCTTCTTGCTCCAGCTGCGAATGTCCTCCCATTTTTTACAGCAGTGGGTGCTCCGTCTGTGGTGGATCCCCAGGGTCCGAACATCCTTGGCGATGGCACACCAAATATCCTTCTTCTGGTTGGCGGTGACCTACAGGAATAGTACAGGGGAAAAGGAAAAACTTTAACCGCCCGGACCGTCACAGTCATTGGCCCACGTTCCCACCCTTGCCCTGATGCACATACACTCACCGTCCGCACATGCAGGCCTCAGTCCCCCCCCCATGTATCTTCCATCCACACCACCAAACAGGTATCGCCCATGCAGCATGCTCACAGTGTACCCACCTGTTTGTCTGAAGGACCGTGGGGTAGCGTGTGCTGGGGGAGGACCCCATCCACTAACATCTGCAACTCCTCCGAAGTGAAGGCAGGGGCCCTTTCCCCAGACACATGAGCCATTGTCGCTTCCAGACTGAGGTCACAGCAGCACTTGTAGTGTAGGTCCTCTCCTGTCGAAGGTCAGGTATCGAGTGAGTGAACAGACAGAAAATGGCGGTCACGTCCGTGGCAGTGTGTACCGTCACCGCCGGAGTACATTGTCATTGGCTCCTGGGACCCATAGGGTCCAATGTTAACCAATGCAGGATTGCACTGCGGTCTTCCTACCGCTGTGGTGTACAACGCCAGCGCAGTTACCTCATATCCCCTTGTCCCACCTTACAGGTCAGGCAGCCGCCATTTCAGGGGGCCACATGGCATTAATAATAACTGCGTCACATCTATCTAGGCCTTGCATACACAGAGTAACATGCACATTGCGGATTTACAAATGTTTTCTAATGACATAGTTATACCTCAGTGTTGGCTGACTCTCTGCTCGCTGTTCTCCTCCATAGGGCACGTCCGCTGGGACAGATGGTGAGATGGCGGCATCCTCCGGCGTACAGACCGCTGGGGGACCTGCCGACAATGGAAGAGAGACACGTAATAGTCACGTACAGACTTGATCGTGCAACAATCCATGAACTGTGTACCCAGTTGGAGCCGGACCTGATGTCAGCAATCCGCCATCCCACAGGAATCCCCCCTCTAGTGCAGGTCCTGTCAGTACTCCATTTCCTGACAAATGGGTCTTTTCAAACAACAGTGGCCATTGCATCAGGGATGTCCCAGCCTATATTCTCAAACGTGTTGTTCAGAGTGTTGTTTGCCCTGCTGAAACACATGCACAGCTACATCGTTTTCCCTCATTTGGAGGATTTGCCAACAGTGAAAGGTTACTTCTATGCCCTGGGACATATCCCCAACATCATAGGTGCCATTGATGAGACATATGTGGCCTCGGTACCCCCCGCAGGAGTGAACAGGTGTACAGAAACCGGAAGAGCTACCATTCAATGAAGGTGCAGATGGTGTGTTTGGCCAACCAGTACATCTCCCATGTGAATGCCAAGTTTCCTGGCTCAGTGCATGACGCTTACATTCTGAGGAATAGCAGCATCCCTTATGTGATGGGGCAACTCCAGAGGACAAGGACCCTATACCCTGTCAATAGCTGTCTGGGTCTGGGGTTGTCCCTGAGGGTTAGTGTGTGTCTAACTGTTGTCCCTCGACATTTGCAGGTGACTCTGGTTACCACAACCTGTCATGGCTACTGACCCCAGTGAGAAATCCCAGGACAAGGGCAGAGGAATGTTACAATGAGGCATATGGGTAAACTAGGAGAGTGATCGAAAGGACCTTAGGCCTCCTGAAGGCCAGGTTCCGGTGCCTCCATATGACAGGTGTTTTTCTGAACTACTCACCAAAGAAGGTGTGTCAGATCATCGTGGCCTGCTGTATGCTGCACAACCTGGCATTGCGATGACAGGTGCCTTTTCTGCAGGAGGAAAGTCCAGAAGGAGGTCTTGTGGCAGCTGTGGAGCCTATGGACAGTGAAGAAGAGGAGGCAGAAGAAGAGGATATCGACAACAGAAACAATGTTATCCAGCAATGCTTCCAGTGAGACACAGGTAAGAAGATGTCACTGCCTCACACCTCTCATACAATTGTTAGATCTATCATATGTCTGTCACTTTCACCCAGTGTATGGACCTTGACTTGTCACTTTGCCTTTCCATTTCACAGATGTGGGTCCCACCGTGGGACCTCTGCTATATTACCTCATGGACTAGAGCTGTATTACATCAGTATGTTGACAATACAATCACCATTGCTATATTCCAGAGTTATTGCAAATACACATTTGTGAAAGCACAGACTGACTCCAGCTTGTTTTGTGATTCAAGGGTGTTTATTTCAGTGCAAAGTAGTGGAGGGGTTGTAAAATGGGCAGGGGTGATGGTGAAGGATTGCCCATGGCAGAGTCCAGTCTATTTGTTTCACAGGTACATTGTCCAAAGGGGCATAGGAAGTGGAGCTAAGGCATTTGATGGATGGACAGGGTGACGAAGTGGGACAGTGGGATGACATTCAGGGGGGTCTCATTTCCTGGCGGGGGTCTTGGCATTGTTCTTTGTCTTTGTCCTGGATCTCAGGGACCGTTTGCTGGGTGGTTCTCCTTCTGCAGGGGGTGGGGTGCTGGTGTTGTGGTCCTGTGGTGGTGCCTCCTGTCCACTAGCGCCAGTGGAGGTGGTGGGCTGTTCATCATCCAGGCTAGTGTCAAGGGCCCCTTGTTGTGCCACAGTGTCCCTCCTGGTGTTGACAAGGTCCTTCAGCACCCCTACAATGTTGGCCAGGGTGGTGTTGATGGATTTAATTTCCTCCCTGATCCCCAAATACTGTTCCTCCTGCAGCCGCTGGGTCTCCTGAAACTTGGCCAGTACCATTGCCATCGTCTCCTGGGAATGATGGTACACTCCCATGATGTTGGAGAGGGCCTCGTGGAGAGTGGGTTCCCTGGGCCTGTCCTCCCCCTGTCGCACAGCAGTCCTCCCAGTGCCCCTGTTATCCTGTGCCTCTGTCCCCTGAACCGTGTGCCTACTGCCACTTCCCCCAGGTCCCTGATTTTCTTGGGTTGGTGGGTTTGCCTGGGTTCTCTGTAGTGGTGGACACACTGATGCTTGACGTGTCCTGGGGACAGAAGGATGGGCCCGCTGGGTGGGTGCTATGCTGGTGTTTCCTGAAGGGGGAGGCTCTGTGGTGACTTGTGCCAGGGGAACCGACTGTCCCAAGATCCCAGATGGGCCGGGCTGGTCATCTTGATCCTGTTGGACAGAGCTGCTGTCATCACTGTGGGCCTCTTCTGTGGGGGGAGTAAACATGTCTGGAACCTTCTGTCCAGTGACGTTGGGTAGGGGTCCTGCAGGGGTGTAAAGGCATGATTTTTGCATCTGTGTGTGCCATAGTGAGCAATGGGTGGGTGACCCTCTACTCCAGTGCTTGCATTCTTGTGTAGGACCTTGTGTGATAATTGGTTTGGGGATCTGTGTGGGTATCTGTAGTGGACATGCTTTGGTGATGGGTGTCCATGCTTTGGTGTTGCATGCAGGGCTTGGTGTTGGGATGTGTGGGTTGTGATAGTGGGACATTTGTGAGGTGTTGGAGTGATGGGGTGAGGGTGGGGTATGTGATAGCATGCAGGTGGGGTGGGGGATGTAATAGTTAAGATTTGACCTACCAGAGTCTATACCTCCTGCTACTCCTGAGAGGCCCTCAAGAGCATTATAGCCAAGACCTGCTCCTCCCATGTTGTTAGTTGTGGGGGAGGAGGTGGGGATCCGCCGCCAGTCCTCTGAACTGCAATCTGGTGTCCTGAGACCATAGAATGCACCTTCCCCTGTAGGTCGTTCCACCTCTTCCTGATGTCATCCTTAGTTCTTGGGTGCTGTCCTACTGCGTTGACCCTGTCTACGATTCTGCGCAGTAGCTCCATCTTCCCAGCTATGGAGGTGTGCTGCACCTGTGATCCGAATAGCTGTGGCTCTACCCGGACGATTTCCTCCACCATGACCCTGAGCTCCTCCTCAGAGAACCTGGGGTGTCTTTGCCGTGCCATGGTGTGGTGTGGGTGATGTGTGAGGTGGTGTGTGTTGTGATGTGTGAGGGGATGTGTTTGTGTGTGTTGTCTGAGGTGCATGGATGTTGTTTGAGTGATGGTGTTGTGTGCCTGTGGATGCTAGTATTGTTTCTAGTGGTGTCTCTCTCTGGGCTTCTTTCTCAATTTTTGTCATAGGGGTTTGTGGGTGATGTGGGTGTGTGTTTTATATTGTATTGCGTGCGTGGGAGTGGCGTGTGTATGTGTATCAGGTGTGTGTATTTGGAATTGTCCAATGTGGTTGTGTTTTGTAAATGTGTGTGTATTTTGAGCGCTGCAGTGTGTACCGCCAATGGAATACCGCGGTTGAAAGACCGCCGCATGGATTCGTGGGTCGTGATAGTGTGGGCGTATTCCTGTTGGCGTGACGGTGTGAGTTTTGTTATCGCCAGTTTATCACTGACCTTTGGTGTGGCGGACTTGTGTGGGTGTCTGGATTTTGGCGGATTCCGTGCTGTAGGTCGTAATAGCTGTAGCGGAATTCCGCCACCGCAGCAGTGTGTTGGCGGTCTTCTGCACGGCGGTAAGCGGGATTTACCGCCAATGTAGTAATGAGGGCCTATATCTTCAGAAAGTGTGTTAAGGTGTTCTTTAACTGCGGCTAACGTGTTAGACTGTACCCATTGTTGGCACAGTTTACCCACACTGTATGCAGTATCTATCCCTGTGTGTTGACATGAGATAAAGCAAGGCTCTGGACGGCTAATCTTGAAACCCCCTGAGGAATTTAAAAAATGTGCCTGACAGCCATTGGTGTCTACTGGCCAAATTAACCACCTGCTGGGACTGGAAAGTGAAATATTATAGGTACCAGCCTAAATCTTTGCATCTAGCTCTTCCTGTGTGTTATTCAGGAAGAATTTCCAATCATTAAACTTTGCTAGTGTGGGAATACTGGGCGTGTTCATGTCTTTTATTTTTGCTAACTCTAGGCAGGACGTCTGTTGAATCGTGTCATTTAGAAAGATCATTTGAATCAGGCATTTGAATCAGGCATGCTCTTAATACAGCTTCCCTACCCTGTATTTGCCAATCTTGTGTTATCCATACACTCTTTAAATCGATAGTGTTCTTCCAGAGATCATAACCTTCAACCGCAAGACAGGAAATGAAGGAATCTGAATAAATCAGTTTTGTGTTTGTTAGCAACATTTTCCTAATTCTTGACGGAGGTAATTTGAAAAAAATATGACTCAGAATTTTGTGTGTTATGCCCAGAAAAATAAATGAATTTGTCTACATAACTTTTCGCGCTCCCCGCTGGTGGTGTCGTACAATGTTCCCACTGTGTGTAATTAAGTACCGGTCTATGTCTAGTTGCATGGTCCAGGTAGTAATGTCCCCAATTATTGTAGCAGAATATTTCCCCATATTTCATTGTATTAACATATACATCATCACTTTCAAATACTGAATAGTCCTTCATTTCAGTTAACATAGAATCAACTGTCTGGACCTCCCAATCATTAGATACAACACTGGGTGTAATAACATCTGACATACATATGGTATTTGGATAACCTCAGTAGGTCCGTATATTTCAAATGGAACTTTGTCCCACACAATCCCTTCAGAAATGGGTACAGCCGAAATGTTCTCTGGGGACAATCCTCTGCGGACCTTGTGTGAGGGATGATATAGAGTTAAGACTTCAACCACAGGCGCCACAGAGGCGCGTTCAGGAATATAATGACTATTTATAAGCAAAAAGAAAACAGTCACTAAACCAATCCATAGGAATAAGGTAGAAAATGTCAGGAAGAACCATAAATAGTTCCAGGGGTATATTAAGTAATTCGTTTTAAGCCATAGATATAGCTTACATGTCTTAGAAACATTTTCAATCACTGGAGTGGATGAGTCTTAAGAAAAGTCATCAATATCGATGAAATAATCAGAGGCAGTCTCTGCAAACACTGGAGCAAGTGCAGTACTTGTAGATGAGTCCACTTCACGTGGGGGCTCATAGTAGATGGTGCCATCAGTCTGTGTTGTATTGGTGTACAAAACGGCTTAATCTTGGACAGGTGTTGTTGTTGAAGTGGTAACATGAACCAGCAAGAGCTCATTTTCCAACCTCCCCCTGTTCGAGGAGGTATTTGTAGCATTGTTGGACATCATTGCATAGTCCAAATTAGTGTTGTTCACTCTATTCTGAAGAGGTATGTCCCTTTGGGTAGGGAGAGGGGATCGGGAACTACCCAAGGGACCTCTGGGTCTACTGTGCAGGATCGGCCACATGGTGAAGTTTGACGTTATCAATCAAAACAAATCTGTTTCCTCGGGAACCGGGCAACGGTGGCAAGATAACAGTTCTGGTACCTTGTATTCCCAGGGCTGAGACCGGTTGTAGGAAAGTACCATCTTGCCTGGCATGTTACCCCCATATTTCACTGTATATATGTTGTTTTAGTGTATGTGTCACTGGGACCCTGCCAGCCAGGGCCCCAGTGCTCATAAGTGTGCCCTGTATGTGGTCCCTGTGTGATGACTAACTGTCTCACTGAGGCTCTGCTAACCAGAACCTCAGTGGTTATGCTCTCTCTTTACTTTCCAAATTGTCACTAACAGGCTAGTGACCAATTTCACCAATTCACATTGGCATACTGGAACACCCTTATAATTCCCTAGTATATGGGACTGAGGTACCCAGGGTATTGGGGTTTCAGGAGATCCCTATGGGCTGCAGCATTTCTTTTGCCACCCATAGGGAGCTCTGACAATTCTTACACAGGCCTGCCATTGCAGCCTGAGTAAAATAACTTCCATGTTATTTCACAGCCATTTACCACTGCACTTAAGTAACTTGTAAGTCACCTATATGTCTAAACTTTACCTGGTAAAGGTTGGGTGCTAAGTTACTTAGTGTGTGGGCACCCTGGCACTAGCCAAGGTGCCCCCACATCGTTCAGGGCAAATTCCCCGGACTTTGTGAGTGCGGGGACACCATTACATGTGTGCACTATACATAGGTCACTACCTATGTATAGCGTCACAATGGTAACTCCGAACATGGCCATGTAACATGTCTAAGACCATGGAATTGTCACCCCAATGCCATTCTGGCATTGGGGAGACAATTCCATGATCCCCCGAGTCTCTAGCACAGACCCGGGTACTGCCAAACTACCTTTCCCGGGGTTTCACTGCAGCTTCTGCTGCTGCCAATCCCTCAGACAGGTTTCTGCCCTCCTGGGGTCCAGCCAGGCCTAGCCCAGGAAGGCAGAACAAAGGACTTCCTCAGAGAGAGGGTGTTACACCCTCTCCCTTTGGAAAAAGGTGTCAGGGCTGGGGAGGAGTAGCCTCCCCCAGCCTCTGGAAATGCTTTGATGGGCACAGATGGTGCCCATCTCTGCATAAGCCAGTCTACACCGGTTCAGGGATCCCCCATCCCTGCTCTGGCGCGAAACTGGACAAAGGAAAGGGGAGTGACCACTCCCCTGACCTGCACCTCCCAGGGGAGGTGCCCAGAGCTCCTCCAGACCTTTGCCATCTTGGAAACAGAGGTGCTGCTGGCACACTGGACTGCTCTGAGAGGCCAGTGCCAGCAGGTGATGTCAGAGACTCCTTCTGATAGGCTCTTACCTGTGTTGCTAGCCTATCCTCCTTCCTAGGTAGCCAAACCTCCTTTTCTGGCTATTTAGGGTCTCTGCTTTGGGGAATTCTTTAGATAACGAATGCAAGAGCTCATCAGAGTTCCTCTGCATCTCTCTCTTCACCTTCTGCCAAAGGATCGACCGCTGACTGCTCAGGACGCCTGCAAAACCGCAACAAAGTAGCAAAGACGACTACTGCAACCTTGTATCGCTGATCCTGCCGCTTTCTCGCCTGTTTCCTGGTGGTGCATGCTCTGGGGGTAGCCTGCCTCCTTCTTGCACCAGGAGCTCTAAAGAAATCTCCTGTGGGTCGACGGAATCTTCACCCTGCAATCGCAGGCAACAAAAGACTGCATCACCGGTCCTCTGGGTCCCTTCTCAGCACGACGAGCGTGGTCCCTGGAACTCAGCAACTCTGTCCAAGTGACTCCCACAGTCCAGTGACTCTTCAGTCCAAGTTTGGTGGAGGTAAGTCCTTGCCCCCCCACGCTAGACTGCATTGCTGGGTACCGCGTGATTTGCAGCTGCTCCGGCTCCTGTGCACTCTTCCAGGATTTCCTTTGTGCACAGCCAAGCCTGGGTCCCCGACACTCTAACCTGCAGTGCACAACCTCCTGAGTTGTCCTCCGGCGTCGTGAGACTCCCTTTTGTGTCTTCGGGTGAGCTTCAGTTCACTCCTCTTCTAAGTGCCTGTTCCGGTACTTCTGCGGGTGCTGCCTGCTTCTGTGAGGGCTCCCTGACTTGCTGGGTGCCCCCTCTGTCTCCTCATCCAAGTGGCGACATCCTGGTCCCTCCTGGGCCACAGCAGCATCCAAAAACCCTAACCGTGACCCTTGCAGCTAGCAAGGCTTGTTTGCGGTCTTTCTGCGTGGGAACACCTCTGCAAGCTTCTTCACGGCGTGGGACATCCATCCTCCAAAGGGGAAGTTTCTAGCCCTCTTCGTTCTTGCAGAATCCACAGCTTCTACCATCTTGTGGCAGCTTCTTTGCACCCTCAGCTGGCATTTCCTGGGCTTCTGCCCACTCTCGACTTTGTCGCGACTCTTGGACTTGGTCCCCTTGTTCCACAGGTACTCTCGTCCGGAAATCCACTTTGGTTGCATTGTTGGTGTTGGTCTTCCTTGAAGAATTCCCCTATCACAACTTCTGTGCTCTCTGGGGAATATAGGTGCACTTTACACCTACTTTTCAGGGTCTTGGGGTGGGCTATTTTTCTAACCCTCACTGTTTTCTTACAGCCCCAGCGACCCTCTACAAGCTCACATAGGTTTGGGGTCCATTTGTGGTTCGCATTCCACTTTTGGAGTATATGGTTTATGTTGCCCCTATACCTATGTGCTCCTATTGCTATCTACTGTAACTTTACATTGTTTGCATTACTTCCTTTTGCTATTACTGCATATTTTTGGTATTGTGTACATATATCTTGTGTATATTTGGCATCCTCATACTGAGGGTACTCACTGAGATACTTTTGGCATATTGTCATAAAAATAAAGTACCTTTATTTTTAGTATATCTGTGTATTGTGTTTTCTTATGATATTGTGCTTATGACACCAGTGGTATAGTAGGAGCTTTGCATGTCTCCTAGTTCAGCCTAAGCTGCTCTGCTATAGCTACCTTCTATCAGCCTAAGCTGCTAGAAACACCTCTTCTACACTAATAAGGGATAACTGGACCTGGTACAGAGTGTAAGTACCCCTTGGTACCCACTACAAGCCAGGCCAGCCTCCTACACCGGTGCTCTGTAGAATGGACCGAATTCCTTCTTCACAGTGATCTTTTCATGAACCAGATCCCCAACTTTAGGAATACAGCCAGTGGAAGTTGTTGGTGTATCCATTATTCCTAAGGTGGTAGCACTGGTGGATAATTTCTAATCACTATATAACTGAAGCTCCTTTAAGACAGTGAGATGTTCATTTATGTCAAAAGATGTTTCTGCTGCCACCATACCAGAACCATCAAGATCTGGGACACACATAGGTATCCCAAAGGGAACCTCATATGGAGTGTGTCCCTCCCAAGGACCGTCTTGGCAGATTATTCAGTGCTCTCTGGACCCCATATAGGTGATGAAGCCAGCTGTGGCCAGAACCTAATACTCTAGCTGTTAAGGACTGCTTTAGATCATGGTTCCGCCTCTCCACAACAGAATTTCCCTCAGGATGGTATGGTGAGGAGAAATGGAGTTCAACACCCATCATCCCCATGGTGTCCCTGGATGCCTTAGAGGCAAATGCAGGGCCCTGGTCCGAATGGAATGCTGCAACCGCATATGTACCAATAAAGATCAGCAAGTCTTTTATAACAGTCCGTGCATCAGCTGACTGCTGTGGCCATAACCACAGGAATCTAGAAAAAGAATCAACAGCAACTAAGATGTATTTGTATGCTCCATCAGGTTGGAGTGGACAACACTGGTCCAGGTACACACATTGTAATGGCCTGCTGGACACTACGAGGGATGTCTGCGGTGGGCGTTTGATATTGGAGCCCTTTATCTGCTGGCAAATGTCACAACAAAGGATGTATTGCTTTGTCTGTTTGTATAGACCTGGTCACCAGAATCTTTTCTGCAAGAGTGTTACTGTGGCCGAAATACCAGCATGAGCAGAAGCAACACCCTCAGGCTCTGCTTCCACTAGATCTGATCTCCAGTCTTCGTTGGGGATCACCCGGTCTCCAACCCCAGGAAGTGTTGCATAGGCAACATTCTGTGCACTGATGTGGTAAGAATATTTTGTAGGTTAGCCTTTCGGGAGAGACTTGCCATCAGCAGAAACTTTCACGGCAGTCAGAATTTCATTATCCAATCTTGTATGGGAACGAGTCACTGCAGCCTCAGAAGCCGTAGCCACTGCGGCTTTGGCTGCTTTGTCAGCCAAAGTATTGCCGATAACATGTACTCCTACACGTTGGTGGCCCAATGTATGTACCACATGGACACACAGTAGCTTATCCTTGAGATCAGCTACCCTCCCCCACAATGTCTTGTGTTTTATTGTGTTCCCTTTAGAATCTCTAAACCCGTTCAGCGTCCAATGATTAAGGTAATCCTTGTAGGACTGGCCACAGTAATATGAGTCGCAGACTATTAAGGTCAGTCTTCCTGTCTTTGTTTTTTCTAGCGCTAATATAAGGGCTTTGAGTTCAGCCAACTGAGCTGTGCAGTCCCCTAGGGTCTGTGTGTAGGTATTGTGAGGGTGGAAGACTCCATCCCTCATAACTCCACTCACGGCTGGGCAAGCCGCTGAATACTGATGTTTAGTTACCTACATCTGGTTGAGCTGAACCATCAGTATAAATGACAGTATGGTAGCTGTCTAAAGGCAAAAGATGTAGAGGAGTGGGGCACTCATGTTCGTATTGGAGAAATTCTTGTGACTGGAGTTTCGGATAAAAGATGTAATCGACATCAGTAGCGGTCAGAGAAGTTGCCCACTGAATCTAACGTGGGTGTAATGCTTTGGTGTTAGGAACGTTTGCTTTGGTGACAGCCTCTAAGGCTGGCACCGGGGGTAACGACAATAATACGTTTCCCTTGGACGAGTGGCCTCTCTTTTATGACAGCCATCTGAACCACAGTTAGAATTTTTTCTGTGGGTGCAAAACATTGTTCTGCATTGGAGTATAAATGTGATTTATATGCTATGGGCACTGTGTCATCCTCATTGAAGGTGACATAAGTAAACCCAATGGCACCAGCAATTATACTGATGACCAAATTTGTTTTGTCACGTGTGTGCAAGTGATTAGCTTCCAGCATGTCCTGTTGCAATTCCCTAAGGATGCGTGTGTGTTCAATTGTCCAGTGTCTGCTGGAAAATTCTGGACGTATTAAGTCGTAAAGTGGCTTGATACGTTGTGCATAGTCAGGAATGTATGTTCTGCCAAAATTGAAGAAACCAAGTAAAGACTGTAGTTTCTTTAGAGTGTTAGGTGGGTGCAGTTGTGCACATTTTTCCAGAAAGTGCAGGGCCAGGCTCTTCCCCTTGTTCGATAGCTCGTATCCCAGGAATAACACACTGAGAAGGGCAATCCTACTTTTCTTAAAGTTGAATTTATAACCGACTTCTACAAACCCCAAAATTATTCAATCAACCTTTACAAGATGAATATTCAGGTCATTGTCTGTGAGATAAATGTTGTCCACATAGGATAACGCCTCGGAATCAATATCATGTAATATTGATGATACTCCGGCTGAGAACAGCCCTGGACTATTCTTATAGCTCTGGGGTAAATGGCAAAAGCGTTTTTGTGAGCCAAATGAGAATGCACTCAGGTCCCGACTTTGTTCCGCTAAATTCTGGCAGAAGAACCCGTTGGAAATATACAACGTTGTTTTATATTTTTTTGCGCACTATATTGTTTATTAGTGCCGTGCTATGTGAATTTTGTATAGCATATGTACGTGTATGTCTGTTTAAATGTCTGTAATCTAAGACTATTCTATAGGAATGGTCTGGCTTCGCAACCAGGAATAACGGGTTATTCATTGCAGAGGCACAGGGCTTAATTACCACCTGATATTCTAGCTGAGTGAGGATCTTCCTCACTGGAGCTTTAGCCTTGTGTTTCACTGGATATTGTGTCTGAGGCTGGGGTGTAGACCTGATAAATATTACAAGACATGGAGAATCCCTGTCCCAACCTACATGATTGTGGTATAATGCAGGTGCCTGAGCTAGAACCCATTTGACAGCGTAGGCTTCCTTTTCCGCCTCTGGAACAAGATTAGAGAAAGAAGGCAAAATAACATTTTCCCCATGTGGGAGCTTACGGACGTGTTCGGGCAGCCAATCTCTTTTGGCCAATGGGATGTCACAATTCAGTTCTTCCCAAAATATCACACCGATGGTGCGTTCTACATCTCCCTCAAATTGAATCTTCAAATCATAAGGTCTATTGGGTGGGAGTACGTGCCCGTCCGCTGTTTCAACTGCAATAAAATCGCTAGTTGCTGTCACATCCAGATGATCTTTCAGTCTCTGGCGACATATTGTGACCTCTGCTGCGCTCTCTAACAGTGACACTGCCCACGTCTTGTTCTTCAGCAATGTTCTCAAGTGTACCGGCATTTTTAATTGATAGTGCTGCCACCTTTTTCTTTTTAAACTGTGGCTTTTGTTGTGAAGTCTTCTCTTCTGTTTTGGCTATAGACATTATGGTCGTCTATCTTTTGTTTCACGTATTCAGGACCTCGGTCAGGAAGGCCCCCTCTCTTGCTACGCCTATCCGGTGCGTCCTGAAAGGAACGAGAGGGACGTGAATCAGTATATCTAACAAGAGTTTTTATATTCTCCCTATTTCTGAGAGTGTATCTCCTTTCAGAGTTCTCTGGATGTGGAGAGTCTGCTCTCTGCTTCTGCCTGTCTTTAAATTGTCTTGGCTTATCCCAGCGTTTTTTAGAACCCTCCTGCGTCTGTTTCATACACTCCTTAGGGGCAGTACCCTGTACTTCTAGCTTCTTTGGCTTGGCTCCCAGACTATCCCATCCTATACTAGTATAGGTATCGGAAATAATTTTCGGTAGCTGTCTCTCCTGTTCCAGATGTGGAGTTTCTCGGAGACAGTGGCGTATAGCCAGTGCTACCGCTTCCCCTTGAATGTTACTGAGTATTATTGAGGAAACTGTGTCGAGGTTACGCATTAATTTCATCCCCACATCTAGGGCAGGTGCTGCCCAATGCTCATTCTGTATTTGTTTTAACACTTCTGGTAAATTGGCAAGTGTCGGGGTACCATGCGTGGTAGTATATATTGCAGCGAAGACTGTACCCCATGTGGCACAGTCATCCACTGAGGGAACCATCCCAAAGGGCAAGCACATTGTGAGAATTCTATGTTTCTACTGTGGTCCCGTATGGGGAAACACAGCTTCCAGCTGATTTGTTTTCTAGGCTATCCAGTATGGTATTTTCTCCCGCTCTGTGGGTACTTTACCCAGAATAGTATGCACTGTTTGTGGATTAATCCCAGTAGCCAATTGTTATCCAGCAGGTGCTGGTGGTGCTGGATGCGCTGATGCTGTGTTCAAAGTCCACATTACGAACTGAACAAGCTGTCTGTATAGTGTTACTATCTCATTGTATAAGTTTCGCAGACCCGCTGCTTGCAGATTTTGTATACCCAGGTGTGGTGTGTATGTGGCAAACATGGGTCTCATTGGTCCATCATTACCTAAAGGACCTAACCTCACTCGTTGTATTACATGTGGTAGGGTGCCTTCAAACCAGTTCTGATGCTCTTGAAACGTGAGCGGTATTTCATGGTACCGTTGAGGTATGTTTGCAATTTTATATGTGTGGAATGTGTCTGACCTCAGGAAAGGTGACCCAGCAGTAGAATGTTCTGTTTGGTAAGGTTCATTAGCTTCTACTATGAAAGTGATATCCCGCCCTCTTCTGCTAAGCCATGCGCTACTAGATGTAATGTTAATGCTTGTCTAGCATTTTCAGGAATGTCTATGGCATTAGCCATATTGTAAAATGGGTGGAGAGATGGAACACCAAGTGGGGAGTAAAGTCCTTTTTAAGAGTTCGAGCTCAAACAACCTACAGCCTAATTAGGTGTTCCCTGTTCAACTGAGGAGGATTTTCCCAAAGACCACGGACGTCTCCGTATAGTGGTATTTAGGGTACCTGTTGTCTGTGAGACAGTGATAGTCGGGCTACCCGTAAATTAGTGCCTAAACACAATCGTTGGTGGCACCATGCCGTAGGTGGACTCTTGCTCTAGGCAAGACTGCTGGTTTAAGGAGGACAGCACTTATGTTTGTAGGTGATTATGCCTATCCTACAACAAGTCGCAACTGTAGTCCCAACCCTTCCGGCTCACTAGCGGTACCTCACCGTGTTTGACTAACAGAATGCAGGAAGCCATGAGTCCCAACAGCCTCAGAGTCTGTCTCACCGAAATCCAGGAAAGAGGCTGAAACATCGGTATCATTACCTGAATATCCAGGACTCGCTGCTCAGGAGGATAAACCCAAAACTGCACTGTGTCCAGAACAGCTCAGATGAAAGGAAGTTTTGAGAGGGAGTTAGGTGTGACTTCAGCACGTTTATAGTGAACCTCAGCGAATGCAAAAGGTCTGTCTGAGTCTGAAGGTAGGTGACAAGAGTCTGGGGCGTAGGAGCCTTCAACAGCCAGTCGTCGAGGTAGGGGAAGACTGAAATCCCTAACCTGCGCAGGTGAGTTGCTACCACCGCCATCACCTTGGTGAACACTCAAGGGGCACAGGTGAGACCAAAGGGGAGCACTGTAAACTGAAAGTGCTTGTGGCCCAACTTGAACCACAAGTAACACATGTGCCGGGCAGAATGGGGATGTGAAAATAGGCATCCCGCAAGTCCAGCGCTACCACCCAGTCTCCTTGGTCCAGGGCAGACAAGACCTGAGCAAGAGTGAGCATCTTGAATTTCTCCATTTTGAGAAAGTGACTGACGTCCCTTAAATCCAAGATAGGATGAAGACCCTTGTTCTTATTTGGAATCAGAAAGTAGTGGGAATAACAACCACTGCCTACTTCTGACGCGCCGGGTCTGCCTTTTCTACATAAAGGCGTGAGCCATCCAAGGGCATGTCCGTCAGGTTTGCCGGGAAATCCCCTGAAAAGCCACTTGTATGAAGCCAGGCGTGGTGATGAAGGGCCACTGTCGATTAAATTGCCCTATCCAGCGAGTCGGTCGTGTCTAAACCACACCTAATCGGAAACTTGGCTGCATCTCTCCCATCCTTGACAGCTTGAGTGAGTGTGTCCTGTACGTCCTTCAGGACCTGGGGCAGCACCTGTGCCACCGTATCCCATAAAGTATGGGAAAAACAGCCCAATAGGCATGAGGCGTTTACAGTCCTCCATGCTAGGCTGGAGAAAGAAAAAATCTTCTTCCCAATTTGGTCAAGCCTCTTGGATTCCCTACCCAGGGGAGCGGGAGGGAAGCCACCACGGGAATTGGAGGCTTGGACCACCAAGCTCCCACGAAGTGGGGTGTTGGGTGAGGAAACTAGGGTCGGAAGGAGCTGGTCGATGGCAGCGGCTGATTGTCCTATTAACAGGAGCCCCTGTGCTAGGTTTGGCCCACGTCCCCAGCAGGACATCAGTAAGGGCTTCGTTGCAGGGTAACATCGCTCCGATGTAGCAACCCCCGGCTGAAGCACTTCTGTCAGGATGTAACGTCCTGACCGGCACCATAGGCAATTCGAGGTCCAAGACCTCAGCTGCTGTACGCACCACCATGGCATACCACGCTCACTCCTCCGTAGCCACAGAAGAAGGTGAGAGCATACCAGCATCTGGAGAAGTATCCAGTCCAAGGACTTCCCCTAGATCCTCATACCAGTCCTGCTCCTGCTCCAATCCATACTCTAAAGGGTCATCAGACCCCTCCCATTCCTCACCTGTGCCTAGCTGTTCAAAATAAGCCTCAGCCACTGATCTGGGCCAGGTCGGCACCGCCAAAGTCAGAATCAGCGTCATATGGCACCATTCCGGCTCTGGATCATCTGGAATGAGGATGGGGCTCCCACCACCGGTGGGCGCTGGCGGTGGGGGGGTGGACTCGACATCAGAACCAGCGCCAGATGAGGCCAACTGTGTGGAACCGGTGTCTGTCTGGATCAAGTATCGAACCCCGGGGTCCCAACGGTGTTGAGGCCGAAGCTTCCGGCGTTGAGCTTCAGGGGGCCCCAGCTGACCCCCGGGGTCCGGAGACCTACCCGCGTGGGCAGGCCGCTCAAATACAGGGCGCATGGCTTTGTAAAAATCTTTAATTTGAGCGGGGTGCTCCTGCTCCCGGATAGGGAGGGGGGGAAACCCGAAGTCGGCCCTGGCACAGGCTCTGCGGAACCGTGCTCAGAATGTCAAATATCTGAGAAGACTCGTTGGCCGACAGGCGTGGCGAAGTCAAAGTCTGCTTGGACTTCTCCTTTTTTTTGTGCCTCTTCCCCGAGTGCCCGATGGACCTCGAATGAGAAGAAGAGGACTTGGGGCTCCTGGAGAGGTCCTGCAACCTCCTCCTCGAGCGGGACTGTGACCTCCTACGAGTAGCACTTACCGATGTCGACTGCTGGGCCGCCATTAGCTTCAGAGACCGTTCTCTCAAAGCTTAAATGGCCATGGGCCAGCTGTTGGAGCACAACATCGAGTCGTGGTCTCTGTCGAGGCACCAGAGACATACCTGGTGGGGGCCGTCACCGACATGGCACGATAGCGGGCACCACAAGGGTTGAACCCCATCTTCCTTGATGACATTCTTGCACAGACGAAAAATCTTTGACAAAAGGGTAAAAAAAAAAGGCCTGCTAAAAAAGGCAGAGGGTAGCTCTTAACCAGCGCAGACGGAAAAGAACTGATGTAGGAGCCTTGGGTTGGAGCCTTTATAGGCGACTGTGACATCAGAGACGGCTCCAACGACGCTGACGTAGCCACGAGGATCTGAACTACGCCATCCGACGGGGCGTGCAGGGTATTGCTCAGCAAAATATTCCAGATTTGAAGCTGATCCCAGGGAATTCAAAGGTAAGGAATCTGCAGCTAGAATTCTCTATCAGATTGGATTAAATAGGCCCGAGTTGGCTTTAGGATAACGCTGCCTCATTATTCCATGCACATTTATTTGCAGCAGCAACACGTTTTAAAGGAGCGCTTTAGGCCCAGCAGGTGTTTATTTACAAATTAAGCACTGGCTTTCTGCCTTCTTGGTGGGGGAGGAGATTGGGGGCTGTTGCCCCCATCTTCTCCCCAGAGAGGGCAGAAAGGCTGAATGGATCAGGAAATTTGAGGGGGGCAAAAGCCCTTGCCTAGTGGGCCACTCTTCATTCCCTGGTGCCTAGTGGATGGATCCCCGCTTGGGGATCGTAAACAGCAGAGGCATTTGGCACTCGTGTGATGAGGAGGCCATGGTTCCGTTCTCAGCACACGAGCGCTGGTGCACATGACGGAACCGTTCCGTCATGTGCTCTGAAGGGGTAAATGGGTAATGTAGTCTTATCTATCAGTGCCAATTTCACTTCATAATAGGATAGCAAAGAACTGGTTAAAACAGAAAATGCATCCTCCCTTTGTGGTTTATCATTAAACACTAAAGATAAAGAACTGGAAACCATGCAGGACCTCAGACCATTCAGTGACACAAAGCTTGTTCTTTCTTAACTCAATACAATTTTCAAGGATCAGGATCAAGCTTTTCAAGACATCTCATTTGCTAAAATATTGTCCTTTTCCCTACTGAGATGATGCTTAAATGTGCTTTATTGGAAACATCCATGCTGAAAATAATAAATGTATAGCTAGCTACAAAAGAAAAAAATTACTTGTATGTTCCCTAGCTTCACACACCTAAAGTAGTGGAAAAGTAAATATGTATACATAGATCCTAACATGCAAAGACTAATGTATACAAAAATCAATAACTTTTCTTGCTACATGGGATATGCATACTTGACTTGCACATTAGTGTCTTCCCAGATAACATTAATTTAGCCTTACCTTATGTGCCAAAGAAGAATAAACTTTAGCAACATTTTTACCTCAGGCAACAAAATCTTTCGTGCAATGGACAGTGATGGCTGTTTACCTCTATGTACCCCGTTAACAGATTCAGTATCCCTGAGTTAGGACACTAGTTTAGTTTAAGGTTTTTATAAAGCACACGCCTACCCTGAGGCCTCCCAGCTCTAGGTGAAAAGGTGAGTGACTTCACTAAAATGTCAGACCAGCTACCCAGTTGTATGTTAGTCTGGTAGGAATTATGGAAAATACAGGCTTTAAGCATCTTTCTGAACCTAGGTTCATGTTCCAGACGTCGTATATTCAATGGTAAGGCATTCCAAAGCTTGGGAGCGAGATAGGTAAATGAACTCCCTCCCCATCTGGTTTTTCGAATTATTGGGATCTTCAGGAAAAGGCCCTGTGTGGATCTAAGCGGTCTTGGGAGAGAATATGGTGATAACACGCCTCTCAGCTTCTGTGGACCTTTTGAATTGAGAAGTTTATATGTCATGCTTAATGTTTTAACCTTAATTCAAAGGTTCATTTGCTGATTGTGGCCTTGCGACTTTCAGCAGCATTCTTGCCGCCACATTCTGCACTACCTATAGTTTTTTGGTGACATATTTTGGTGAGCCTATGTAAAGAGAGTTGCCCTAATCCAGACGGGAAATTACTAACGCTTGAACCACTGTCCGTCTGAAATATTCTGGGATCAGCTCCAAGATTCTCTGGATTTTTCTTAATGTGCCACTAGAGGACTGGAGTCCAAGCTCTTATAGCTAAGACTAAAAATACGGGAATGTGTGTTAAATACCAAGAGGCTCTTCACTACATGACTAATTTTGCATACTAGGAGTACCGGTGAAGTTGAAACAGATGCTTATAAGAGTCTCTTTGGAAGGCTTCATTTATAAGATATTAACTGCTGCTACAGTTAAGGTTAATCGTGGTTAGAGAGCTCAAAGAACCCTGGCACAACAAACAACGCCTTGCAGCAACCCTAGAACTTTACTTAAAATTATCCTCAATGAAAGGGTCAAGACAATTTACTGAGGGCTGACCTGCAGATTCAATATGTTACCATAGGTACCCAAAACAGTTGATTTAAAATCTACAAAGATTACAAAACGTGACAGACCACATGCTGAGCAGGGAATAGCTAGACCATATAGCACAGATTCCCTGGAAGACTGCACCCTCCTCCTGTGGTCACCACACCTTCCCATTTGCAAACCCATCAAGAAGAAAAGGCTTTTCTGAGAGAATCGCAGGACTGGTGAATGCAAAATGGCTTTATTGATCAGGCCCTTCATTTTTTAATTTCTGTAGTATCCATTTAACGTGGCATCAAATTTATTTTTGTGTTTTTTTCAAGACCTTTAATCAACTATATGATGTATCTGACTCAAATGTTTCTTTACGTTTAGCTGGAAAATAGGCTATTAATTTTCTCTATGGTACATCACCAAGGTATAGTGATGTTCAAGGAGACTCTCGTGAGATCATGTGTCCCGGCTGTATTAATAGCTCAATAGTTACACGTACATCAGAAATTATCATGACAGAAAGGAATATCACAAAGGGCATGCCCAAGCAGGTAGTTTGTACGCAGGATCAGAAAAGCTTGAAAACAATGTTAGGCCAGAATTGTGGAGAATATCATGATCAAATGAACATTTATTTTTAAGAGTGGTGTTCCCGTTGTTGCATCATGTAGGGTGAAGCCAGACCATTACAAAAAATAGCCAAGTTTCTTTCTGCAGAAGGTCTCAGCATACAGCTCTTTTTTTTTAATAAAACAGATTTTATTGTATGTGACTTCACAACCAAAGATGCTGGTTGAACTTTCATCAATAACCTTAGTGGACCAACCAGAATAATGTACCTCCAAACATTCATCTGGCAAAAATTTACATTATTTTTAAAACTCATTCAAATGTTCGTTCCATCAACTTTGTGAAAAATCAAAGAAAGGTTTTGCCTTGAAAAAATAAAATCAATTCATTCTTAAATGTTACTAAAAACTCTTCACAAACACATTGTATGTCGTGTCAATAAATCGCCCTCCCTCAAGGGTTTACAGGAGTGACTTTAAAAAATAAATGGTTTTTAAAGTTGCAAGGTGAAAGTTTGTTTGCGCTGGAGATTAATCCAACATTTTGGAGTATGTCAATTTTGTGAAATCCAACAATCATAACCATTACCAGAACCGCGGTTTTGAACATTAAAGTGAGCAGAGGAGTTGCGCTTGAGACTATCACTCTAAAACTCACTTGTAATCCACTAGGAGAACATGCAGAATTGCTTCACATATGGGAGAAAATTGCACCATACAGTCTATTCTGGCTGCTGCTTTCCAGTGCTGTGACACATCATGGATCAACCAAATTAATATCAGCCTGGAGCAGTGGTTCCCAAACTTTTTTGATCCCCGGCTCCTTTGACCTATTGGCCGTGTTGGCCACGGCTCCCCGTTATGTTAATTTTTTTGGCGGGTGGGGGAACGTAATCCCAGCCTGTACCTGTACCTACACTATTTACCGTTTGTCTTCTTTATTCTCTCCTTCACGTTGCTGAAAACCATTTATTTGAAACAATTTTTGTTACAGGGATATTATTAATGGTACTTTGGCGCCCTCCGCTGGTCAGAATAATTAATGCAGGGTGTTTTTTTCCAATACCACGAGGAAAAGCTACCGATTCAAAGCACCTCCGAGTGGTTTCCAGACTGTGTGCGGCGCCCCTGGCTAGTTTTGACGGCGCACCAGGGAGCCGTGGCGCACAGTTTGGGAACCACTGGCCTGGAGTGTTGCTACAATTCCTGCGCCGGAGGGAGAGGACAGAAGGATGTGATGCTTTCCTGTAAATTGTAAAAAACCACCATAGTATGGAAAGGCCCAGACGTTTCCTTTTATTCCCAACTGTCTGTCACATATTAAGACTCTAGCACGCTCCCTGAAACCTCCAATTTCTTTAGCAAATCTATAAGTATCCTCTGTCAAATCAAAGGAAGATGTAGTTAAACCTGCCATGAGCTACTAAAAAGATTTCTTATCCTTTCTACAGACAACATGATATGCATGTAGTTTATTTAGGCACAGCCTTTCCATTTTAATATAGTTCCATATTCCGGAGGACCATACATCTTCATTGCTTGGGTTTCCTCATAATCAGTGCCTGGGCTCATTTACACATAACTGGTTGCTCATGGCTACTAAGATGTATTGCGTTAATTCTTAATTATTCTCCATTAGTTGATGTTCTCAAAAGATGTGATTAGGTGAATTAGGCAACCAACAGTTAAGGACGTTCCTTAAGTAATTTGTTATATTACTAACTCACTTTTGTATACTCTAACCATTAAGTTACAAACTAGTCATCATGGCAAAATCCATGTCACTTAAAATATCTTAAATATCTTAATAGGACCATCAATGAAATTATCAATCATTTATTAGTACTTAACCGATTTGCTTTGAACAGATGCCATTCCAACCCTTCAATGTCCACAAAGGTGAGATGCAATACATAGACAAGCACACTATGCCTATATTTTAGGAAAGAAATGCATTGTATGATCTTAGACGATATTTTAGTTCTATAAAGGGAATAGCTGGGAAGACTCCAGAACATTCTGAGATGCTAGACACTTTGATTACTATTGTTTTTCATTCTTCGCATTGTTTGATGAGGTCAGCAATATCTTCATGACCTAGCTCATGTGCCAATTGTGCTGGTGTAACTCCTTCCACAGCACTTTCTGTATCAGCACCTGCTTCTGTCAATAAATGGCAAATGTCCAAATGTCCTAAAAGACAAGAATGCAAAAAGGTGGTCTAAATAACACTTTCTAGCAGTACCCTTTGCCCTTTCTTAGTACTTTATTAGGACAATGCAAAATATCTTTAGGTTTGGTGCTATACTTCGTACTGCATGCCCCAAACGTTTCTGCACATAGTTCCTATGGTACCTCTGGTCTTGTTTCATAAAGCCAACATATCAATCAGATGCCAGAACAAGGCCTTGTATGTGGTAGATTATATATCACTTTATAAACTGAAAGAAAACTTA
Organism: Pleurodeles waltl; assembly: GCF_031143425.1. Taxonomy (NCBI): domain Eukaryota; kingdom Metazoa; phylum Chordata; class Amphibia; order Caudata; family Salamandridae; genus Pleurodeles; species Pleurodeles waltl. The sequence goes on along the minus strand of NC_090449.1, from coordinate 245,641,574 downwards.
CTTTCAATCCTACTTCTCCATAATGGGACTCTTTGTGGGAGTCATAAACACTTAATTGTCCCACTTGTCCATGTGCGAGATTTCAGAACACATATGACAAGTGATAAAAATATCCCCTAAAAAAGTTAATTATATTACTTTTTATATATGTTGTACTAGCTGAATTTTTTTCTATTTTCTTTGTGGACAGTATCTGTTTTCCTGAAAAGTAATGCTTTTGAAAAGGGAAATATATCAAGAATGAAGATAGATAAATGCAACAAGATACTTGTAATCACAATACTGTCTCTTTAAGGGAATCTGCACCCCCTGCATCCATCAATGCCCTTATTCAGAAACTGGTGTCCGAGTTAATTTATGAGGAACTGACCCATTTTATATCCTCCCTAATAACAGATTAATGTTGCCAGAAAGGTGGGCTGAATGTTTTTGACTCTAGTTTCTCATGATGGAAACTAGGATTACACGTAAGAAACTTTCTCTTTGTAGTGACGGGTTGGATTAGAATGTATTGTGCAGGGTTCCAATTGGAACACTCGTGCGAGGACAGTTGAAGCTCGGAGGAGAGAAGGACGTTTCATGGTGTGTGGGGCTTGCTATACATGAAATAAATACTAAAATACTCATCTGTTTCAAGAGCGTCATTACAGGAATTGGCGACGAGGTAAAGAACAGCCCCCACACCAGTTTACTTCAACTGGATCTGATCCTTCTTCTCGTTTTCTGACTGGAAGTCTTCCGATTTACTTCGAGGCGACGAGTTGGTATGAGGGGACACATCGCCATCTCCACCCCTCTTTGCATTATTCTTCAATTGCTGTCTGGAGACTTCGTGACCGCATTATGGCCCATATTTATACTTTTTGACGCTAAACTGCGCTAACGCAGTTTAGCGTCAAAAAGTTTTGCGCCGGCTAACGCCATTCTGAAGCGCCATGCGGGCGCCGTATTTATTGAATGGCGTTAGCCGGCGCAAGCAGACCGGCGCTGCCTGGTGTGCGCGAGAAAAACCACGTACACCAGGCAGCGCCGGCGTAGGGGGAAAATGGCGCATGGGCGTCTTAAAATGGGGCAAGTCAGGTTACGTCGAAAAAATCATCGTAACCCGACTTGCGCCATTTATTTTCGACGCCCATCCCCCATCAACATGACTCCTATCATTGTAAAGATAGGAGTCATGCCCCCTTGCCCAATGGCCATGCCCAGGGGACTTCTGTCCCCTGGGCATGGTCATTGGGCATAGTGGCATGTAGGGGGGCACAAATCAGGCCCCCCTATGCCACAAAAAATAAAAAAAAAAATACTTACCTGAACTTACCTTAATGTCCATGGGATGGGTCCCTCCGTCCTTGGGTGTCCTCCTGGGGTGGCCAAGGGTGGCAGGGGGGGTCCCTGGGGGCAGGGGAGGGCACTCTGGGCTCATTTTGAGCCCACTTGTCCCTTAACGCCATGCCTGACCCAGGCGTTAAAAAGCGGCGCAAATGCGCCGTTTTTGGCCACGCCCACTCCCGGGCGTCATTTTTGCCCGGGAGTATAAATACCACGTAAAGGCCTGGGAGTCATTTTTTAAGACGGGAACGCCTCCCTTGCATATCATTAACGCAAGGAAGGGGTTCACGCTAAAAAATGACGCACACTCCGGGCACTTTGGCGCCCGAAGCGTCTAACGCCATAGTATAAATATGGCGTTAGTTGGCGTTAGTTTAGCGTTGAATTTGCGTCGAAAAAAACGACGCAAATTCGGCGCAACCAGAGTATAAATACGGCCCCATATGTCTGAGCAGCTAGCAGTAAGAACTCCATCTGACACAGATCTGAGGTAACCTTTCCGCGAGTGCGCGCGTTGCTGAGAGAGCAATCCGCTCTATTTACAATCGCAACTGGAGTTTAAGAGATACGCGGTGGCCTAATTTCAACAGCAGGTGGCGGGCTTGCACAGTTTTCAATTTAAGCTTTAAGCATATTTTTTTTTTAACCGGAGAACGAACGCTTTTAATCTAGCTCTGAGGTCAAAAATTCCTTCAAGTCTGTCAGCGTGGCACGCGTCTGAAAGGCGTTCCACGCAATCGTACACATTCTTTCACTGAGCTCAGAGATAACGGCATTTTCTGCGTATAGAAATTTCACAGTGGTCTCAAAAGGCACGCGGAAAGGAAAGCAGAAACTCTACAGTAATAAGTGCAAACGAAGCCTGTTAGGCACGCTGACAGGCACAGCTTTACCTGTTTACATGTAACAATCCAATGATAGGCTTCACAATTACACATATTCAAGCTAATATTTGTAACATACTAATGAGTCTACTGATTTATTACTGTTAACCAAACTTAATTTAGGATTTTCATGGTACTTTCTTTACACAACTTTGAAAACTTTTGGGTGTGTCTTGAGCTGTATTCGGAGCTCGAGATTGCGCAAAGGCTGTGCATACGAAGGCTGCACTCGCTGTGGCAGGAATCAGTTTGGGAGCAGTGTTTCCAGGGCGCACACAGGAAGTATTGTGTACTGCAGTGGTCAAGTCTAAGGCAGCGTTCAGGAGGTATTTGTTTACTAATCTTTGAACCTGGAAATAGACGGAGAAAGTTGAAAGGAAAGAATCTTAAGTACTACATTATCTCTAATGATTAGATGAAAGATTGTTTGTAATTTTTTTTGCATCAACGTAGGGGAGCAGTGTGTTTAAAAAAAATAAAAAATAAAAAACCTGGGTTTACAATTTTAATACACTAGTTACGGTTTATTCATCTTTCTATTGAGACAATGTCTACTTTGAATTTACATGCACCACAACCATTTCTTTTAGCAAAAGGGGATCCTGTCATACAATGGCAAGAATGGAAAGAATATTTCTGCAATTACATCGACACTTTTGAAGATGAAGAATTTTCTGCGGAAAAGAAAATGAAAATTCTATTGCATTGTATTGGTCCTGGGGGCTTGAAATTGTACAATGAGATGGAAAAAAAATCGAGGAGTGATTCTGATGGTGGGGACGTATTTACTCATGCATTAGAAGATTTAGACGCTCATTTTTCTCCGACGGTCTGTGTAGCGGTGGCCAGATTCAAATTTTTTCAAAGAAAACAATCTAAGTCAGAATCTGTAGAAGAGTATGTGTCAGCTCTTAGGATCTTAGCTAAAACGTGCAGATTTGGTGGATTGCAAGATGAATTCATACGTGATCAAATTGTAATGCATACCAGTAATCCTAATATTCAAGATAAATTATGGGTAAATGGAGAAGCACCGTTGAGGGAAGTTATAGTGCTAGTTAAAAAAGCGGAACTTACTGGTAGATGCGTCAAAGCCATGGAAGAGGATACGAAGGAGGTAAAGCAAGTTTTGGTTACCCAAGGAAATTCTTCTAGCAAAATTGACACGAAGAGTACGCGCTACAAACAGAAGGATCTGCGAGATCAACACAATATTACGCGCTACAAACAGAAGGATCAGCGAGATCAACACAATATTAAAAAATGTTTTAGATGTGGAAGCGCTGACCATTTTGCTGATAACAAGAAGTGCCCTGCTAAAAATCAGAAATGTTCATTATGTGGTCGCATTGGGCATTTCGCAAGAGTTTGCAAAAGTTCAAAAAAAGGAAATATTACGTTTATTGAAGAAGAGAATGATTTGGTGTGTCAGGAGAATCAGGAGGATGATAATGGTTTTTTTTGCATCGAATATGATTTGCTGGAAAATGAACAAGGAGGGAATAAAAAACCTGTATGCGTGCTGAGAATGGGTGGTATAGTTGTCGATGTAACAGTTGATTCGGGTTCACCTTTCTCAATAATTGAACAAAAAATTTGGTCTGAAAAATTCAAAGTAACATATGGTGACATACTTGATAGAACAGAGGTGAAAGCAAAGAGTTATACTGGGGAGAGAATTAATTTTGTAGGGTACAAAAATATGGAATTCGAATTTAAAGGGAAAAAGGCTATGTGCAAATTGTATATATCGGAAAAAGGACCATCTGTTTTGGGGTGGGTTGACCAAGGGAAATTAGGGATAATCCTTAACCCCAATAGTTCTGAGCCAGTATTGTCAACTGTTAGTAGCGTTGATTATGATGGAATTGTTCACAAATATCCTAAAGTGTTTTCAGGAAAAGTGGGGTGTTTGAACGATTTTAGACACAAGATTGTGTTGAAAAGTGGAGTCAAACCAGTTGTTCACAAAGTTCGATATGTACCCTTCTCGGTCAGAGACAAAGTTTTATGTGAACTTAAAAGACTCTCGAATGAGGGCATAATAGAGCGAGTGGAATCAGCAGAGTGGATTTCTCCCCCGGTTGTAGTTAAGCGTACGAATGGTAAGATCAGATTGTGTGTCGACTTAAGAAGTCTGAATGAGAGCATAATGATTGATCAGTACCCTTTACCAAAGATAAATGAGATGTTTGCATGCACGAAAGGTATGAGTTGGTTTTCTACTCTTGATTTAAAATCAGCTTATCACCAAATTAGGCTTGATTCGGATAGCAAGAAATTAACAACGTTCATAACGCCATTTGGTTGCTATCAATTCACGAGGGTACCATTCGGGTTGGCTTCGGCCGCTGCGATGTTCCAGAGAATCATGAGTGACTTACTATTTGGTATTAATGGTGTTATGTTCTTTCAAGACGATGTTTTAATAATGGGTAAGACTAAGGATGAGCATGATGAGACATTACTTCTGGTATTGGATGTGTTTGAAAAGAAAGGTTTGACTGGAGTTTGGAAAGTGCAAAATTGCTAGTAAGAGTGTTAAATATCTTGGTCATGAAATCAGTGAGGACGGCATAAAACCCAAGGAAGAATTGGTGAAAGCAGTCATGATGGCACCTGTTCCTCACAATAAGGACGAAGTCCGAGCTTTTTTGGGTCTGGTGGAGTTTATTTCAAAATTCATAGAACATTTTTCTGAAAAAACATTTGCCATAAGACAACTATTGAAGACTCGAGTTAAATTTGTATGGTCCAGAAATTGTCAGGAGGAATTTGACAAATTAAAAGTTGAAATTAGTAAAGCTCCTTTCTTGAAGGGTTTTGATCCTTTAAGTAAAATATTTGTCACCACTGATGCCAGCGCAAAAGGTTTAGGGGCTGTGTTATCACAAAAGAATGATGAAAATGAGGAATAGATTGTTGGTTTTGCTTCCAGATCATTATCGGATGCAGAGATTAAATATTCTGTAATAGAAAAGGAGATGTTGGCGTGTTCTTGGGCTTTAGTACATTTCAGGCAATATATATGGGGACTTAAAGTGATTGTAAGAACGGATCACAAGCTCTTGACGAAAGTTTTAACCAGTAAGGGGTTACAGAACGCTTCTCCGAGATTAGCCAGAATGTCAGTGAAACTATTAGATTTCAATTATGAGGTACAATACATACCGGGTACAAAGAGCAGGGTTGCAGATTTTCTAAGTCGTTTACCATTACCTTTTGATTCTAGGAAGGATTCGGATGAGGAGTGTGTCGAGGATGAACAGGTTGCTTTGTTATTTGATGAGGGACAGGATGGAGTCAACATAGATGAATGGAAAATGGGCATGGAAACTGATAAAGAATTACAGAAAATATTGACGTATGTGCGTTTTGGGTGGCCGAACAAAAAGATTCTCTGTGAAACAGAGCGTAGCTTTTGGGAAGTTCGCAATGAGCTGAGTGAGGAGCAAAAAATCCTCTTGAGGTGCGGTAGGTTTGTTCCACCAAAGTCACTTCGTACAAAGATTTTGGGAGTGTGTCATGAAGGGCATTTAGGCATTTCTAAAACCAAAGCGAGAGTGAAGAATATGTACTGGTGGCCAGGTTTGGATGTTGAGGTGGAGAGATTAGTAAGAGAATGTTCCATGTGTGAGAATGCTGACAAAACACAGAAGACTTTCAACCCACGTTGTTTCCCATTCCTTGTCCTAATATGCCATGGGACAAAATTGGTATAGATATCATGGGACCGGTAGATAACATTCAGGGTGAAAAGAAATTCATTATTGTAGCCATGGATCACTTTTCTAAATGGCCGGAGGTGAAAATCACTGATAACGTACAGCGTGAGGATGTCGTGAGGTTTCTAGATAAGCTGTTTATTAAGGAGGGGCTACCAAGATGTGTAATTTCTGATAACGGCCCTCAATTTATTGCTGACACTTAAAAAAAATTCTTGCAAAGGAATGGAATCTTTCACAAATTAACTTCGGTATATCATCCAGAAGGCAATGGTTTAGTTGAGCATTTTAACCGAGTAATTAAAAGCACTTTACAATTGCCAGCTAGTAGCAGTTTGAACTGGGAAAATGAAGTATTCAAAATGATTTGGGCTTACAGGATAACACCCAATTGTAGCACAGGTAAAAGTCCGTTTGTTATCATGAGAGGCAGGGAACCAGTAAGTAAGGAGGGTGCATGGATTCGGGAAGGAAAACTTTCTGAATGGTCTTTGGAAAATGTAAAAAAAAAAATATTAGAGGCAAAAAAAATGTACAAGTTAAATTATGATCGGAAACAGAATGCGAGAATGGTTCCTGTGATGGTGGGTGACTTGGTAAGAGTTAAAAAAAATTGTAAAGTGCGTAAGGATGAAAGCAAGTTTAGTGAACCTTTGAAAGTTACTCAGTTATTTTGTAATTCGGCACTATTGAGTGATGGGAAGTGTGGCATCTAAGTCGCTTGGCTAAATGTAAAAATGTGTGTGATAAGGGCAGAAGGAATTATGACTGGATGGATGATGAGCGTGATGGGAATAGTATTGGAGGTGATGTGGGAAGTCGAGAAGTAAGAAATAAAAATGGAGCTAGAATTGAGAATGAATTCTTGGATGTTAATTCTGGTGGTAGAAGGGGAAGATTCGGAAGGAATATCAGAACACCACTGAAATTGAGAGATTATGTACATTAGTTTTACATCTGTTATGCCATATAAAGTGAACATAATTGTGTTACAATGTTCTATTTCAAAATGTTTCTTTTTCACTAGTTGATTTACTGTGTTGTATAATTTCAAATTATATATCTATTTGTATGTTCAGAAGGAAGGTGTGTAGTGACGGGTTGGATTAGAATGTATTGTGCAGGGTTCCAATTGGAACACTCGTGCGAGGACAGTTGAAGCTCGGAGGAGAGAAGGACGTTTCATGGTGTGTGGGGCTTGCTATACATGAAATAAATACTAAAATACTCATCTGTTTCAAGAGCGTCATTAAACTCTTCTATATCATTGGAGTTTTATAGATAGTGATAAACATAGAATAGAATATTAAGGAAACCCTAATAACAGCAGCATTGTTAATAAAACTAAGGACCTGATTGAGAGTTCGGCTGATGGGTTACTCCTTCACAAATGTGATGGATTTCGCATCCACCTAATTACAAGTACCACTAGATATAATGCACTTGTACTTAGGCGGACAGGATATCCGTCACATTTGTGGCAGACTAACCCATCCAACAAACTCTAAATCAGGCCCTAAATCATTTGAGAAAAGGGAACAGGATACACACTTATCCTTCAGTGAGACCCTTGATGAAGAGCACATGATGGAGATGGGTTTGTAAGAGCACCTACTGTCCCAACCATTGGATGCTATTTCAGGATATGGAGAAGGCATTCTTTTACACCTGGTCTTCTATGGTGAAGTCTTCCTCTAAACCTAGAGCAGGCTGCAGAGGTAGATGAGGTGCCTCTAATGTCAGACTCTCTTGGAGATGGATAAGGGCAGTGGGGCCTCTTTCTGATAGGCAGTATTGACCCCTGACCTGCAGACCATGACATTTAGCATTGGTTGGAGCTGGATAGGCTTCTGGATTCTGAAAAGGAACTTCTGCAGGTATTCTAAAAGACAGAGGCTCTAAAGGAATTGGTGTACCTGTTGCTGTCACGTGTAGCCTCTTGCTCTGTGATGTTTCTACGAAGAGTGTGGTAATGTTGAAAATCTTGACGCTGATGTTCGACTGACTGCCAAAATGACTTTCAACATTCAGTCCTTCATTACGAGTGGGGCGGTCACACCGCCACCAAAGTGACGGTCTGATCTCAACATTACAATCGTGGCAAAAGCGCCAAAGTCGGACCACCGGCACTACCACTTTTAGGCTGAGAGACACCCTGGCGGTGCCGGCGCTCTTAATCCGCCAGGGCTGTGCTGCCCTGGGGATTACTGGTCCTGTGTCCACCATGCAAACGCTGGCGGGGACGGGGTGCCGGGGACCCCATGGGGGACCCTGCACTGCCCATGCGCTTGACATGGGCAGGGACCCCATGGACAGCCCCAGCACGTTTTTTATTGCCTGAATTACAGGCAGCACAAAGCGCGACAGGTGCTGTCGCACCCGACGCACTGCAACATTGCCTCCGGCTCGATTATGAGTCGGCGTCAATGTTGTGGGTAGTTTCCCGCTGGCCAGCGGGAAACTCATAATAGGGATTGCGGGGGGAAGACCGGAGTGGCGGTCTTCCGACCCAAAAGGCCACCCGCCAAATTCATAATGAGGCCTCCAGTATTTAGCATCTAATGCTGCTGATCTCCGCAACATCGAATGAAGTTCGGATGCTAAATACTCAATGATGAAAGACTCTTTGACCGTCAGTACCATCAAAAGATTAGGTTAGGCGAGCACCCCTTTTCAATAATACTTATACTTAAATCTTAAACCAGTACATGGAAATAATATTATTAAACATTTCAATGTATCACTTATCATATTTAAAAAAAGCCTTTAATCCTGCAGTTAATCCCAAGAAATGCATGTTAACAGTAAACTGCCATAAGAAGAACAAGAAAATTCCAATCACTTCTTTCAGGGAACACTGCATTGGATGGAATGAAAAACAAATTCCAATAATGAATTGGCACCTTAATATAACTAAAGGCTGATTGCATTGAGAAGTAACACATTTTAGGACCAATAATATAAACAAGAACAGAGGTGGCCACGCACTATCACATGATGCGATTTTACATGTAAGTAGAATTTTACATTGTTTAATTTGTACAGTTTCTTTGTGATGTTTAATACATTGAAATGTTTCATAATTTCTTTCTAGGCACTGATGAACAAAAACCGAAGGCATTCTGACTGAATAAAATAGGATTAAATGCCAGAAAAAGCCTAAATTGATTTTGCTAAATCATCCTGATCTTTGAAGAATTCAAACAGAAAAAAACCCAGAAAAATTAGCTAAAACACCAAAAGTATATCAAGGTTCCACTCTTAAAAAATAACTGAATCTGAGAGGCAAATGCCAGTGCCAGTCATAGTGGGATTGAAGGCCTCTAGATTTCTTAAAGGAACAGGGTGCTTTTTAACACTTCTCATGCTAAGCCTATCTATCAGGTCTTCTTTTCCCCTAATTGTAGACAGACTCAAGCAGTAGTTTAGACTTAAGGTATAGTTTTAAATGCAGTATAGTTTTTGAATAAGAAGTTTTAAAAATTTGGAACAGTAAAAATGTCAGCGAAAATTTGGTATTTGAATTTTGGAAGGTGCTCTATAGTATTGGGTATTTTGGCCTCAGCAGCCTTTTTTCTAAATAAGTATATAGATGAAAAGTTCTGGGTCCCCCCTGCAGCAGGGAATCATTCTAATGTTTATTTTCATCCATTAAGATTCTCCAATGCAGACCAGTGGATTCTCATGGCTATCACATTTTTGCTTTGTACAAAGTCTGTAAGATAAATGAAAACATAATACTTGAAGTTTATAACCCGAAGGTAAGGTTAAAGGAAAAGAAAACAAGTTACTTACCTGTAACTACAGTTATCCAGTATTGGTATCTTTCATAAATTCACATGCTTGAATCATCCCCGTCGTCGAAGTGGGAGTCCCACAGTACATAAAATAGCAATAAATAATAAATAATTATTTTTTGCCATAGGCTATAATGGAGCCAGAGCTTGCTCATATAGCCCATCCATGTCCTTTTGTGAAAGGACCCAAACCTGCCTGCTGTCCAATCAGGCACCAGCACCCTCTAGAACCTTCTCCAGAGAAGCTCTCTTCCTCAGATTTTCCAGCACAAGAGTGAAAAATTAAAACCTGAGAGGAAATGCGAGCATCAAAGGGGAGGCGGGTGGGTCGCATGTGAATTTATGAAAGATACCAATACTGGATAACTGTAGTTACAGGTAAGTAACTTGTTTTCTTATCCAGTATTGGATCTTTCATAAATTCACATGCTTGAATCTGAATAGACAGCAGTATGGTTGATAAACATTGTATCCAGCGTGGGTGGAGGGTGCGAGCATGAAGACCCTCTATCTCAAATATAAATAATAATAATCATAATAATAATAATAACAGTCATAGAAAACTCATACATTTCTGACCGTGAGTTACGAAGGAATACAGATACTTTAAGTACGTGTATACACATTCATAAGTACATACATACACTTTACATATTCACATGGAAGCATAATAGAAACATGGTTATATGCATCTCAAACCATATGACTATAACTAAGGAAAGGTCTCACCTTAATGAAAGAGATGGCGTAGCACAGCTTGTCCTACTAGAGAGTCTGCTCTTTGTGATGACTCCAAACAATAGTGCTGCGTAAAAGAATGCGTAGTTTTCCATGTCGCAGCCTGGCAAATTTTTTCAAGGGCAATACCTTGAAACAAAGCAGCCGATGTGGAGACTGCTCTTGTGGAGTGGGCTCTCGGGCGCCTAGTCAAGGGTTTTCCTGCCTTGGTGTGACAAAATTGGATTGTTGAAGAAATCCATCGGGCTATAGTGGCCTTGGTTACTCCTGTTCCCTGACGTCCCAGAGAATAAGATACTAGGAGTTGGTCTGATTTCCTGATGTGCTTGGTACTTTGCAGGTAAAATTTTAGGCATCGTTTAATGTCCAAAGAATGGAGAGTTCTCTCTGTTATCGTAGTAGGGTTTGGAAAAAAGGTTCGTAGAATAACGGGCTCATTGAGGTGGAACGAAGATGGAACCTTGGGAATATATTTGGGATTGGTTCGGAGCATAACGAAATCCTCAGAAAAAACTAAAAAAGGTTCTTTGGTAGTGAACGCCTGTATATCACTGACTCTTCTGGTAGAGGTGAGAGCGAGCAAGGTTGATACTTTCCAGGTGATGTACTTGAGTTCAGCTCTATGGATGGGTTCAAAAGGGGCTTTCATGAGTTGGGAGAGAACAATATTAAGGTGCCACTCTGGCGGAGGTAAGCGTACCGGAGGAAAGGTGCGGAACAGCCCTTTCATAAACTGTTTGATTACCCTGGTTGAACCAATAGACGGCATGTTAGCCGATCATTTGTAAGAGGCTATAGCTGCTAGGTGAATCTTGACTGATGCATAGGAAAGACCAGCTTTAGAAAGGGAGAGCAGGTAAGGAAGAATTTGCTCAGGATTGATTTGAAATGGGTGAAAATTGTTCTGAGAACACCAAACACAGAACCTCTTCCATTTTAATTTGTATGTCTTGTTCGTGCTCTCTGCTCGTGCTTTAGATAATATGAGCCTACATTCTTGGTCGATGTTCATATCTTAGAACTCTCTGAACTCAGGAGCCAAGCATGCAAGTGCAGTGAAGTTGGGTCGGGATGTAAGATGAGACCCTGATTCTTCGACAGAAGATTGTGGTTGCAAGGGAGACGGACTGGATTGGCTATTGACCGGAGGAGGAGCTCCGTGTACCAGTACTGCCTCGGCCACTTGGGGGCTATGAAAATGATCTTGCAGTATTCGGTCTTCATTTTCCTGAGGAGTCTGGGAATCAGTGGAATGGGGGGAAAAGCGTATGCAAAGATCCCGGACCATCTTATCAAAAGAGCATTTCCCCACGACCCCGGGAATGGGTATCGACTGGCGTAAAACTGGCATTTGGCGTTCAGATTGGTGGCGAACAGGTCTAGGATCGGCCGACCCCATCGTTGAAAAATGCTGTCGAGTATGGTCTGGTTGAGTTCCCACTCGTGACAGTTGTCGTCTGTCCTGCTGAAAGAGTCCGCTAGAGCATTGTTAACACCCGCTAGGTGCTCTGCCCTGAGGCGGACGTTGTTCCGTGTGAGCCAGTTCCAGAGAGACTGAGCTTCCCTTGAGAGGGAGAGGGATCTTGTTCCTCCCTGTTTGTTGATGTAGAACATGCTTGTTGTGTTGTCTGTTCTGACTAACACTGATGATCCTGCGATGCGTGGCAGAAAAGCTTTGAGCGTAAGATGAACCGCCTTCAGTTCTAACAGATTTATGTGCATCTCTTTTTGGAGCGTGGACCATCTGCCTTGAATGCGCATGTCCTGTAAGTGGCCTCCCCATCCTTCCAAGGAGACGTCCGTGGTGATAACGAAATCTGCTATTGGTGCCAGAAAGGTTAGACCGTGGGAGAGGTGGTCGATGTGAGACCACCATTCTAACGTTTGCCGAATCCTTGGTGTGATGGTTATTAAGTCGTCGAAGGATCCTTGTAATTGGATCCATTGAAGTTGTAGTTCTTCTTGTAGAGGTCTCATTTTGAGTCTTGCCAGCGGTACTAGGACTATGGCTGAGGAAATCATGCCCAGAAGCGATTTGAATAGTCGTACTGAAACGAACTTTCTTGCGGAGATTGTGAGAGCCAATTGGGTCAGCTTCTGCTGCCTTGCTAGGGTAAGATATGCCTTGTTTTGGATAGTGTCCAATTCTGCTCCCAGGAAAACTCTCCTGCGCGCGGGAAATACGATTGACTTTTGTAGGTTCACTGTTAGACCCAAACTGTTGAATAGTCTTAGGCAGGCATCTGTGGCTTTTGAGGCTAGTAGAGATGACGGAGCTTTTATGAGCCAGTCGTCCAGGTAAGGGAACACCTGGAAACCCTTGCTTCTGAGGGATGCTGCGACTGGGGCAAGGCATTTCGTGAAGATTCTCGGAGCTGATCTGAGGCCAAATGGCAGGACTCTGAATTGATAATGGGCACCGGCTACTGTAAAACGGAGATATTTGCGATGTTTTTGGTGTATTGGAACGTGGAAGTAGGCGTCCTGGAGATCTAAGGTTGTCATAAAATCTCCAGGATTCAAGAGGTGCAAGATATCTGACAGTGTGATCATCCTGAAGGATTGTTTCCGAAGGAACTTGTTGAGTTTCCTGAGGTCTAATATAGGACGCCACTCTCCTGACTTCTTCCTTATGAGGAAAAAACGGGAGTAGTATCCGAGACCCGGTTGTTGCAGAGGAACTGTCTCTATAGCCCCTTTGGCCAGAAGGCTGAAGACTTCCGCTTGAAGCAGACGAAGGTGGAGAGAGCTGCCTGATGTTGGTGGGTGAAGCGGTGGCTTTTGTATGAACTCCAGGGTATGACCTCTTGTCACTATATCCAGCACCCACTTGTCTGATGTTATCTTCTTCCACTGTTGGATGAAGTTGGAAATGTTTGCTCCTATTTGCTGATGTTGCGGGCATTGAGGGAGCATAGCCGGTGCCTGTGGAAGATCATTGCTTTCTGGGTTGATCTCTGGATTGTGAACCCTGCCTTCGTTTCCCTCCTTGTCTGGTATAGGAGGCAGTCGATGATCGCCTGTACTGCTGGTGGTATGAAGGCCTGTACTGGGATTGCTGGTATTGTCTATGAAAGGAACCTCGAAATGAGGTGAAACCTCTCCCTCTAGCCCCTCGAAAGGGCTGCTTCCTGTACTACAGGGTACCCAGGGACTTGGCCGTGTCTGTGTCCGTCTTGATGGTTTGAAGTGCGTCATCCACATGTTTGCCAAACAAAGATTCCCCATTGTAAGGCATGTCTAGAATTCGGGACCGCACTTCTGGTCTGAATGATGTGGCCTTGAGCCAACCTTGTCGTCGTAAGACAGCGGCACCCGCTAGTTGGCGGAAACCAGTAGAGGCTATGTCCAGAGCACAGTCAATAATCTCTTCCGACGCACGCTCACCTTCCTGTAGGATCTTTCGTGCCTCTTCTTGCTTATTTTCTGGCATGAGGTCCAGGAAAGGTTGCATGTCGGACCACATTTGACGATCATATCGGCCTAAAATTGCTAATGAATTTGCTGCCCTGACAGTGATTGCAGACATGGAGGAGAATCTCTTACCTATATTATCCAGTCTGCGACCTTCCCTGTCTGGAGGAGTAGAGATAGGCGTTGATGGATTTTTAGAGCGTCTTTGAGCAGCCTGTGAGATGACCGAATCAGGCTTTGGATGTCCAGTAAGGCATGCAGGAGAATCTTGGGTTGCCTTATATTTTTTATCCAGTTTTTGTGGAACTGGAGGAACCGTAGCCGGATTCCGCATAATTTTTGTGCCCTCGCTCCATATGTAATCAATAATCCGAATGGACCGTACCGACTTCCGTGATTGTTCTTTGAAATCATGCAGGATACATTCCGATTGGGAGACAGATGTTGGTAGGTGGAAACGCACTGCGGCTCTGTCCATAAGATTATGGAAACCACCTATGTCCTCGGGCGGAGAATCAGAGGGACGAGGAAGTGGTGGAGAAGGAGTGGGGGCCAAGTAATCATCCCATTCCTCGGTAGGATGTTGTGGGGTGGAAATTTATCCTTCTTCTTGTTCTTCTTCCCCTGAAGTGGAACCTTCATCTCTGGGGGGTGCAGCTAACACCGAATGTGATGTTGATCTTGGAGTAGCTGACGGAGGAGGAGCATTAACTGGCGTCACCGTAGAGACCGGCGCCAATGGTTGACCTTCCGCTGGAAACCTTCTCCTATAATCCTGAAGCATGGATTGTAAATCCTGGATTAGGGAGGAAGGCATTTGTACGGTGTCTCTGTGTTGAGGCTCTCGGGTTTCATAGTATTGGTCCTGATGCGAGTAGTATGGTTGATACTGTTCATACTCATCCTCTTCATCGTCATCTTGGTATTTGACACGGAGCTGCGAAGGGCTATGTGCATCTCCGAAAGGACCTTCATCCGATTCCTCCCAGTCAAGAAGATGACTGGGTAGTAAAGCCGACACCTTGTTTGGAGATGTGTCGGTTGGATAAATGTCCTGTGTAGGTAAATTTCTGATGCTGACCATGGCTCGGAACTCTGGAGACCTGGAAGAGGTAGGAGTGGCCTCAACCTGTCTACTAGGCATCACTGCTGTCGATGGCGTGAAAGTTGATGCAGCCGTGGATGGTAGAGATTTTTCCGTCGACGGTGGCGTCGCCGAAGATGGTTTCGGCGACGATGGTTTCGTCGACGATGGTTTCGCCGATGATGGTTTAGTCGACGGTAGTGTCATCGACGGTAGTTTCTTTGACCCCGTCCATGGCGATATCACCGATGAGAATAGCGTCGCTGAAGTTATAGTCGACGGGGCAGTCGTCGACGGTGCCGATGGAGTCTGGAGAGAGGGGATCAGACCCCTTACCGACGATGTTAAGGTCGTCGACGCTGACGACGGTCTCGTCACGATGAAGTGGAGACGGTAGATGTAGGTACCGTCGTCGTCGTCACGGTCGTCGACGGTGTTGTCGTCGTTGATCTGATTTTCAGAGTCATTTTTCCAGAAGTGGAAGGCTCTGAAGAAGGAGATAGATGGTAGGACTCCTTCTTTTGAAGAGGAGAGGAAGGCTCAGAGGAGACTGAAGTCTGTAAGCCTGTGAGATTTCTGCCTCTTCCTTGATTTCTCTGTGTGGCCTAGGTCCTCAGATCTGGACCTTTTATGTGGCCTCTCTGACCCACTCTCCTCACCTGAAGTACAGGATTTGGCCTGTAACCATGTCAGGAGCCTGCCCTCCCGGTCTCTGAGGGTCTTTGTGGAAAAGGTGCAACATATTTTGCAGTCCTTAACCTGATGTTGTGGGTAGAGACAGTACAAACAGTCTTTATGTGGGTCATCCACATGGAGCCTTTTCTTCCCACAGGTCTTGCAAGGGCGGAAAAGGCCTTTTCTAGAAGAATCTGACATATTTGAAGCTTTCTTGAGAGAAAAACTCTGAAGTAGAAGAAAAACTGAGCAGAGCTCAGGGAGACTCCCTTCACACGACGTGCGGTAGAAAATCTGAGGAAGAGAGCTTCTCTGGAAAAGGTTCTAGAGGGTGCTGGTGCCTGATTGGACAGCAGGCAGGTTTGGGTCCTTTCACAAAAGGACATGGATGGGCTATATGAGCAAGCTCTGGCTCCATTATAGCCTATGGCAAAAAAAAATTATTTATTATTTATTGCTATTTTATGTACCGTGGGACTCCCACTTCGACGACGGGGATGATTCAAGCATGTGAATTTATGAAAGATCCAATACTGGATAAGGAAAAGTTACCTATTTGTACTCCAAAGTTTTACATCATATTATATCATATCGCATGTTAGAATGATTTCCACCTTGATGCAGAGATCTGAGAGTATCAATCAATAAATACTTTATTTCTACCATGGGCCATTAAAGCAATAAATCATAAAACATAAATGTATTAACAATTTAAGACAGTGATCCATATGGCTTTTAACACATAGACCTTCCAATTCCAAGGCCCTCTGTAAGTTACAGGTATTTTGTCAAAGCCCAGCTCACCTGAGTCCTTGTTCAGTTCTGATGGAGGTTGAAGACAATCCGACCCCACCCTGAAACTGCTTGTTCCAGCACACTAGTTTTTAAAACAGTGCACTAAGAACAGAAGCTCAAGGGAAGGGGGGAAGTGGATAAAATAAAATAAAGAGACAACACTGTTCTTGCGTTTCCACTGTTGAAGTGCTGCACAAATCTGCAGCCCTCTCTGACTTTTGTAGAAACTGGTGCCTAATGAAACATAAACAAAGAACAGATAAGTACAACCTATTCCTAACTGGGTTCCTGACTATCCCTTTATTTATTAGAAATTTTCTTCTAAAAGTACCTCTTGGATCCTGGTCTCTAGTTTCCAGGTTTGGAATGTGTTACTGCTCTGGGATGTGCTTTCTATTACTCTAAAGCTTCTAAAACATTAAACAAATACCGTTATCAGAATTACCAATATCAAACATTCATCTTAATATAACTAAAGCCTAAATTCCCAATAGCAGACTCACTTTTCCCATATTTCCAGAATCTTTTATAAAACAAATACTGTACTTTTACGTCAAAATACAGCATGTAATTTGTGCAAGTCCTTGATTTACTGTTTGCCTTGCTGTTAATGGTTTCCACAGTTCGATTCTTAAAAGTTCCATAAAAATAAAAAAATGTTTGCTTCACAAAGTTCCGCAAAGTATTCTTGTAACAAAGAGTTTGAATCACAATGTTCGTGGAAGGTATCTTGTTTCAAATTGTCTATACACGAATCCAGAAATTGTTGTCAAAGTTCTTTCAGGTAATAAAAGTTTTGCACTTACTTGTTGCTGGCAAGAGATACTGATCAGTCTAACCTTGTCTTCTTTCTCTTTTGCAGGTTGCTTGTAGGAGAGAGGCTAAGGCAAGGAGGAACCGGAAACCGGAAGAAGGAAGAGCCAGCAGCTGCGCCCATTGAAGCCAATGAAAGTCTGTAGAGAGCAGGAGTGCCAGCGCCGAGTGATCTGTCCTCAGGTAAGCGGGAGGTAGACGACCACAAGCACTGGGTGAGGCTCGGGGGCTGCCTTTTATAGACAGGGCTGGGTGTGGTCCTCACATGCTGCACATGTTCTTGAAAGGTGTGCAGAGCTGGGTGTGGTTTGAAGAGCTGGGTGTGGTCCTCACATGCTGCACATGTTCTTGAAAGGTGTGCAGAGTTTCAGTTATTATGCAAATGAGTTAAATTAACACATGGCCTAGAGAGGAGTGTTTTAAAGAAGCCTTGGTAAAAGCAAGGCCCTATGTGTAAACAAAACAGCACATTAAACAACATACACAGAAGCCTAGGGGGGGGGAGGTGAGATAACAAGAAAGGCTTTCAATAGTAAGTTTAAAAGGGAGCTATTACAGAACCCACTAGTGCAGTGAGAGGGGACATGCTCTTTGCTGTGCACAAACCCTAACAGTTGCCCCCCTCAAAGGCCCTCCTACAGGACGGGGTTTTCCTGGATTTTTTAAATAAAACCGTCTAATCAGCTGTGGGGCATGTACATATGATGCTGGTTCCCATGAATTCTCAGATTCATCATATCCTTTCCATTCTACTAAATAAAACAGACGTCCACTAATTCTTTTTGAGTCTTTTATGCTTTTCACTTCATATTCTAGATTTCCCTTAATTGGTATGGGTGGAGGTGGTGGTTCAGGTCGGGTTTTTGGATTGTACGGCTTAAGCAAGGACACATGGAATGTAGTATGTACTGGATATTCTTTTGGTAAATCTAATTTTACTGTTACCGGGTTTACTATGGCAGTTATACTAAAGGGTCCAATGAAACGTGGTTGCAGCTTTCGGGATCCCTCTATGTTTAGGTTCTTTGTGGAGAGCCATACCTTGTCACCGATTTTATACATTGGGGCCTCAGATCTGTGTTTGTCTGCTTGTCTTTTCATGCTTTCCTTGTACTTTAATAAATGTTTCCTGGCTTTGTCTTGTATGTCACCTAACCTCGTTAGTCTATCCGTTACTGTAGGTAACAGAGAATCTTCTAACAAAATGGGTATAGCTCTTGGATGATACCCCTGCAAGAAATAGAATGGTGAGCAAAGTAGAGCTGAATGCTCAGTATTATTATAAACAAACTCCGCTACAGGGAGAGCTTCCAACCATCCACTAGAATAATCAGCCAATAAACAACGTAGCGTTTGAAGTAAGGTTTGGTTCAGTCGTTCAGTCTGTCCATCTGTCTCTGGGTGGAAAGCAGTGGATAATGCCACATCTATTTTCAGTTTTTTACATAATTTTTTCCAAAATTTAGAGTTGAACTGGCTCCCTCGGTCTGACACCACTTTGCTTGGCAAACCATGTAAACGCACAATTTCCCTTATAAAAATATCGGCAAATTCTGCCGCCGTGGGTAATTTCCGTAATGGTACAAAATGTGCCATTTTAGATAAAAAATCCACTATAACCAACACTGTTGTGAAAGATTTTACAGGTGGTAAACCTACAATAAAGTCTACGCTCACAGTGTGCCAAGGTTGTTTGGGTGTTGGCATTGGTATTAACAAGCCGTCAGGGGCCTTATGAGAAGATTTATGTCTTGCACAAATTGGACAGGTAGTGACAAATTGCTTAATGTCCTTTCTTATAGTGTCCCACCAAAAGTGTTTTTGCACATTTTCCAGGGTTTTTACCCAACCAGGATGACCTGCCAACGGTGAGGCGTGATGCCAAATTATCACCTGTGTTTGTAATTCAGAGGTGGGCACTAACAGCATGTTGTCGGAATACAATAAACCTCGTTGTATTGTGTTATGGGAATCCTTTAACCAATCCTGAGGTGCTATTTGCATGTGTGCATTATATAGATCTGTGATGAAATCCTTCTGTTGTACTGGTGCCAAAAACTTTTGGGGAGGAATAATGGGTTCTCCTATTTTATCCTGTTTCATGTCTGAAGTATGTCCGTATCTAGATAACACATCAGATTGAATTTGTTGTGCACCTGGTCTATAGGTTATTACAAAGTCAAATGTGCTAAAAAAATTTAACCAGCGCATCTGACGTGGTGTTAGTGCTTTAAGTGATCCAAAAAACTGTAGGTTCCTATGGTCAGAAAAGATTGTAACTGGGTAACTGGGCTCCCATTAAATGGTGCCTCCATTCTGAAAAGGCTACTTTGATAGCTAGTAGTTCCCTTTCAGCCACAGTGTAATTTTGTTCAGCTGGTAATAACTTTTTGGAATAGAAGGCTATAGGATGTAACTGGCCATCTACTGCATCTCGTTGAGAGAGAACTCCTCCTAAAGCTACTTGTGAAGCATCCGCTTCAACAAAAAAAGGCAAGTCAGGATCAGGATGTTTCAGAATTGGGGATGAAGTGAACTTTTGTTTTAGGAGTTGAAAGGCGTGTGCCGCCTCATCAGTCCAAAGAAATCGTTGCCCTTTCCGCAACAAGGTAGTTATTGGGGCCGCAATGTCTGCAAAATGTGCAATAAACCTCCTATAAAAATTGGCGAAACCCAGAAATTTCTGAATATCTTTTACAGAGGATGGTTCTGGCCAATCAGCAATAGCACTGATTTTCTTTACATCCATAGTTATTCCTTGAGGTGACAGGCAGTATCCTAAAAAGTCCACCTTGCTGACATTAAAAGTACACTTTTCTAACTTAGCAAAAAGATGATTTTCTTTTAACTTTGATAATACTGCACGAACATGTTGGGTATGTTCTTCTGAGTTCTTAGAGTAAATGAGGATGTCGTCTATGTATACTATGACACAAATGTCCAGGAATTCGTGTAGGACCTCATTTATAAAGAACTGAAAGGCCGCAGGGGCATTACATAACCCAAAGGGCATTACTGTGTACTCAAATAAACCAAACTTTGTCTTGAAAGCTGTCTTCCACTCATCCCCCTCTTTTACTCGGACCAGGTGGTAAGCTCCCCGCAGATCTAGTTTAGTGTATACAGTAGAATGTCTTAATTGATCCAACAACACAGGTATTAGATGAAGAGGATATTTATTCTTTATTGTAGCCTTATTTAGTCCTCTATAATCGATACACGCGCGCAGGGATTTATCCAGCTTCGGGATAAAAAAGAGTGGAGATGACACCGGAGATGTGGAATGACGGATGAACCCAGACTGTAGTAGGTCATCTAGGTAGGTTCTTAAGTATTTGGTTTCTTCGTCAGTCAAAGCATATACTCTGTTATTAGGTAAAGGGGCCCCTGGGATAAGATCTATACGACAGTCATAAGACCTATGTGGGGGCAGCACACTAGCCTTTACTGGATCAAAGACGTCTTTAAAGTCAGAATATTCAGGAGGGAGACTTGGTTCATCTTGTGTAACACTAGCACAGTGTAATACTGTGCTCTGTTCTATACCTGCTTCTTGATAGCAATTGGTTCTACAGAAAGAGGAATCCAAAGTAACAGTTCTATTCACCCAATCAATTTTTGGGTTATGAGTTGTTAACCAGGGTACCCCGAGAATCAAACCAAAATTAGGAGTATCTATCAGATCAAAGCTAATCACCTCTGTGTGCCCGTTCTGACAGACCATAACAAGTGGACTTGTTTGTTTTGGGATTAATCCAGAGGTCAATTCTGACCCATCCACTGCACATACTGCTTCTGGACAAGGCTTTAGGCACATAGGAAGTCCTAAGTTTTCAGCTAACTTATTATCCACAAAATTTCCTGTTGTGCCTGAGTCCAGTAGGACAGGGAGAGAATGCCTCACTTGGGTAGTAACAATTAAAACGACCTGAATTATGAAATGTCTAGGTATGTGCGGTACCATGAAGGCTGCAGCATTAGAGGTTTGATTAAGATGTTTTCTCGAACAAGTAACCTCTCCCCTTGTCGAGCTTAATTGTTTCCCGATTCAGTTGAGGAGGTGGAGGAAACAGCACCCTTTCGTGGATTTTTAGGCTTTACTGGACATTCTCTGGCAAAGTGAACTGCCCTTCCACAATATAAACATAATTGAAATTTTCTCCTTCTTTCTTTTTCCTCTGATGTGAGTGGACCTCTGAGTGTCCCTATTTGCATAGGCTCAGGTTCAGGGAGTTTATTATCTGGGTCTTTCTTCTTGTGTCTAATAAAAGTTAACAGTGATTCCAGTTTGTATTTATCTCCCTTTCTTTCTCCTAGTCTATGTTCTAATTTCACAACTAAATCTACAAAGTCCGAATAGTCTTCTGGCAAATCAACGATATGAGCCAGCGCGTCTTTTAACTCGTCTCTCAAACCTTTATAGAAAAGGGAGACACGCTTTTCTTCTGGCCACTGTGTCTCGGTGAGTAAACGATTAAAACTAGTGAGATAGGTCAATAAATCCTTGTTACCTTGTTTAAGATTTAAAAGCTCATTATCACTTGCCTGCATGAAAGTGTGTTTTGCAAAAAGGCTGGTCATGGTACGTTTAAATTGATTCCAATTATGGAGGATGGGATCATCTCTCTCCACGAAAGGAATTGACCAATTGGCTGCTGTGCCACCCAAATAAGACAAGACGAATGCCACTTTCGTAGCATCAGTAGGGAACTGTTGTGGCTTACAAACGAAGTGTAATTGACATTGATTGATAAAAACATGGAATTTGTTACTATCTCCATGAAAACGTTCAGGTGCTGCTAAGGGCACAGCATTAGGAACATTAACAGTGACCTCAACTGGGGGAGGCAAATTTGTATGTTTTGATGGTGCCCCTGTCTCTGAGGAGGTTTTAAACAAGGGCGTAAAAGCTGTGTTCCACTGAGATACCCTAAATTTATACCTGCTTAAATCCTGTTTTAAAGAGGTATTCTCCATCTTTAATCTCTCTATTTCCTCTTGCATATGTTGCAAGATGCCAGACACTGATTCAATATGAGCCAAGTCCTCATTTAGGGCCTGCGCCATATCCGTGACGTCAATGCCCTCTATTTCTTCCCCGATATTCATCGTCCACCAGAACTGAATTTTTTTTTTTTTTTTAAGGCTTGTGCTTCTGTCAAAGCCCAGCTCACCTGAGTCCTTGTTCAGTTCTGATGGAGGTTGAAGACAATCCGACCCCACCCTGAAACTGCTTGTTCCAGCACACTAGTTTTTAAAACAGTGCACTAAGAACAGAAGCTCAAGGGAAGTGGGGAAGTGCATAAAATAAAATAAAGAGACAACACCGTTCTTGCGTTTCCACTGTTGAAGTGCTGCACAAATCTGCGGCCCTCTCTGACTTTTGTAGAAACTGGTGCCTAATGAAACATAAACAAAGAACAGATAAGTACAACCTATTCCTAACTGGGTTCCTGACTATCCCTTTATTTATTAGAAATTTTCTTCTAAAAGTACCTCTTGGATCCTGGTCTCTAGTTTCCAGGTTTGGAATGTGTTACTGCTCTGGGATGTGCTTTCTATTACTCTAAAGCTTCTAAAACATTAAACAAATACCGTTATCAGAATTACCAATATCAAACATTCATCTTAATATAACTAAAGCCTAAATTCCCAATAGCAGACTCACTTTTCCCATATTTCCAGAATCTTTTATAAAACAAATACTGTACTTTTACGTCAAAATACAGCATGTAATTTGTGCAAGTCCTTGATTTACTGTTTGCCTTGCTGTTAATGGTTTCCACGGTTCGATTCTTAAAAGTTCCATTAAAAAAAAAAAAATGTTTGCTTCACAAAGTTCCGCAAAGTATTCTTGTAACAAAGAGTTTGAATCACAATGTTCGTGGAAGGTATCTTGTTTCAAATTGTCTATACACGAATCCAGAAATTGTTGTCAAAGTTCTTTCAGGTAATAAAAGTTTTGCACTTACTTGTTGCTGGCAAGAGATACTGATCAGTCTAACCTTGTCTTCTTTCTCTTTTGCTGGTTGCTTGTAGGAGAGAGGCTAAGGCAAGGAGGAACCGGAAACCGGAAGAAGGAAGAGCCAGCAGCTGCGCCCATTGAAGCCAATGAAAGTCTGTAGAGAGCAGGAGTGCCAGCGCCGAGGGATCTGTCCTCAGGTAAGCGGGAGGTAGACGAGCACAAGCACTGGGTGAGGCTCGGGGCTGCCTTTTATAGACAGGGCTGGGTGTGGTCCTCACATGCTGCACATGTTCTTGAAAGGTGTGCAGAGCTGGGTGTGGTTTGAAGAGCTGGGTGTGGTCCTCACATGCTGCACATGTTCTTGAAAGGTGTGCAGAGTTTCAGTTATTATGCAAATGAGTTAAATTAACACATGGCCTAGAGAGGAGTGTTTTAAAGAAGCCTTGGTAAAAGCAAGGCCCAATGTGTAAACAAAACAGCACATTAAACAACATACACAGAAGCCTGGGGGGGGGAGGTGAGATAACAAGAAAGGCTTTCAATACTAAGTTTAAAAGGGAGCTATTACAGAACCCACTAGTGCAGTGAGAGGGGACATGCTCTTTGCTGTGCACAAACCCTAACATATTTGTAGTGTAGTCAAATTCATATGCTCCCATACTGTTGTAAAGCACGTCAGTATATTTCACATTTTGAGCAAATCTTAATAGTTATACTCTTAAGTCATTCTCACAAAGCCTTCTAGTTCCGTGGCCCTTTCTTCTTTACAGTTATGTGGAGACTCTCTCTACTATATTCCTAGGCTCAAATGGCAATAAATCTTAAAGTGCTATATGATAAAATTCATATGGGCCCATGCATTTTTTAAAAACACATCAATATATTTCACAGATAAAAATGTTCATAATTTTCATAGTTGGGCAATGATCTGAGTGGTTATGCCTTTAGGGCATTCCCATAAGACCTTCTAGGTCCAAGCCCTCTATTTGCAAGTATATGGGTTCACTCTCTGCTAATCTCCTGGGCTCAAGGAGCAATAGATCTTAAAGTGCTATAGTATAATACAGTTCATATGATCCCATACATTTTAAAACACATCTATACGTTTCACAGTTTAAAATGATCTAACTATGGTCTATAAACATTCTCATAAATCCTTCCAATTCCATGGCCCACTATACTTTTCAGGTATATAAATTCACACTCTTCTATATGCCTAGGCTCAAAGATTAGTGGAACTTCAAAGTGCTATAGTATAATGAGATTTATTTGACCCCATACATTTTAAACATATCAATAGATTACAAGTGTGTGAAATGATCTAGATAGCTATGCCACTGGGCAATTCAGGGTTCACTTCTGCAGGGAGCAGGTATCCATTTTTAATCTAAGTTTCCATGCCCAATACATGAACATGGAAACCACAAAAGTAATTACCTCTCGGGTTTCAGTTTTCCTGACCCTTATAATCTCCCAGTAATGTCTTACTCCCACAGCTCTACATAAAGGCAATAACCATTTTTTCCGGGGTCGCTCATACAGTGGACAAAAGAAGAAAAAGTGCACTTCAGTACCACTTTTAAAAGAACAATAGGAGCACTGGGCAGACATACTTGTGGCCTTATCCCACTTTATGATATAGGATCTCAGTGGCAGCACCCCACATCTGAATAGGACATAGAGCTGCTTCGCCTGGGCAGGGGATATTCTGTCTAGGTGGGGTTCAAAGTGTGGTATGCATTTGTAGGTAAGAAAAGAGCTGATGTACTCCCTTCCTTTTGATTACTTCAGGACCTTATAGTTAAGTACTGCAGTATTATTTAAATTTCTGGCTAACACTTCTTCTGATTTCACCAGGGTCTTCCCACAGTTCACCCATGTTAAGTAGTTTGCTGAAATTATGGACAGATTTTAACCAAGGTGGTCACGTTTGGGAATCAAGGGCTACTAGTTCTGGAAGGGGAGTCCTATATAGGGAAAGATCCCCTGATGACCAAATCCTGATCCAATATAGAAGAGGTTTCAAGGAGATTGTTTGCTGAATGCTATTAAGGACTAATTCATACCTCACAGGAAGAAGGGGTACACTTTGTGGGAGGTTAAAAAGGGCCTTAAAAAACTTGTTCTCCATTTGCTGCAGTACGTTGGTATTCAAATACCCCATATTTCCACCCCATAGATGGAGGTGGTCGCTGCTGCAGCTTTGTATACTTTTAATGCTGGCGATACCGGACCCCAATCTAATGCCTTATATCTTCTAGCTATGGCCACTGATCTGCAATAGAGTGTGGTCTTACATTTCTCCAGCTGGGGCATTCATCCCATTTTTTCAGAGAGTCTTATTCCTAAGTAGTCAAAGTTTTTGACTTGTTCCAACCTGTCCTTGTCTAATTTCATATTACCTTTAAAGTTTCAGTGCAGGAAAATGCCACTGTTGGCATGGTTACCCCCTCACTGTTTGCCTAGTGTTGATGCCAGCTTTGATTGGAAGTGTGCTGGGACCCTGCTAACCAGGCCCCAGCACCAGTGCTCTTTCCCAAAAACTGTACATGTTACCCAGTTGGCACAGCCCTGGCACACAGTTAAGTCCCTTGCAAAAGGTACCCCTGATACCAAGGGCCCTGTGGCCAGGGAAGGTCCCTAAGGGCTGCAGTATCTATTATGCCACCCTAAGGGACCCCTCACTTAGTACCTGCACACTGACTGGCAGCTTGTGTGTGCTGGTGGGGAGAAAAGGCAAAGTTGACATGGCACTCCCCTCAGAGTGCCATGCCCATGAACCACTGCCTGTGGCATAGGTAAATCACCCCTCAAGCAGGCCTTACAGCCCTAAGCCAGGGTGCACAATACCACAGGTGAAGGTATAGCTGCATGAGCAATATGCCCCTACAGTGTCTAAGTCAATTCTTAGACATTGTAAGTGCAGGGTAGCCATACTGAGTATATGGTCTGGGAGTTCGTCATTACGAACTCCACAGCACTATAATGGCTACACTGAATACTGGGAAGTTTGGTGTCAAATTTCTCAGCACAATTAACCCACACTGATGCCAGTGTGGGATGTATTGAAATATGCACACAGAGGGCATCTTAGAGATGCCCCCTGTATGTCAGCCAGCCTGGTAGTGTAGGTTTGATGGGTCTGTGCCAGCCTGCCACTTCCAGACGAGTTTCTGACCACATGCAGTGAGTGCCTTTGTGCACTCTGTGGTCAGAAACAAAGCCTGTCCTGGGTGGAGGTGCTTCACACCTCCCCCTGCAGGAACTGTAACACCCGGCGGTGAGCCTCAAAGGCTCAGGCCTCGTGTTACAGTGCCCCAGGGCACTCCAGCTTGTGGAGATGCCCGTCCCCTGGACAAGCCCCCACTTTTGGCAGCAAGTCCAGAGGGATAATGAGGAAAAACAAGGAGGAGTCACCCCCTCAGCCAGGACAACCCCTAAGTTGTCCAGAGCTGAAGTGACCTCATCCTTGAGAAATCCCCTATCTTGCTTTGGAGAATTAGGACCAATAGGGATAGGGCACATGGAGGGTTTAGCCACCCTAAGGCCCCGTAGCCATTGGCTACTGGCCTCTAACCCTAAAAATGCCCCTAAATCTTGTATTTAAGGGCTCCCTGAACCAAGAGATTTAGATTCCTGATGACCTCAAGAAAAGGACTGCTGAGCTGAAAACCCTGCAGAGAAGAGAAGGAGACAACAACTGACTTGGCCCCAGCCCTACCGGCCTGTCTCCTGCTTCAAAGACCCTGCAAAAGAAAAGCGATGCGTTCTACAGGACCAGCGACCCCTGAAACGCCACCAGGGGACTGCGTGCATCACTGAGGACCAAGAAACTCCCTTGGACAGCATACCTGTCCAACAAGAAGAAAAAGCAACCATCTTTAAAGGGACTCCCACCTCACTCCAGATTCGTTAGTCTAAAACTACTCTGCAACCTACCCCCCTGGCCCATGTCCAGAGGAACCAACTAGCCAGAGAGGAACCCCAGGTGATTCCGACCAAGTGTCCACCCTGGGCTGACCTCTCCACCCCTCCACGACGATACCTACAGAGGGAATCCCGAAGACCCCCCTGACTGTGACTGCCTGGAACGAAGATATCCAATGCCTGGAGAAGCACTGCACCTGCAGCCCCCGGACTCGAGAGAAACCGACCACCGGTGCAGCAGTAACCAGCAGGCGGCCCTCCTCCCTGTACAGTCATTGGCTGCCCGAGACGCCCCCCTGCTCCTCGCCTGCAGCGCCTAAGTGTCCCCCGGGGTCCCCCCATTGAGTTCCATTGGGAACCCAACGCCCTGTTTACACCTTGCACCCGGCCGTCCCCGTGCTGCTGAGGGTGCGTGTTTGGTGCCTACCTGGGGCCCCCCCAGTGCTCCTCTAAACTCCCCTGGTCTCCCCTCTGACAACGCGGGTACTTACCTGCAAGCAGACCGGAACCAGAGTACCCCCTGTCTCCCTAGGCACCCACGTTATTTTGGCTCCTGTTTGACCTCTGCACCTAACCGGCCCTTTGTTGCTGGTACTGGGTGTTTAAGGTTATCTTGAACCCCCAACGGTAGGCTACCTATGCCCTGGAGACTGAGTCTGTAATTTGATTACTTACCTCCAAATCTGTACTGAATTGCCCCCCCCCAGGAACTGTTGAAAATCGCAATGTCCACTTTCAAAATAGGTTCTTGTCATTTTAGAGAAAACTGTATGTAATGTCGATTTCAAAGTACTGAACTTACCTATGCAAAGTACCTTTCATTTAATGGTTTTACCTGCAAACAGAATCTTGTGGTTCTAGAAATAAATTAACAAAAGGTATTTTTCTATATAAACCTATTGGTCTGGAGTTAAGTCATTGAGTTTGTGTTTTCACTTTTTGCTTATTTGTGTACAACAAATGCTTAACACTACCCTCTGATAATCCTAACCGCTCGACCACACTACCACAAATAGAGCATTAGTATTATCTATTATTGCCTCTGTCAAGCCTCTTGGGGAACCCCTGGACGCTGTGCACACTATGGTGGTCATTACAACCCTGGCGGTCGGTGATAAAGCGGCGGTAAAACCGCCAACAGACCGGCGGAAAAAAAAATTTAATTACGACCGTGGCGGAAACCTCCAACATAGACAGCCACTTTAACACTCCGACTGCCAAGGCGGTACAA
The DNA here is from genome assembly GCF_031143425.1 of Pleurodeles waltl. NCBI lineage: Eukaryota > Metazoa > Chordata > Amphibia > Caudata > Salamandridae > Pleurodeles > Pleurodeles waltl. Next base: position 245,613,197 of record NC_090449.1, on the reverse strand, counting down.
ACAAACACCGCAGCGGTAACTGCCAACAGACAGGCGGAAGACAATGTACCGCCCACAGAATTACAAGCCACCAATCCGCCACCTTTTCCGGGGCAGATACACCGCAAACAAAAACACGGCGGAAACAGGACTTGGAAGGGAAAACGCTCACCTCAACACATCCCACGAGGAACCAGGACGCCATGGAACCGGAAGTTCAGATTCTTCCAGCCTTTATTTTCCTGCTCCTCTACCAGGAGCACGAACTCCGGCGGCGAAGACCACGGTGAGTTCTGCACCTACGACACAGGGGAGGGGGAGGGAAAAAACAGTGACACACACACGCAACACGCAACACTCCCACCCTCACCCACTACAACACACACACTAATACATCATGATACATCACAGTAACACCCCCAACCCCCCCTGGAAGAATGCAAGGACGAAAGGAAATGAGTCGAATGATTGTAATATATACGAAGACAGTAATAAAAAAAAAAAACATATATTAAGATATTCACACTAGAAACAAATATATACACCAAGAATCCAAGTCCAAGGTATTCCACTATCATAGTCCATGGACCACTGGGCCCAAAAGGCATGGGCGAGGCCCACACTCAATACCCGAACAAGACAGAGAAACACTGCTGGGGCATCAGATAGAAATAAAACAGGCACCTCAGGGGGAAGGAAGGGGGGGCACCTCAGCCGGATGAGTACACGGCGCCAGATCCACGAGGGGCTCCATGCCCACTGCTGTATCCTGGGGAGTGCAAAGCCAGTCTCTCAAGTCTTCCAAGTGGGTGGTTTGCCCACTGTTCAATCCTGGGGAGTGCAAAGCCACAGTCTCTCAAGTCTCTACAGTGGGTGGGTTGCCCACTGTTCAATCCTGGGGAGTGCAAAGCCACAGTCTCTCAAGTCTCTACAGTGGGTGGTTTGCCCACTGCTTTATCCTGGGGAGTGCAAAGCCACAGTCTCTCAAGTCTTTCCAGTGGGTGGTTTGCCCACTGCTTTATCATGGGGAGTGCAAAGCCACAGTCTCTCAAGTCTCCCAAGTGGGTGGTTTGCCCACTGCTTTATCCTGGGGAGTGCAAAGCCACAGTCTCTCAAGTCTCCCAAGTGGGTGGTTTGCCCACTGCTTTATCCTGGGGAGTGCAAAGCCACAGTCTCACAAGTCTCTACAGTGGGTGGTTTGCCCACTGTTCAATCCTGGGGAGCGCAAAGCCACAGTCTCTCAAGTCTCCCAAGTGGGTGGTTTGCCCACTGCTTTATCCTGGGGAGTGCAAAGCCACAGTCTCTCAAGTCTCCCAAGTGGGTGGTTGGCGGCAGTGTCCTGGGCAGCGGGTCTGCTGGCGGCGGTGTTCTGGGCAGCGGTTCTGCTGGCGGCGGTGTCCTGGGCAGCGGTGCTGCTGGCGGCGGTGTCCTGGGCAGCTGGTGGCGGTCTTGTCAGCCGTGAAGATCTTCCAAGACTTGCCGGTTTTACTTTGCCCCTTCCCCACCTTGGATGGTGGCGCAGCTGTCTCCACACCACCAGCTGTACCCCTGAGAGCAGCTTTGGTGGCTGATTTCTTTCCCCTCTCTCGCCGGGCACTGGCCAACTTTTTATGCTTTACATGTGGGGGACTGTCCGTGCTCTGGCTCCTTGCCACACTGGCTGCCCTGCTGGGGGTAGCAGCAGTGATCGAACAAGCCCCCATCAGAGAGAAAACATTTGTGTACACTGACAGTCGGGCCACTTACCAAGGACTAGCAAGCTGGGCCCCGACTTGGCGCAAGGATGGATGGAAAATTAAAGGCACCCCCATTTCGGGAGGCCAACAGCTATGGGAAGAGATGTGGGAGAAAGGGCACAAATGTCAAATCTATGTGGGACATGTGGATGCCTATTTCCCATTGGACACCTCACTTGCATCTCTATTCGACAACACCGCAGGTCAGATGGCCAAAACACGAACAGTGGTCATCAATGAGGAGGCTGGAGTTGCTCTAGCAAACTGGGCCCATGCAGCATCTGGACATCTAGGAGAGAATGGCACTTATGCATGGGCACAGCAACAACAGATTCCAGCTACTAAAGAACAGGTGCAACAAGCAGTAAAAAAGTACCCCACACGCAACCAAATAAGACAAATGCCCCTGAAAAAGAAGGCTAAAGGCAATATCAGAAGAAGAACCGTAGCTGCTACAGTGTGGCAATTGGACTATATCGGGCCGCTAACAAAGGAAAGAGGAAAAAGCTACGTATTGACCATGGTGGACACCTACTCTGGTCTTATGTTGGGTATGCCCTGTAAGTCTGCAGACTAAAAGTCCACTTTGCGAGGGCTAAACTACCTGATAAAATATTATGGGGCACATGATGAGATCCAAACAGATAGGGGCACACACTTTTCAGGGAAAACAGTGCAGGGCTGGGCGCAGGAACAGGCAATTCGGTGGATTGTGCACCTTAGTTATTATCCACAAGCAGTAGGCATGATTGATAGATATAACGGATTGTTGAAAGAACAGCTAAAAAAGTTATCAGCACATGATAGACTTGCACAAGTGATTTGTGAACAAGCGTACACCCCTCACATTGAAGAAAGATCTGCCCCCCGATAACACCCAGAGAGGTGAGGGAGGATTTGGAAGCACAGGAAGAAAAGTATGGGTGAGCCATCCAGGAAAAAAGCCAGAGGCAGGAGAGCTATTGAGTCAAGGGGTGGGGAGTACGTATATTATACTTTTAAAGAACTCAAATGTACCTGTATTTGTACTTGCAGTGAGACTTACCCCACGGTCGTAAATGATGACATCTGCATCGATGACGTGGTTCATGATTATAACCGGAAAAAGTGTATGAGTCCGACCGAATATAGTCCATCATGTCACTTGTGCACCTCAAGCAGCTAACATAACTGATGACCAGGGAAATGTTTCACTTTGCAACGTTGAGGTACATGGAGGCAAGTGATGGCTGCCAAAGCTGTGACCTGGAAGGTAACTGGACAGCAAATCCGACATGCCAAAGGACTGAACAAGGTGGAGAGGACGCCAGCAACAGTATAGGCTTTGAGTTACATGCTAACCATGATATGTAAATATTGTGATACCAGGACGCATGGTGGTTGTTACAATGAACAATAGAATACCAGCCTTCATGTTTTATATAACCGAAAGACGCATGGTTAACAACTTAAGCAACGTTTCTATAATGCGATATAGAATAGGATGTAAGCAAGTTCTGCATGCAAGCATAATTAATCGTATTGTGTTACAGATAAATTTTGTCAATGGGAATGTCTCAAAGTATGATCTATTATGTGCACCATGGACACCACAGTTATGGCCCTTGCCAAAGTTACGCAATAGAAGAGATCTAGGGTCCTTGATAGCTGGGGCCACAGGAATCGGGGTAGGGGCCCTGAATTCTTTTGATGTTGAAGCCATTAGGAATAAGCTATCTTCTACAGGATATAGTATAGGAGAGGCCATAAACATAATTTCTCAATGGGGGCCTACACACTCACAAGAAGTATGGAAAGTCCTGCGTGGGTTGTATTGTGATTGGCAATGGCATAATTTCACTTATGAACAATTTGGAAAAAGCTTTCAAAGCACCCAAACAATGTCCAAAGGAATTCAGTGCATACTATGGCAAAGTATTGTTAATCAACAGTATGTAGACTTCAAAGCGGAATGGGGACAGCTTCAAGGTGAATATTGGAGACAACAATTGCATTTGCCTGAGGAAATATGGGTAACGCCTATACAATTCCATTGTGAGGGAGAGATGTGTTATGCTCATTTTGATATAGCTAGAAGTAATTTTCCTCCTGAAATATGGTGCCCCTTCATATTGCTCCCTGTAGTAATAGGTGAAGAATGGTGGATACCTCACACTGACAAAAAATGGATTGATCAAACAAATCACACCGTAGATCCCACTAGATGTGCAGATTGGTCTAAGGGGTGGGTATGTACCCACACTGGACGGGCGCTAGACCCATGCCTTCACCCAATACCAGAAGAATGTGAATGGTTACCTTATCCTATTAATGGCACAGACTTATATCAGATAGGAACAGAGAGTATATGTTACGTTACTAATCATCCCTTACTTATTAACGGATTTATACAAACCACCGGAGAGCAAGTAATGTGTACGCGCAATATTACCAGCATTATTGACATAAGCACTCACATCTTGTACCGACCAAGTTCACCATAACCACATTACAGACGCAAATGCGTGCGCAGTTAGAGTGGAACATCTCGCTTGTTGTTAAGCTACCCAGATAAGAGGCAATCAGGGACTACGCACAAGTTACCTTTGCTAAATTTGATATGGCAGCTAAATACACCAAGGATACAGCCATACTGATGACCATGAACACTAAACAGCTTATGCACACTGCTTCATGCATCCAGCAAATAACTGAGCATCATTGGTATGACATCTTCTTAGGCTGGGCACTAGGAGCTATAAAGACGCTAACTATAGTGTTACAACAGCTAATTTGGTTATTGATTGTTTGTGTTACGCTAATTACTATACTATGTAGACTATATGTATACTATATGTATGCACAAAGCAGCTTCATACTAAAGATGCAAGCGCTTAGAATAACGTTGACCAGTATTAGTAGCAACCTAGCTAGTGGAATGTCAAAGTAAATGATATCCGTTTCAACATGCATCACGCTCATCTAAGGGGCGGAGTGTTCAGTATAGGGAAAGATGCGGAAGACATTGTAACGCGAAGGGTTAATTAGCTTGAGCAGTGTAGATGAGTGTAATGCCTGTTGAAACCCCTTCCCAAACATCGTGGAAAAGTTCAGGATATTATTTTCAAGCTTGTTTGTGTAGAAGACTCCGTCTCAACCTTGAGAACGAGAGTACAGGGAGAAGATGGAATGAAAACAAAGGCTGGAGAAGGGCAGAGCAGCCAAGTACTGATAATATAGCTAGAAAATGCCAGAATGAGATAGAATCCAAGCTTCGAGTTATTTAAGCACTGAAGTGTGGGTGAGGGATTTGGAAGCTCGCAGATGGAACTGTGGAAGCTGCCATGGCCCAGCGCTGCCTCCCTGTTTGCTCGTGGTGCTTGAGGGGGAGAGAGGTCCAAGCAGGCGGTAGCGGGCTTCCCAGCATGTGGACTAAGTTAAGTTTCCACACAGGGATGAAAGGCCTTTGTTTCTCTGCTCTATTATTATGACTGATTATTTATGCTTGCACTGTGTTTATAACCTGAAGTATTCAGCTCGTTTATATTTTGCTTTCTAAACCGCTTAGTGTGAACTGCTACAATAACTGAAACATGCATTTTGGTGTGCAGTAAATCAAAGCTTATCTGAAATATTCAGTTTGTTGATATTTTGCCTCCTGAACATTGTAGTGAAAGCCTGCTGCAGTAATTGAAACATGCATTTTGGTGTGTAGTAAATCAAAGCTTATCTGAAGTATTCAACTCATTCATATTCTGCTTCCTGAATATCGTAGTGTGATGCATTTCAGTATACAGTTAATCAAAACTTATATCTGTCAGTGAACTCTTTGCTTATACATATATATACATAGATGCTCCTTGTATTTATATATATAAATAAATAGATGCTTTTCATTGCTGTTCTTATTCTACTATTGTTAATGTGCTAAATGCCTACATTTTACCTGCAATTCTAGTAAAGCTAAATTGTATTTATAATTGGTGTGTGGTCCTTCATTGAGCGTCCTTATTGACTTATACCGAACAGGTGTCAACCAGCCACCTGGATAAGACAGGTGGGTGTGTGGCTGCGTTTGTGTACCTTAGGAGGTGGCCTCACAGGCACACTGTGAGAGGACACAGGGGATGTGTGAATGGTAGAGGGGGTGTGACTGCACGTGAGCGGGGTGTGGTGGTGGGTGTGCTGGTGATGGACGTAGTGGCTGAGGCTGTATTGCATGCAGGTGTGAGTGGAGACGAGACAGGGAGGGAGACGAGGAGGAGGGGGACACAGTGGAGGCAGTGGATGTTGGTGTGTCTGCATGTGTGTGATGCTTATGTGAGTGCCTGTGGGATGTGTGGTGCTTATGTTTGCCAGAGCTTCCCATGTGTGTTGAGGTGTGTGCATGCTGGTCTGATGGTGTGCTTGGGACAGGCTGAGGTACAGGGGTTTGGGTCTGGGTGGAGGAAGTTGGAGGGGGGAGGCTAGAGACAGGGACAATGGCTGCCATCAGTGCTGAGGCCAGGGTCTGAAAAGCTCACTGATGGGCTGCCTTACCAGAGTGAATGCCCTCTAGGTATGCATTGGTTTGTTGCAACTGCCTCTCTACACCCTGGATGTCATTCAAAATCGTAGACTGCCCAACAGTGAGGGACCTGAGGAGGTCAATGGCCTCCTCACTGAGGGCAGCAGGGGTGACAGGGGCAGGGACTGAGGTGCCTTGGGCGAAGGAGATGCTCACCCTCCTGGGTGATCGACCACGGGGAAAAGGCTGAGGGGCTGCTGGGAGGGCAGTACTGGCAGGGGGGGTGGTGGCTGTACCTGTAGATGCAGGGGCACAGATGGGCCCGCCACCGCAAGGGAGCTCCCATCAGAGGAGGAGTCCGTATCGCTGGTGTCAGCTCCTGTCCCCGCGGTGGAGCTCCCCTCGCCCTCCGTCCCACTGGTAAATTCAGACTCCGTAGTGTCGCCCACCAGGGCAATGTGGGATGCAGCTCCCTCCTGCTCCAGTGCCACTGCTCCTCTGCCTGATGATGCTAATGCACCCAAGAACAGGGAGACCACAAAAAGGGGGGGAAGACAGAAGAAAGACATGTTGAGTGCATGCAATATCGCTACCGTTGGCGGACATCCACAGACACAGAAGCCCCCTGCCGCGCACTTGGAGTTCCCTATTCAATCCTAGGGACATGGGTTACAAGGCTATGCCCGCACACATTGATGTCACAGGAGCCTGACTAGGTGTAGTTGGCACTCTACACAGGTGGCGTGGGGTGCCACAGGGCCTGCCTTAAGAAGGGTCCTTGCCTACTAAACTCGCCCTGGCCTAGGGGAACCCACAGCCCACTTCCCCCACCCAGACACCTACAATGCGTGCTGAATCAGCAGAATGAGAGTGTACTAACCCCCTTGTGGCTGCTGTGATGCCCTCAATTGCAGATCCAACTCCGGGTACGCCACCACCAGTATCTGGAACATCAGGGGGGTCATGGTGCGACAGGCACCCCTCCCACGTTGGGAGGCCATCCCCAGCTGGGCCTCCGCCGTCTTCTTGCTCCAGCGGTGAATGTCCTCCCATCTTTTCCGGCAGTGGGTGCTCCGTCTGTGGTAGACCCCCAGGGTCCAAACTTCCTTGACGATGGCACGCCAAATGTCCTTCTTCTGGTGGGCGCTGACCTACAGGAATAGTACAGGGGGAAAAAGAGAAGTTATTACCGTCCGCACCGTCACAGTCATTGGCCCGCATCCCTACCCTTGCCATGACGCACATGCACTCACCGTCATTTCATGCACGCCTCATTCTCACCCCCCCCATCTTTCATCCACACCACTCCACACAGGCATTGCCCATACAGCATGCTCACAGTGTACTTACCTGTTTGTCTGGAGGACCGCAGAGTAGCGTGTACTGGGGGAGGACCCCATCCACGAGTTTCTCCAACTCCTCCGTGCTGAAGGCAGGGGCCCTTTCCCCAGACACACGAGCCATTGTCTCTTCCAGACTGAGGGCACAGCAGAACTTGCAGTGTAGGTCCTCTCCTGTCGAAGATCAGGTATCAAGTGATTGAACAGAGAGAAAATGGCGGTCACATCCGCGGCAGTGTGTACCGTCACCGCCGGCGTACATCGTCATTGGCTCCTGGGACCCATAGGGTCCAATGTTAACCAATGCAGGATTGCGCCGCAGTCTTCGACTGCCTACCGCAACGGTGTACAACGCCAGCGCAGTTACTTCATATCCCCTTGTCCCACTTTACAGGTCAGGCAGCCGCCATTTCATGGGCCCACATGGCATTATTTTGGACTGCGTCACACATATCTAGGCCTTTCCTAAACACTCATACAGGCATATGTCGATTTGCTAATATTTCAGAGTAAGCTGTGTTTACGTACCTCAGAGTTGGTTGACTCTCTGCTCGCTGTTCTCCTCCATAGGCACCGTCCGCTGGGGCATGTGAGGGGATGGCGGCATCCTCCAGTGTAAAGACCACTGGTGGAACTGTCGACAATGGAGGAGCGACATGTGATCATCACCTACAGACTTGATCGTGCCACAATCCAGGAACTGCGTGCCCAGTTGGAGCCAGACCTGATGTCAGCTATCCGCCATCCCACAGGAATCCCCCCTCAAGTGCAGGTGCTGTCAGTACTCCATTTCCTAGCAAGTGGGTCATTTCAAACTACAGTGGCCATAGCATCAGGGATGTCCCAGCCTATGTTTTCCAACGTGTTGTCCAGAGTCTTGTCTGCCCTGCTGAAACACATGCGGAGCTACATCGTTTTCCCTCAGGTGGAGGATTTGCCTACAGTGAAAGCTGATTTCTATGCCCTAGGACATATCCCCAACATCATAGGTGCCACTGATGGGACACATGTGGCCTTGGTCCCCCCGCAGGAGTGAACAGGTGTACAGAAACTGGAAGAGTTACCATTCGATGAATGTGCAGATGGTGTGTTTGGCAGACCAGTACATCTCCCATGTGAATGCGAAATTCCCTGGCTCAGTGCATGACGCTTACATTTTGAGAAATAGCAGCATCCCTTATGTGATGGGGCAACTCCAGAGGCACCGTGTGTGGCTATTAGGTGAGGACATGGACCCAATACAGTGTGAATAGTTGTCTGGGTTTGGGGATGTCCCTATGAGTTAGTGTGTGTCTAACAGTTGTCCCTCGCCATTTGCAGGTGACTCTGGTTACCCCAACTTGTCATGGCTACTGACCCCAGTGAGGAATCCCAGGACAAGGGTAGAGGAACGCTACAATGAGGCCCATGGGTGAACTAGGAGGGTTATAGAGAGGACCTTCAGCCTCCTGAAGGCCAGGTTTCGGTGCCTCCATATGACAGGTGGTTCCCTATTCTACTCACCAAAGAAGGTGTGCCAGATCATCGTGGCCTGCTGTATGCTTCACAACTTGGCTTTGTGACGACAGGTGCCTTTTCTGCAGGAGGATGGTCCAGATGGAGGTGCTCTGGCAGCTGTGGAGCCTATAGACAGTGAACACGAAGAAGCAGAAGAAGAGGACATAGACAACAAATACTTCCAGTGAGACACAGGTAAGAAGACAACACATCCTGCTACATCTGATTTAATTCTACTACCTCTCACCTATCTGTCATTTTCACCCAGTGTATGGTCACTGAGTTGTCACTTTCCCTTACGATTTCACAGATGTGGGTCCCACTGTGTGACATCTGCTTTGTTTCCGCATGGACTAGAGCTGTGTGACATAGGTATGCTGACATTACATTTGATATAGCATTTTGCCACTGTTATTGCAAATACACATTTTCGAAAGCACAGAATGACTCCAGATTGTTTTTTGATTTAAGGGTGTTTATTTAAGTGCTCAATAGTGGAGGGGGTTGTAAAATGGTCAGGGGTGATGGTAGAGGAATGTCCATGGCAGAGTCCAGTCTATTAGTCTCACAGGTGCATTGTCCAAAGGGGCATAGGAAGTGGGGCTGGGGCAGTTTAAGTATGGACAGGGTGACAAAGTGGGACAGAAGGATGACAATCAGGGTGGTCTCATTTCTTGGCAGGGGTCTTGGCATTGTTCTCTGTCTTTGCCTTGATCTCAGGGACCGTTTGCGGGGTGGTTCACCATCTGCAGGGGGTGGGGTGCTGGTGTCGTGGTCCTGTGGTGGTGCCTCCTGTCCACTAGCGCCGGTGGAGGTGGTAGGCAGTTCATCGTCCAGGCTAGTGTCAGGGGCCCCTTGTTGTGCCACAGTGTCCCTCCTGGTGTTCACGAGTTCCTTCAGCACCCCTACAATGGTGCCCAGGGTGGAATTGATGAATTTGAGTTCCTCCCTGAAGCCCAAATACTGTTCCTCCTGCAGCCGCTGGGTCTCCTGGAACTTGGCCAGTACCGTTGCCATCGTCTCCTGGGAATGGTGGTAGGCTTCCATGATGATGGAGAGGGCCTCGTGGAGAGTGGGTTCCCTAGGCCTGTCCTCCCCCTGTCGCACAGCAGCCCTCCCAGTTCCCTTGTGTTCTTCGGCCCCTGTTCCCTGAACCATGTGCCCACTACCACTGCCTCCAGATCCCTGGTGTTGTTGGGGTGGTGGGTTAGCCTTGGTTCCCTGTAGTGGTGGACACACTGCTGATTGATGTGTCCTGGGACAGAGGTATGGGCCCGCTGGGTGGGTGCTGCGCTGGTGTTTCCAGAGGGGGGAGGCTCTGTAGTGGCCTGTGCCAGTGTGAGGGGAACCGACTGTCCCGAGGTCCCAGATGGGCCGGGCTGGTCATTTAGATCCAGTTGGACCGAGCTGCTGTCATCACTGTGGGCCTCTTCTGTGGGTGGAGTGGACATATCTGGACCCTCCTGTACGGTGATGTTGGGTAGGGGTCCTGCAGGGGTGTAAAGGCATGATTATTGCATCTGTGTGTGCCATGGTGTGCAATGGGTGGGTGACCGTGTACCCAAGTGCTTGCATTCCTGTGTAGGACCTTGTGTGATAATGGTTTGGGGGGTGTATGGGTATGTGTAGTGGCCATGCATTGGTGATGGGTGTCCATGCTTTGGTGTTACATGCAGGGCTTGAGTTTGGGATGTGTGGTTTGTGATATTGGGACATACGTGAGGAGTTGGGTGATGGGGGTGAGGGCGAGGGTCGGGGTATGTGATAGCATGCGGGTGGGTGGGGGATGAAGTAGTGAAAGATTTGACTTACCAGCTACTCCTGCGAGGCCCTCAGGATGCAGTATAGCCAAGACCTGCTCCTCCCATGTTGTTAGTTGTGGGGGAGGAGGTGGGGGTCTGCCGCCAGTCCTCCGAACCGCGATGTGGTGTCTTGAGACCACGGAACGCACTTTCCCCAGTAGGTCGTTCCACCTCTTCCTGATGTCATCCCTAGTTCTTGGGTGCTGTCCCACTGCGCTGACCCTGTCCACGATTCCTCGCCATAGTTCCATCTTCCTAGCTATAGTGGTGTGCTGCACCTGTGATCCGAATAGCTGTGGTTCTACCCGGATGATTTCCTCCACCATGACCCTGAGCTCCTCCTCAGAGAACCTGGGGTGTCTTTGCGGTGCCATGGGGTGGTGTGGTTGATGTGTGGGGTGGTGTGTGTTGTGATGTGTGGGGTGATATTTAGAGGTGTGTTGTGTGAGGTGCGTGGATGTTGTGTGAGTGATGGTGTGGAGTACCTGTGGATGCTAGTTTGTAGATGGTGTTGTCTCTCTCTGGCCCTCAGTCGCAATTGTTGATATAAGGGTTTGTGGGTGATGTGGGTGTGTGTTTTATATTGTATTGGGTGTGTGGGAGTGGTGTGTGTATGTGTATCAGGTGTGTGTATTTCAAAATGTCCAATGTGGTTGTGTTTTGTAAATGTGTGTGTATTTTGAGCGCAGCAGTGTGTACCGCCAATGGAATACCACAGTGGAAAGACCGCCACGTGGATTCGTGGGTCGTGATAGTGTGGGTGTTTTCCTGTTGGCATGATGGTGGAGGTTTTGTTATCGCCAGTTTATCACTGACCTTTGGTGTGGCGGACTTGTGTAGGTGTCTAGATTTTGGCGGATTCCGAGCTGTGGGTTGTAATGACCGTGGCGGAATTCTGCGTTCACGGCGGTGTGTTGGCGGTCTTCTGCATGACGGTAAGCAGCTTTTACCGCAAATGTTGTAATGACCCCATATATCTCATTTTGACACAGTATATACAGAGCCGGCTTCCGACAATCTGTGTGGGTTTATAGCCATGAACTTTGACTTTGACGGATTGAGCACTAGGCCTCTTTCTATGCAGCTCTCGCTGGAGGCCCATTGGTTTTCTTGATATAAGGAGAGTATCATCTGCGAACACAGTATTGGGATGGGTACTTCTGCAAGTTTAGGTGCATTGTGCCTGCATTTTATTATCGACTTCACTGCTTCATTTATATAGAGACTAAACAAAGTTGGGACAAGAACACATATTTGTCTAACTCCCCTATTAATGGGGATTTTAGACATAAGGCCACCCCCCTATTCCATCTAACCCTGGTGTAGGTATCCTTATGTAATGTTCTCAGTAGCCATACAAGGTCCTCAGATGCCCCATATGATTCTAAGACCTCCCAGAGTTTGTCCCTTAGAACCAAGTCAAAAGCCGCTCAAAGATCTAAGAAGGTTGTATATAGATGGTCACACTTCAATGTAATGTATTTCCAACATAATATCATAAAGAGAAAGACCTGGTCCACTGTAATAATACCCTGTCCTGAAGCCCGTCTGGGCGTCTTCGAGGATTACATTAAGTGAGGATTGCAGCCTCTTCAACACCTGCTTACAGAATATTTTCTGGCTTGTGTCTGTTAGACCTGACAGCCTTAGGGTGGTCCCCCTAACTTTTTGCCTGCCCCCCTCCACTTTTTGGATACTGGTGTTGCTGTTTTTTAGACTCTGCGCACTTTACCACTGCTAACCAGTGATAAAGTGCATAAACTCTCTCCCTTTAAACATGGTAACACTGGATCTTACCCAATTGGACTTTTTAATTTACTTATAAGTCCCCAGTAGAGTGCACTATGTGTGCCCAGGGCCTGTAGATTAAATGCTACTAGTGGGTCTGCAGCACTGATTGTGCCACGCACTTCAGTAGCCCCTTAACCTTGTCTCAGGCCTGCCATTGCAAGGCCTGTGTGTGCAGTTTCACTGCCAATTCAACTTGGCATTTAAAAGTACTTGCCAAGCCTAAATCTCCCCATTTTCTACATATAAGACACCCCTAAGCCCCTAAGGTATGCCCTAGGTAACCCATAGGGCAGGGTGCTGTGTAGGCAAAAGGCAGGACATGTACCTATGTAGTTTACATGTCCGGGTAGTGTAGAACTCCTACATTCATTTTTACACTGCTGTGAGGCCTGCTCCCTTCATAGGCTAACATTGGGGTTGCCCTCATACATTGTTTGAGTGGTAGCTGCTGATCTGAAAGGAGTAGGAAGGTCATATTTAGTATGGCCAGACTGGTGATATAAAATCCTGCTGACTGGTGAAGTTGGATTTCATATTACTATTTTAGAAATGCCACTTTTAGAAAGTGAGCATTTCTCTGCACTTAATTCTTTCTGTGCCTTACAATCCACGTCTGGCTGGGTTTAGTTGACAGCTCCTTGTGCTTTCACTCAGACACACCCCAAACACAGGATACTCAACCTCACTTGCATACATATGCATTTTGAATGGGTCTTCCTGGGCTGGGCGGGTGGAGGGCCTGCTCTCACACAAAGGACTGCCACACCCCCCTACTGGGACCCTGGCAGTCAGGATTGAACTGAAAGGGGACCTGGTGCACATCTAAGCCACTCTTTGAAGTCGCCCCCACTTCAAAGGCACATTTGGGTATATGAACAGGGCCTCTGCCCCTACCAACTCAGACACTTCTTGGAGAAGAAAACTGGAACCAGAACCTGCATCCTGCCAAGAAGAACTGCCTGGCTTCCCAAAGGACTCACTGACTGCTTTCTTTGAAGGACTGTTGTCTTGCTGTTGCCCTGCTGCCTTGCTGCTCTCTGGCTGAGGTGAAGAAGTGCTTTCCAAGGGCTTGGATAGAGCTTGCCTCCTGTTCGCTGGTCTCAGGACCAAAAAGACTTCATCTCTAAAAGAAGGACTCCTTGTGCATTCGGGAACGACGCAGCCCGACTTCACAATGAGAAGATCGACGCAGCGCCAGCGTAGCGACCGCAAAATCGATGCGTGGCCCACCAGAACGATGCGCAGCCGAACCGGAACGATGCAGCCTGACTTCCAGAGAGGAATCGACGCAGTGCCTGCCCTGCGGTAGAAAATTTGACGCAACGCCCACCGAATCGACACAGCTCCAGTGACTTTGTCCGGCCAGCGCAGGAAATCCATGCATCGTCATCGGGGCGTCTGAAAATCCCACAACCCGAAGAGGATCTACGAATGTGCGCCAGAAATCGACGCGCAGCCATCCCTGCGTGAAAACTAAATGACGCATCGCCGTGTGCGGCCCGAGAAATCAACACAAACCCCTTTGTTTCCATGCATCTCCTCATCTGTGGCTCTTTGCAGAAATTTTTCATGCGAATCAGGTACTTTGTGCTTTCAAGAGACTTTGTTTGCTTCTAAAAGACTTAAGACACTTCACTTTTCAGTGATATCTCTACATTTACTTATTGCATCTTTGATCGTTTTGACCTGCATTTATCCAGATAAATATTATATATTTTTCTAATCACTGAGTGGTGTATTTTTGTGGTGCTATATTGTGTTATTGTATGATTTATTGCACAAATACTTTACACATTGCCTTCTAAGTTAAACCTGACTGCTCAGTTCCAAGCTACTAGAGGGTGGACACAGGATAATTTGGACTGTGTGTGATTTACCCTGACTAGAGTGAGGGTCCTTGCTTGGACAGGGGGTAACCTGACTGCCAACCAAAGACCCCATTTCTAACAGTATCTATTAGGCTTATTGGTCTCTAATTAGAAGGTTCGTCTCTACTCCCCTTTTTGTATATGGGGATTATGACTGGTCCTTGCCAAGATGGCGGAATCCCCTCCGCCTTCAGTATGGCATTGCTCAGTGAATTGAGGTACGGAGCCCAGACCTCAAGATGGAAATATAAAGATCACCTGGGATACCATCTAAACTGGGCGCCTTTTCCATTTTGACCTGTCTCATAGCATTAAGTGTTTCAGCTAGAGTAAAGCTCACTACCTCTCTTCCCATACCCTCCAATATACTATCTCCTAGAGCAATGTCATTACTGCTGTCAGCCAAGCTTTTACCGTATGTCACAGCAGTTTCCATTATTCCCTCCTCCTTAGCTGCAAATAGACTCTCGCAATGGGTAACCCATTTCTCAGGTGGGACAGTCAATTTCATGTTATTGTCAATAGGGTGAGTTTCAGTGAAACTAACTTCCAGAAAGCTTTCACATACCCTTGATATTCAGCATCTGCTATTTCCGCCCACTTCTCAATTGCCCAAGCTTTTCTAGCCTTTAGCAGAACAGTTTTTTAGTTCTTTCTAGCATTTCTTATTTGCTCCTGGCCTTCCTCCTTAAGAGCACTCAATAAGCTGCATTTGGCAAGTCTGCATTCTTTAGTATACCAGGCAGAAAGTTGTTTTTCCTTGCTATCGACTCTTTTAGCTTCTTTTACAAAGAACCTGCTCAGTTGATCCATCAGATGTGTATGGAGATCGGGGGAAAATACCCCCCCCTCGCTCCCTCGTGATTGCCTTAGTTTATATATTCTCAAAGACAATATAAATAAGTGTTAAAACCATGTTGTCATTCATTATCGCTGGTTACTTTGTGTTCCTCAAGTTATTGGAGGTCTGAGGCATATCAACTTTAGTTACTGGGTTCAAGTCTGGGTTCTCAAAGGGGGTCAGGCTCATCCTAAGACTTAGAGCATGGTGGTCACTGTCCATTATTAACACAATTTCCATATCTATTAGGAAAGGCCAAAGGAGCTGATCTAAACAAAAAAAAAGTAATCTATATTGCTTGTTGTCGGACCCCTTTGGAAGGTTGGGCGTTGTGGGATGTCAGATTTGGTATTACCGTTTACTATTCTCATGAATCAAAATCAGATCAGCCATTTGTAAGGCAACGTATGATGGCTAATTCCCTTTAGCCTTAGGGGGGTAGGTCTTGCCATTCTTTCCATTTCTATCTCCTTTGTTATTGTGGTATTGCAATACCCTGCTATTATTTTCAGCGAGTTCGCCCTGGAATTTATCTAACAAATTCGAAAGTTGATCCACCACGGGAGAAAAGCTGGTGGGCGGTATACATCTTAGGTATATATTCACAATAGTTATAGATTTTGTTTCACAGTAGGTGGAACTTCTGATTTCGATACCTAACAGACCTCTGCTCTCAGATGGAATTACTTTAATGGCAGGGAACAGATCCAAACGGAGCCAGGCCAGTAGGCCTCCAGAAGCCCTCCCCAAAGTAGAGGGAGTAGCTTCTACACTATGGCCCTCATTATGACCCTGGCAGTGGGTGATAAAGTGGCGGTAATACCGCCAACCGGCTGGCGGTAAATACTGCCAAATTATGACCATGGCGGTGATATCTACGAAAGTCAGCCAATGTACCACACCAACTGCCAGGGTGGAAACAACAGTCACCACGGTGGTAGCAGCCTACAGCCAGGTGGAAGACAAAGTACCGCCCACCATATTAAGACCCTTCAATCTGCCTCCTTTTCCAGGGCGGTACCAACGCCATCAAAAGCCTGGCAGAAACAGAGCACAGAAGTCAAAAGACTCACCATTGGAGACACAGGGAAGAACCACGCTGCCATGGAACCAGAACTGCATGTTTTCCCGATGATCTTCTACGTCATGCTCCACCACGAATACCAATGCTGGCGAAGACAACGACGGTGAATACAGCTGCCTAGCACACAAGGGAGGGGGTGGGAGGAAAACAAGAGTGACACACAAACACACACAACACACTCCCCACACACACACACCATACACACAACCAGCTGCACAAGAAAATCAATTTGTCCACGATAATCAGCAAAATAATGCAAGGACAACAGGAATTGACTACAGTGATTGTAATAAGATCAACATCAAAAGTAATAAGTCGATGTGGCAATGCAACAGATATGTACAAATGTACAAAAAAGGGACACTGCCCAGTCCATAGTTCACAGGGGCCACAGGGCAAAGTCCAAGGCCCCACTCGATTCCTGCACCAATACGGAGAGAACACTACAGGGGCATCAGTTGGCAACTAGGCAGGTACCTCAGACGGAGGGGGAGGCACCTCAGCCGGATGCGGAAACAAGACCACTGGTTCCGGAGGGGCCAACATGCCCTATGCTTGGTCCTGGGGAGTGCAAGGCCACAGTCTCTCGAGTGGGTGACTTGCCCAATGGTTCTGGAGGGGGCAACATGCCCTGTGCTTGGTCCTGGGGAGTGCAAGTCCACAGTCTCTCGAGTGGGTGACTTGCCCACTAGTTCTGGAGGGGGCAACATGCCCTGTGCTTGGTCCTGGGGAGTGCAAGGCCACAGTCTCTTGAGTGGGTGACTTGCCCCCTGGTTCTGGAGGGGGCAGCATGCTCTGTGCTTGGTCCTGGGGAGCGCAAGGCCACAGTCTCTCGAGTGGGTAAATTGACCACTGGTTCTGGAGGGGGCAACGTGCCCTGTGCTTGGTCCTGGGGAGTGCAAGGCCACAGTCGCTTGAGTGGGTGACTTGCCCAATGGTTCTGGTGGGGGCAGGCCGAACAGCAGCCCATGGAGGCTGGACTATATGGCGTCGCCGGCGGTGATGGCTGCACTGTGGTGGTGGTTGTAGGCGGCTCCTGCTCAGCCCCTGCACTCTCCGATGGCTGCACAGTGGTGGTGGTTGTGGGAGGCTCCTGCTCAGCCCCTGCATCCTCCGATGGCTGCACTATGGTGGTGGTTGTGGGGGGCTCCTGCTCAGACCCTGCACCTTCCAATGGCTGCACTGTGTTGGTGGTTGTGGGAGGCTTCTGCTCAGCCCCTGCACCCTCCGATGGCTGCACAACCACAGCTGGCCGTATGGGCTCTGTGACAGCTGCTGGTGCAAACTCCTTCCCCTTCATTGTGGCAGGTGCTGGCTCCTTCCCCTTCTTGGTGGCTGGTGAAGGCTCCTTCCCCTTCTTTGTGGCTGGTGCAGGCTCCTTCCCCTTCTTTGTGGCTGGTGCAGGCTCCTTCCCCTTCAGTATTTGTGGCCTGGAATCCTTTCCACCATGAGTAGGTGCTGCTCAAACTGGGCCCGTGGACTGTTTGGCTGAGGTGCTGGGCTGGGTCTTTGGTATCCTGCTCATATGGGTAGGATGGGGGAGGGGGGCGAGGGATTAGGGAAGAGGTCAAGTTGGGAAAGGAAAAGCTTTTTAGGGACGGTGGGGCGGGAGGAGTGAGGAGTGATGGAAGTGGAGCTTGAGGGAGTGGTTGTTGGAGGTGTTTGCTGGATTTGGGTGCAGGTGCATGGGTTGTATGCAGGTAGTGGATGATGATGTAGTGCATGCAGGTGTGAGTGTGGGAGGTGGAAGAAGGGGAGACAGTGGAAATAGTGGATGTTGTTGTGTCTGCAACTGGATGATGTTTGTGTGAGTGCCTGTGGGATGAAGTGTGGTGCTTGTGTTTGCCTGTGCCACTCTTGGGTGTTGTCTTGTATGCATGCTCATCTGGCTGTGTGCTTGGGATGGGTTGGGGTTGAGGAGAATGGGACTGGAGGGGGGACGGTAGTTGGAGGAGGGACGGTAGAAACAGGGACAATGGATGCCATCAAAGAGGAGGCCAGAGCCTGGATTGATCTCTGTTGGGCCGCCAATCCACTGTGAATGCCCCCCAGGAATGCATTAGATTGCTGCTTCTGGGCTGCCAGCCCCTGGATGGCATACACAATGGTTTGCTGCCTTACAGAGATGGATCTCAAGAGGTCAATAGCCTCCTCACTCAGGGTAGCATGGCTCACTGGGGCAGGGCCTGAGGTGCCTGGGCCGAAGGAGATACACACTCACCTGGGTGAGCGGGAACAGGCAACTCACTAAGGGGCTGCTGGGAGGGCGTGCTGGTACAGGGGGTGGCGGCTGTACCTGTAGCTGGGGTGGTCACAGAGGTATCCGCCACTACCAGGGAACTCCTATCGGTGGAGGTATCTGAGTCAGTGTTGCCCCCTCCAATCTCCGCTCTGGTGCTCCCCCATCCTCTGTCTCACTGGTGCCCTCAGTGTCAGTGGATTCTGCTGCCAGGGTCCTGTGGCATGCAGCTCCCTCTGTCACTGGTGCCTCTGCTCCTCCGCCAGATGATGCTAATGCACATAAGGACAGGATGACAAAACAGGAAAGGGGGAGAGAGAGACAAGGATACACTGGGTTAATGACTGCACCAATACCACAGTTGGCGTACACAGCACCCTCACACACAGGGTACAGGCCTATGCACTATGCATTGCACTACTAGTGATATTGCTAGCCACCAAGGCATGAGGAGGAGCACACACCGCCAACTGCAGCACACCTGGGACCCATGCAGCCCTGACCATTAGTGGATTCTAACAAGCAAGGTAGGCAGTATTTCCCCTCCAGACCCTTAGCCACCAGGGGCCCTACGCTGCTATGTCTGGCCTGGCCTAGAAGCACCCACTGACACACAACCACCACCCGGATACCACCCCTCCAGCCGTGAGCTTCAATGATGGCCACTGTACTCACCCCCTCGTGGCTGCTGTGATGCACTCAAGCGCACATCCAGCTCAGGATAGGCCACCGCCAGTATGCAGGCCATCAGAAGGGGTCAGGGTCCGACGGGCACCCCTTCCTCATTGGGAGGCCATCACCAGCTGGGCCTCCGCTGTCTTCCATGCCCAGTGTCTCAGGTCCTCCCACCGTTTCTGACAGCCATTAGACAAACAGTCCAGCCAGTAACACAAATGGCCACCATACCCTTTTCCATCACCATTGGCACACACATAGCCCAGCCCACAATCTGTACACTGCCAAGAGCACATCCACCCACCCCCCCTTACACAATGCCTTCACACACATCTCCATGCATTCATGCCAAATGGATCGTGCCCACAGTGTACCTACCTGTTGGTCTGGAGGCCCATACACCAGTCTGTACTGGGGTAGGACCCGATCCACCAGTCTCTCCAACTCCTCTGAAGTGAAGGCTGGGGCCATTTCCCTGGTCACACGGGCCATGGTAGGTTCCAGACACAGGTCACAGCAGCACATGCAGTGTAGGACCTCTCCTATGGAAGGTCAGGAAACAAGTGAGGAATATGATAGAAAATGGCGGTCAGGTCCACGGCGGTGCATACCGTCACCGCCGGCGTAGATCACCATTGGCCACTGTACCCCATAGGGCCCAATTATAACCAATGAGGATTTGCACGGCAGTTCCTGACCGCCTACCGCCACAGCCCACAACGTCAGAGGCATTACCTCACTTCCATCTGTCCTTCCACACATGTCCAGCGGACGCCATTTCAGGGGGTGGGAAACAGGCCTATGGAATAATGCTGCATCACAGGATAAATAAGCACATACTTGACAAATTACACTGTCCCATAACATGTTTACAGATTGCGGACTACTGTTGTGGCTCCATTGTTCAGTTCCTGACAGCCTCCTCACTCTTTTGTCCCTTAGATACCTACTGCTGTGGATGACTAGGAGATGGAGACATACCCCGTGTACAGACCCCTTGTGGACTTGACTACACTGAGGACAGGCACATTATCCTCACCTATAGACTGGACAGAGCCACAATCACAGAGCTGTGTGCCCAATTGGAGCCTGACCTGGTTTCTGCTATCCATCAGCTAACTGGGATACCCCTTCTTGTGCAAGTGCTAGCAGTTCTCCATTTCCTGGCAACTGGTTCTTTCCAAGTGGGCTTGGCAGCAGGAATGTCACAGCCAGTGTTCTCAATAGTGCTGTCAAGAGTGTTGTCTGCCCTAATAAAACACATGTGCAGCTACATTGCATTCCCCCAGGTTGAGGATTTGGCCACTGTGAAGACTGGGTTTTATGCAATGGGATATATCCCCAATATAATTGGTGCGATTGACAGAACACCTATTGCATTCCCCACCCCCTGCCAGAATGAACAGGTGTTCAGGATTCGTAAGAGTTTCGACTCCATGAATGTGCAGATGGTGTGCTTGGCGGACCAGTACATCTCCCACGTCAATGCTAAGTATCCTGGGTTGGTGCATGATGCCTTTGTCCTGGGGAATAGCAGCATCCCAAATGTGATGTCCCAACTACTGAGACACAGGGTGTGGCTAATAGGTGAGCCCTTGTTCCCACCCGGTATATGTTGGTGTAAGCCTATGGTGTTGGCCATGTAGGATAGTGTGTGGCTAAATGTTGTCCCTCAATGTTTGCAGGTGACTCTGATTACCCAAACCTATCATGGCTGCTGACCCCTGTGAGGAATTCCAGGACAAGGGCAGAAGAACGTTATAATGAGGCACATGGGCGAACCAAAAGGATCATTGAAAGGACCTTTGGCCTCCTGAAGGCCAGGTTCCAGTGCCTCCATCTGACAGGTGGATCCCTGTGCTACTCACTCAAGAAGGTCTGCCAATTAGTCATGGCATGCTGCATGTTGCACAACCTGGCCCTTAGACAGCATTTACCTATTCTGCAGGCGGAGGAGACTGGAGATGCCTGTGGCAGCAGTGGACCCTGTGGACAGTGAGGATGAGGACGCAGAGGATGAGGATGTGGACAACAGAACTTCTGTGATCCGTCAGTAATTCCAAGGACACACAGGTGAGACAGTGCAACTTTACATTTCTATGACTTTGGTTGTATTCTGTGTGGGATTGGCATGCTGGTATTTCCTACATCTATGCCCACTTACTGTTACCTATGGCTATTCATTTGCAGATGTTGGTGATTTGACAAGTACTCCTGGTGTGATCAAAACAGCCAGCTACAGGTCATTAATTCTATGCTCATTCTATGTACAGTTCATTTGCAATGGTTGTACTTGTTGCAATCAATACATATTTGAAATACATGACATGCTTGAAATCGATTTATATCAAAGGATGTTTATTGTAGTACAAATATATAGAGGGAAAAGTGCAATGGGATGGGGTGATGATGGAGGAAAGTCCAGGGTATTGTTCCAGTCTGTTTGTAGCACAGGTGCATTGTCCAAGGGGACACAGGAAGGGATGCAATGGCAGTTCAAGGTGGACAGGGTGACTGAGTGGGACACAAGGGGGACAATCAGGAGGGTCTCATTTCCTGGCGGGGGTCTTGGCAAGTGTCTCTGGCTTCTGTCTGGATCGCAGGGAACGTTTGCAGGGTGGTTCACCTTCTGGCGGGGGAGGGGTGCTGGTGGCCTGTGGGTCCTGTGGCGGGCCCCTTGGCCACTATCCGCAGTGGAAGTGGAAGGCTGTTCAGAAGACTGGCTAGTGGCAGGGGTCCGCTGGTGTGACACTCCCTTCCTCATAATGTTGGCCATGTCTGCCAGCACCCCTGCTATGGATATCAGGGTGTTGTTGATGGCCTGCAAGTCCTCCCTGATCCCCTGATACTGTCCTTCCTGAAGCCGCCTGTTCTCCTGCACATTGTCTAGGATCTGGCCCATTGTTTCCTGGGAATGTTGATAGGCTCCCAGGTTCTCAGAGAGCGCCTCCCGGAGAGTCAGTTCCCTGCTCCTGTCCTCCCCCTGGCACACAGCAATCCTCCCAGTTTCCCTGTGGGCCTGTGCTTCTGTGCCCTGAACCATGTGACCACTGCCACTGACCCCAGGTCCCTGATTGTCTTGGGCATGAGGTGTGTCCTTGGGTCCCTGTAGAGGTGGGCACACTGCTGATTGACGTGTCCTGGGGACAGAGGTTTGGGTATGCTGGGTGGGTGCTGTGGTGTTGTTTTCTTATGGGGAGGCTCTGTGGTCGTCTGTGACAGGGCTTGGGTAACTGGATGTCCAGTGGTCCCTGATAGGCCATGTAGATCATCCAGATCCTGAAGACCAGAGTTACTGTCATCACTGTGGGCCGCTTCTGTTGGGGAACTGGATAGTGGTGGCACCTCCTCTCCAGTGACATTGGCTGGGGTGCCTGTGGGGATGTAAATGATGTATTATGCTTCATATGTATGACATATTGTACACCCCTTGCTTCCCCTCTATGGTTGGTGTTGCCCTGCCACCTTTTACTTGTGTATGTTTGTATATGGTGGGATTGTTAGTTTCCCTATGCTGTGAATGCTTTGGTGATGAGTGTTCATGCAGGGCTGTGAGAAGTGTCCATGTATTGGTACAGCATGCAGGGCTTAGCATTGGGATTAGTGAGATATGATGGTGGAGTGTCTGGGATGGAGTGGAGTGATGGGAGTGAGGGTTTTGATGGCATGCAGGTATGGAGGTGATAATTGTTGAAAGTTGACTTACCAGAGTCCAGTCTTCCTCCGACTCCGGCCAGGCCCTCAGGATGCAGTATTGCCAAGACTTGCTCCTCCCATGCTGTGAGTTGTGGGGGAGGAGGTGGGGGTCCACCACCAGTCCTCTGGATAGCGAGCTCGTGTCCTGTTGCTATGGAACTTACCTTCCCCCGTAGATCGTTCCACCTCTTTCTGATGTCGTCCCTTGTTCTGGGGTGCTGTCCCACGACTCTGACCCTGTCCATGATTCTCTGCCATCGCTCCATCTTCCTGGCTATTGATATTTGCTGCACCTGTGCTCCAAACAGCTGTGGCTCTACCCTGACGATTTCCTCAACCTTGAACCTTAACTCCTCCTCAGTGAAACGGGGGTGCCTTTGTGGTGCCATGGGTGTTATGTGATGTGTGTTGGTGAGGGTGTGTTGGGTAATGTGTTGGGGTGTGTGCAGTGGGGTACCTGAGGGATGTATGGGTGTATGTGGTGTGTGTGTCTAGTTGTCGCAGTGGTCTTGGTGTCTCGTGCCAAAGGGGTTCTGGGTAATGTGGGTGGGTGTTTTATAGTGGTTTGGGTGTGGTGTGTATATGGGTGTCAGGTGTGTGTTGTTTGAATTGTCCAATGTGGTGGTGTTCTGTCTGTAAGTATCCATTGTGAGCGCGGCGGTGTGTACCGCCAATGGTTTACCGCCATTCAATGTCTGCCATGGTGATTCGTGGGTCATAATGTGATGGTTGTTGTTCTGTTGGTGTAATGGGGTGGGCTTTGTTACCACCAGTTTATCACTCACCTTTGGGCTCGCAGATTTGTGTATGTGGCTGTATCGTGTCGGATTGGTGTGTGTGTCATAATATGGCGAATGGATATCCGCTGCCGCTGCGGTAAGTTAGCGGCTGTCAGAGTGGCAGTAAGCGGGATTTACCACCAGAGTCATAATGAGAGCCTATATGTTATGAACCCAGATCTATATACTTTTTCAGTTGCCCAGGTCTCCTGCATGAGTATTATGTGATGCTGATCTATAAAGCCTCCCCATTCTGGGTCTGAGAGTTTAGCTCTGAGTCCGGCTATATTCCAGGACAATAGTTTTATTTGATCCCCCAATGGCAAGTCTTTCTCTGGCCTTTGCATTAAATCCTCAGTGGTCTGTTCTTCCCTAGATATGCCCCCCCACACAGATGGGGTTTCCACATGGTATTCTCAGGAATGTCAACTGATCCTGTCGGGATTATCCCTTCTGTGTGGTCCAGAACCTCGTCTATGCTCCTGTTATGGGGTGCTAACTTCCTGCCATTTCCCTTTAGTCAATCAATCTTGTTCAGAACAGCTTCCTGGCTGTCCAAGGGGGATTTATCCAATGGGAAGATGGGAGTGCGCAGCTTATGGCTTTAGATGGTGGGCCTTTCTCATTTGGGTTGTAGTTTAAGGGCTATTTGGGAGGGTATGATGGGTCGAAATCTTTGGTCAAGAGCTAGTAAGCCTTCTACTAGATGTTTTGACCTTAACCCCAGTCTTATTGTGTCACAGTTGTTGTTACTATTGAGGTGACTGACAAGAACAATGTCTTCTCTAATAACCAACCTACAGCCTTTTGTATGTCTTATCCAATGTATTGCTCTATTAATAAGCACTTCTTGCGTTTCCCTTTTATCAGTTATTCGTTTCGGGACATTAACCATAAAGATGTCATGTATCTTCCCATATGTAGCATTTGGGCCTCTTCCTCCATTTGTGGCAGCCTGGCTAATTGAAGAACCTGCTCTATTAGGTTTTCAAAGTTCTGAGTGTGACTCAGGCACTCAATTTTCACAATGATCTTGGTGTTGTCTTTCCTTGTAAGTCACAGAGCTAGGGGGTAGTGTTTCTACTCTTCTCTGACTAGATTCGTTAGTACTATTGATTGAAGTTGCATGGGAAGATAGTCTTGGGGCAATATGCTGTTGCACCCCACCTGGGTCTGATCTTTTATGTAGTTCTTCTACTGTATCATTTATTACCCCTGCTAGTGCATTGAGCTTATCCAATCTGGTGTGTAAATCTTTTGCTAGTTACCCCATGCACTCCTGGTAAGTGGGACATTAGATGTATCTAGAGTCCCTAGGCCAGTGGGATCTAGCGCCAGGGTACCCAGTATCTCATATCTATTTCAGCAATCTATACTTGGTATAGATAAAGTTGTTAATATTTCTTTGTCCTCAGTGGGAGTATTTTGGGATATTCCAGGGTGTTCCTTAGGTGTTATTTTACGTGCAGAGAGGGACTGGGTGGTATTTTCGCTACACTTGTTCTTAGAGTGTGTAGCTCTTTCATCATTACATTGCTTGAGAAACGGTCTAATGCCCTTGCTGGTTTGTTCTTTTACCATCTTGTTCTGTGCCGGCCCTTTAATCGCCTTATCTGGGCGTTTGTCTGTATATACAAGCAACCATTTAAATTCCTCGATTAGTTCATCAATTTCTGCTGATGTACAGTTCTCTGCTGAATGCCTCAAAATCTTCTTTTTAGCACCCCCTGTTCCCTGAGAGCCGTCTTTTGCCTTCCACTTCACCATGATGTCAGCCCTCAATCAGTGCTGGGATCTGCAAATAGTTACTCGGTCTAATTAGGTTTAGTAAAAACAGGAGCACAAGCTAGATTACAGACACCCAGGGTTACAACAATAAAACCAGATAAGCCAACTTGGTGAAAGATGTAGGGGGGGTGGCCCTGGCCAGCCTATTTCTGGCTCGGAGGAGCTTGGACAGGCACGCCTTTGGTGCAGGGTTTGCCTGGGCGCGGCACACGCACGTCCCGCGCTGCAGTGATCTGGCTACGCTTTATAGCACTCGTAGGTGGGCTCTAGTGTGAGCAGCTGGTCCCCAAAATGGCCACTTCCTGGGGCCAAGAGGAGTCTGAGATATGTAGTCCCCAACAGGTAGATCAACGCGTCCCGCGCTCCAGTGATCTGGCTGAGCTTTATAGCACTCGTTGTGGGCTCAAGTGTGAGCAGCTGGTCCCCAAAATTGCCTCATCTTGGGGCCAAGAGGAGTCTGGGATATGTAGTCCCCCACAGGTAGATCAGCGTGTCCCGCGCTGCGTTAATACGCGGCACTTTATTTGTTACGGTGGCGTCTCAGACATTAGCAACTCCAGACGTTCTATACTTTGCCTTACGACAAGCCTTTGTGGTTTTACATATTTTATTCTCTCCTCCTCTTCTTCTTTATTTTTTAGACTTATCAAGGTCGGCCCCCTCTCACAGTATACTATATTTTGGTGTCTGTCCATCAGACATTACATATCTTTCTGGAACATAGGATAAAAATTCCTTTCAGGACATATTTTTATGAGGTTCTGAAAATGACAAACTTTGCTATGTTGTTTACAGTCTTTTTCTTTTTCGTTGTTTTTTTATATTATTCTTCCCTTGTTTTTTCCTGATACATTAATCTGGTCACCCTCCTTTTTCTTTGTTTGGGGCTGTTGGCGAATGTTGTGTCGGGGTGTCATGAAAGTTTCTTGGGTACTTATAAGTATTCATGTACGGTCACACTGCCTATTTGTACTGTATCATCTGCAATTTCATTTTCTCACATAGGTTCTTTTCACTCTGTGCTTTCTTTCCTTTGTATTATATACCTAGCACATGGGAGACCCCTTTGTACTTTTTAGTTTTGTTTGGACACAATATCATATCTGTCATTCTCTTGGAACTGGATAGTTATGTGATTTCGATGTTACCATTTTGAATTTAGAAATATCTGGGATGGTAGGAGTTTATTTAAATTTTCTTCTGTGTATGTATTTTGTTACAGCCTTGGGAAAGTCCCATGGACGGAACACGTGTCGGCTGTTATTTCTGTTGAATGGTGTTCTCATCGGAAATGTTTGGAAACGACCCATATTAAATCTTCTCTATGGACCACATTATAGTGTTCAACGTTTTTGTTTGAATACATGAAGGACTGACCCTTATGGACTTTTTGGAGTGCCACAGTACATTGGTATTATGAAATCTGGGATGTGTTTTCAACCTAACATTTATGCACCTGTAGTGGTTGGGTGTGGTACCGTTTGGTACCCTGAGGACTTTATAGCATAACATATGACAAATTGTGCGACTGTAGGAAGTGCGAACCAGAGAGCACAGCCACTGTTATTTGTTTGATGAGATTCATTTTGTGCGGTTCTGCACTCCTTGCACTTGTGATTCCATTCGCTTACATTCCAATTTTGTGTTTATATTACAGCATTAAAGTGAATAATGACCACTTTTGAGGAAAACAGGGATGTCCTATTAGGAGAACTTTTTAACACTGATACTCTAGTAACTAACTCGGCTAGAGCATCTAATGCTAATACAGGGGGTCTCAAAATGTAGTTTCTGAGACTAGAACGTCTAAAGAAGCAGGAATTGTCATGATGGTGGGACTACACCACCCTAGAGAAATATAATGAAAATAAACAAATACCAAGGGGCTTGCGAGTAGTGTTATTTCCATCATTTGAGGACCTCAGTCCGGGTTTACTTGAAGAATGGGAACAACTGTTAGGCACTTCCTCTTTTGGGATGATGGACATTTTAATTAGAGATGCGAAATACAAGAGAGACAAACTAATTTTGGAAATAAACACCTTAGAGAAAGAGATTATTGATCTTAATCTGCCTGAAACAACTGAAAAAAATTACTCTATCTTGAAGGGTGTTCTTCAGAAACACCAGGAGTATATTAAGGAGAAGAAACTGCGCAAATTAAAATGAGACACTAATGACTATAGAAGTGGCAGTGTTTTTACATATGCCCGCAAATTTGATAATATAAGAGTTGACCAACAACAAGGTAATAAAGGTAACCCTAACACTGAACCTGCTTCTAATGCATCCATTAGTGACACTGATTCCTCCAGTATTTCGAGTCATATGAGTGGGGATTCGCACAATTTGGGCCAGCAAATGCCAGTAGTCACCTCTAAAAAGTCACCTTTTTTTATTAGAACTCGAGCGGTTTCGCAAGGGGCAGAAGCAACCACGTATGGGACAATAAATGCATATAAGAGAAGTAGAAGAGGCAAAAGGAAAAATGAAGGGTGCAGGTCAAGAAGGGGAAGGGGTCACAACGAGATCCTCAGCTCGCAATCAGGGGAACTGAATGCTGATGTATTTACATCGGCCCCACATTCCCAAGAAATCTCTGTTGTCAATCTATCTAATTTGGTACTTAACACTCAGCAAATTAACATTCTTAGCAGGGGTTTGAGCTTTGTTCCCACTGCTCTCCCTGACTTTGTAGAGTTACATATTAACTTATACAAGTTTGTTAGAAAATGCAGTTGTTTACATTTTTTGAACAAAAGAAGGCACTCTTGCCTTCTAATGTACATCAAAATATTCAGACTCACAGCGATTTAACTATCAGAGATGTGAAGGACATGCAAGTTTTGTTATCCTTGGAACATAATTTCGACACTAACTCCACACCTACACTTGAGGAAATTCTATATGATTTAGATATTGACCCTTATAGGCACTCTGACAGTGGACTTAAAACCCCTTCCAAATTCACCCCACCTGTACCTACAGGTAATGTAATTGACATTTTTCATAAAAGAATGACCATGGACGTATACAAACTAGAAGATTTATATATCAACAAACATAAAATGTTGAAACATAATATCACCAGACAGGAACATGAGGCAAGTCGTACCTTAACAGAAACACAGGACATTGTTATGAAGGAGGCAGGTAAGGGGGGCAACATTGTCCTTATGAACAAGGAGGATTATGTGAGGTAAATTGATAGGCAGTTGAATGACACAAATGCGAATTGTAAATTGTCATACAACCCAATAAAATAAATCAATTGTCTTATTCATGAGAAATTGTGTTTTTGGAAAGACAAGTCTTTACTGACTGACATGGAGTACAGGTACATTTATAACTGTAATCCTAGATTTCCTTGTTTGTACATTATTCCAAAAATACACAAAACAGGAGTCTTCCCACCAGGTCAACCTATTATATCAGGTATAGGTTCACCAACGGAGAGATTATCTGAATTTATTGATGTGTTCCTGCAACCTTTTGTGCATAACTTACCATCATATATTAAGGATACCAAAGACTTATTATCTAACATTAATGATTTTGAGTGGACCTGTGGTCACCTTTTAGTTACTTTGGATGTAGCTGCACTCTATACCAGTATCCTGATGTCTAAAGCGATTGTGGCCATAAAGCCTTTTTTAGAACAAAGAGATATTACTTTACTAAAGCATTCTAACATGTTGATTGACCTGATACAATTAGTTTTGGATAATAATGTCTTTCTCCACAATAGTGCATCGTATTGCCAAATACAAGGGGTGGCCATGGGTGCAAAATTTTCTCCATCTTTCGCCAATCTCGATATGTTTTTTTTAAAAAAAAGAACATCTTTGGCGGGATTGTCCCCCTGAAGTCACTGAACACATTCTGTACTGGGGGAAATATATAGACGATGTCTTAATGTTTTGGTCTGGCGATGCTAGGTCGTTCAAGTTATTTTTTCAATACTTAAACTTCAATCACTACAATATACAATTAACCAGCACGTACAATGAGATTGAGATTGACTTTTTGGACTTAACATTTTATGCGGTAGGCAACAGGATATGTTCCAGGATGTACAGGAAACCCACGGCCTGTAATTCCAAACTACATGCTTCTAGTTCCCATCCCCATTCTCAGATTAATGCTATACCATTTGGTGAGGCCATCAGAATTAGACAAAATTGCAGTCAAGATGAGATTTTCACAAGAGAAGTTGGGGAGATGAAACGTTTGCGGGCACGTGGGTATCCAGAGAAACTCCTCAATGATACCATTACTAGGATCAATCGGGTGGATAGGCAAAGTCTACTTTCCACCACGGGTTCTAGCATTATTGCTACTTCAAAGAAGAACACGAGAAAGAAGATAGAATGAGGGAGCAGATGAAACTATCTTTAATTTTCCTGTTTAGTACACTTAGTCCAGAGATTTACAAGATATGTCGAAAAAATTGGTTGCTGCTCTTAGCAGACGATACCTTGAATAAAGGGATTACGAATAAACCACGGATTATACACAGTAGGGGGCGTACACTTCAGAACCGGATTTGTCATAGTTTTATAACGCCCTCCTCAACGAACATAACTTGGTTCTCAGAATTACCCAAGGTTTTTTTTAAATGTGGGTGATGCAGCATTTGTTGCTATGTCAAAGATAAAACTACCACTTTTTGTTACCACACTAATAGAACTTACAAGATTTTGAAGTTCATGAATTGCAACACCAGACATATTGGGGGTGATTCTAACTTCGGCGGGCGGCGGAGGTCGCCCGCCGAAGTTCCCCCACCAAAATACCGCTCCGCGGTCCAAAGACCGCTGAGGGTATTTTGGGATTTGCCCTGGGCTGGCGGGCGGCCGCCAAAAGGCCGCCCGCCAGCCCAGGGCAAATCAACCTTCCCACGAGGACGCCGGCTCAGAATTGAGCCGGCGTAGTGGGAAGGTGCGACGGGTGCAGTGGCACCCGTCGCGTATTTCAGTGTCTGCATGGCAGACACTGAAATACTTTGTGGGGCCCTCTTACGGGGGCCCGCGGCACCCCCTACCGCCATCCTGTTCCTGGCGGGAGACCCGCCAGGAACAGGATGGCGGTAGGGGGTGTCAGAATCCGCCGCCATGGAGGATTCTGCAGGGCAGCGGGAAACCGGCGGGAGACCGCCGGTTTCCCGCATCTGACCGCGGCCGAACCGCCGCGGTCAGAATGCCCTGCGGGGCACCGCCGGTCTGTCGGCGGTGCTCCTGCCGACCCTGGCCCCGGCGGTCAGAGACCGCCGGGGTCAGAATGACCCCCATTGTGTATTGCATTATCTGTGTGTGCAACCATGTATAAGTTGGCAGCACAATCAGGCCGTTTAAAGAGAGGATACAGGAACACATCAGAGCTGTAAGACATAATAATATTGATTATCCTTTTGCACATCATTATAATTCAGCCCATGGACCCAGAGAGGTTCTGGGCATTTCCGTGCATGGTATTGACACCATTGGCAGGTGGTGACAAGACAGTGATGTTGAGACAGTTAGAGAGCAAATGGATAATTAAGTTAAGAGCAGTAGAAGCAGGGTAAAATATGGACAAAGATCTACATGTGTTTTTATGAACTTGCTTTTCTTCTTAGTACTCTGATTATTCGTGTTAGTATAACACGCGTTTTCAGTTTCTTTATGAATCTTCATTTTTATATTCAATTGTTTTCCATCTTTATTATAGCCTTAGAACCCGCCGTAGCGGGCTCTACCGGCTATTAAAGGCCCGCTCCCGCGTTAAATGCCCGAGCCGAAGGCGAGGGCATTTAACAAGGGAGAGGGACTTTAATAGCCGGTAGAGCCCGCTACGGCGGGTTCTAAGGCTATTAGAACATTCTGCCACTCAGGGCAGAATGTTCTATTAAAAAAAAAAATGTTCACGGAGCCCGAGGGGATTTAAATCCCCTCGGGCTCCGTGAGGCTTTGTTCACAGCTGCTGCTGTGAACAAAGCAAACATTGGAATGTTGGCGCTGCGGGCTTTTACCGGCCAGTAAAAGCCCGCAGCACTCCATTGTTTTCAATGGAGCCCCCAGCATTCCAATGTTCTAATTTTACATATATCACTACTTTTTGCTTAGGCATTAGCTTTTTGACAGGTGTTTTCAATTGTGTCTTTTGTGGCAAGACTGTTTATAATCTCTTGTTGTCAACCTTATTTCATTTCTTGCATATTTAGTATATCTTTGTTTTTTCCTATTTACATGTTCATTGTGATCTGGAATGTGCCCATTGAAAACCTGCCTTGTGCGAAAATTCATATAATTTTCCCAAAAATGTGTTCTTATACCTTCATGTACTTACCTATTATGTGTTTATTGTCGCAACATTCCATAACTACTAAGATTTTTGCTTATTTTCTGTATTTTTATGGTGCCAATTTTGGCTTTCTCAATTCAAATTTACAAACGGGTCACGCGCCTTTGTAGGTGTGTGTATTTTCCATCACCTCCTTTATGGGTGAGTTCAATATTGAATGTGTTCACTTCAAAATGGCGACGGGAGTTGTCGGCATTTTTTCTTTGAATTATGTGCGGGTAAGTCCGCTTTCTGTGTCTATTTCTGTTTTTCTTCTTCACGTCGCATGCTTTATAATGGCTGGCAACGTGCGAGTGTCTTTGGTTACCATACTTTCAGTTTATTAGCTATCCCACTCAAACACTTTACGGCGAGTCCTTTTTCCATTCTAGCTGTGGGGCGCTAATATCTCATAGTATTGATGTGTGGCAGACATTTTTTCATCTCTTGTAGCAGCACGCCGATATTTGCAATATTAACTTAACCCTTGTACTCTCTCGCGCGGCGTCTGTTTCCGCATGCATTTATTTACCATTAGCTCATGTGTACACACGTGGGTTTTAGCTATTTTGCTATCAGAAAGTTTTATGGACGCACTCGATATAACCTGTGAATAACAATACAAGGTATTGCACTGATGCTTTTACATTATGTTTTGGGCATTTATGTTTTCTCTCTATCCGTACACAGGTGTTCTTGTACATTACGTTTGGCTTTTTTTTCTCTCTTGCTTTTTGCCTCTTTGTTACGGTGGCGTCTCAGACATTAGCAACTCCAGACGTTCTACACTTTGTCTTACGCCTAGCCTTTATGGTTTTACATATTTTATTCTCTCCTCCTCTTCTTTATTTTTTAGACTTATCAAGGTCAGGGCCCTCTCACAGTATACTATATTTTGGTGTCTGTCCATCAGACATTACATATCTTTCTGGAACAGGATAAAAATTCCTTTCAGGACATATTTTTACGAGGTTCTGAAAATGACAAAGTTTGGTATGTTGTTAACAGTCTTTTTCTTTTTCGTTGTTTTTTTCTATTATTCTTCCATTGTTTTTTTCCTGATGCATTTTCCTGATGCATTAATCTGGTCACCTTCCTTTTTCTTCTTTGTTTGGGGCTGTTGGCGAATGTTGTGTCGGGGTGTCACGAAAGTTTCTTGGGTACTTATAAGTATTCATGCACGGTCACACTGCCTATTTCTACTGTATCATCTGCAATTTCATTTTCTCACATGGGTTCTTTTCACTTGGTGCTTTCTTTCCTATGTATTATATACCTAGCACATGGGAGACCCCTTTGTACTTTTTAGTTTTGTTTGGACACAATATCATATCTGTCATTCTCTTGGAACTGGATAATTATGTGATTCAGATGTTACCATTTAGAAATATCCGGGATGGTAGGAGTTTATTTAAATTTTCTTCTGTGTATGTATTTTGTCACAGCCTTGAGAAAGTCCCATGGACGAAACACCTGTCGGCTGTAATTTCTGTTGAATGGTGTTCTCATCGGAAATGTTTGGAAACAAACCATATTAAATCTTCTTTATGGACCACATTACAGTGTTCAATGTTTCTGTTTCAATACATGAAGGACTAACCCTTATGGACTTTTTGGAGTGCCATGGAACATTGGTATTATGGCCGCGCTTTATAGCGCTCGTTGGTGGGCTCTAGTGTGAGCCGCTGGTCCCCAAAATGTCTGCCTCCTGGGGCCAAGAGAAGTCTGGGATATGTAGTCCCCCACAGGTAGATTGGCACGTAATTTATTTTCACAAATTAAGCTTCAAAGGGACCTGAACACAAACTGCATTTTGTAGTTGATGAAGTAGTATTAAAGTACTACTATTCACGTTCTACAAGATGCTGTTCAGAAAACGATGCACCGAGATCTCCACCTCATCTATCTTTTCTCTCCCATCTCTGCCTCGGTGGTGTGATCTTCACATACACAGGTATACGTTTCAAGAGTAAATGTAGGAGCCGCAGGGAGGAGTGAGGCGGAAAATTATGAATACTTGCTACTAAATTTAAGGAGGGGCTTACAAAGGGACATGCTAATACAAACATATGCCCACCAAACAATAAGACCCATTTCTATTCATAAGCTACACTTCTAAAGTTACTATGACCCTAAAGGTGTGGCACAGGTGTAAATGTATTACACAGTGGCAGTCAGAACAGGTTAGGACCGCTTTTCCACAGAAAATTGATCTTTTGGTTTGCTAATAACATTGGCGCTGTTCACAAAACTTTCCCGTAAATTTTAAGCATGATCCGTCAAGCGGGGGCTGAGAAAATGCATTTTCCCAAAGCAGTTTCTCATAGGAACTTTAGGCAGCACTAAAGCCAAAATGTCTGAAAGGAATTACACCACATTTGGCAGACCACTAGATCTGGCTCCAGAAAGTATGATTTTGTGATTGCTTATAAATTCTTCTATTAGTCTTTAGGAAATTAAAGTTCACCACAGAGCACAGCAGTACCGTGAGATCAAAATGCACAATCTGATTGGCTGACAGCAACATGAAGAAAAAAATATGGCTGCCATTTTAGGACTTGGGGGCTCGTTGCCTGTTCGGCTCACGCACAGCATAAGATTGGCTGCCTGCAGAGGATTGATTTAGTTATTTATGGTAATAAAATCTTACTACACTCGACACCCTAGAAATTCACAGAAAAAAAGAAAGCTTAACATTAACTTATAGTAAGTATGGTTATGATATCTTACTTTGCATTGAAACACCTCAGAAGTTAATTGAAAAAAACTAAGGTTACAGTGATGTTATAGTTAGGTGTACATGTCAGCTAAAATGTTACATTTTTAACTCATAAAACAACTGCATTTCACCATTTATAGTTAACTGAAGTAAGTATAACTCGCTTATAACAGTTACATTATTCAATGAAAAGCAACATTTTAAGGAAATAAACTAAGATGTGCTTTTCGTGGAATAGCATTATTAACGTTTTGCAAGTTTCTGCTTTTGCAATACTTATTTTCACAGACTGGGCAGGATTAATTTGATACATGCTTGCATCAAAGATTGGCCTGTAAGGGAAGCTTGCCATGTGTTATGATGAATGCCCTGTAAGCAGCACTGTAATTGTGAAAGTGATTTTACCAGCACTGAAAGAAAGAATAAATGGTGTGTTAATCGTATAGGTAATGTTTTTATTTAAGAACGCAAAATTTCCTGCAAATGAAGTCAGCCGTGTGAATTATTGTAAATACTTTCCAGTGAAGACCTTTTTTCCGTGAAATACGAGCATACAAGCTTTGAAACACTGGCAAACGTCAATAAAAAGGTTTAACCATCTGATATATCTCTTTATCCCATGATGATGAATATATATGTGGCCCAATAACTCAAAAAAGGGGTGTCATAAAAGTGACTTACCCCATTTTAACAGAAATACACCAAACTTAGCATGAAAGTAGAATTGTACTCACAAATGTGTCTTTGTCTGACTTGGTGTAAATCCATTCAGTAGTTTTCAAAGAAATAGCATTAAAAAACATTTGGGGTGTGCTACAGAGGGTAAAAAAGATGTAGAGATAACAGGATCATTAATTTGCAAAGCAATGCACGGACCTTTCGCCAGTCACTGCTCGCGGGAGTTACAGGGGGTGGGGCGGCGCAAGGGAGGGGGGAATGCAGAGGGGAGATTAATAAAAAAAAATATATATGAATTTAAAAAACGTACCTCTATGCCGCACAACCGATCCTCCGTAGTCTCCTCAGCAGGCAGGCACAGGCTCCCAGCCTGCCCTGCGGCCATTCCTGACGCTGCTCAAAGCAGCGTTAGGATTGGCTGGGAGCACCCAGCCAGGGTGCTCCCAGACAGACTGGGAGCCTGTGCCTGCTCTCTCCAGCCCAGAAACATAGTGCCAGGATGGGGAGAGCCTACTGCGCATGTGTGTTTGGCCAGCCCGAGATGGCCGGCCAAACACACATGCGCTCTGAGGGGAGTGCATAGTGCCGTCCCCTCACTGCTCGTCACCCCCAATGCCCTGCCCCTTTCACAATGAAAGGATAATAACAAAAGGATAATAAACATAGTATATTATCTTTTAGTTGTAAAAGGTTTGCAGCTTCTGCTGCTGGCGGTGGGGGGTGACGCTCCTCTGCCATGGCAGAGGAGCCGCCACTGCCTTTCGCGCATTTTGGGGCTGCAAACTCAAAGAGCTAAAGATCTTTGATGGGCTGTCCGAAATAGAGACAAACCCATTGCGGCTGCCATTACAGAACATGGGCCTGTGTCCCCACATCCTGAAAATAAAATGAATTAAGACACAAGCAGGAAGGGAAAGCATCCACTGGCTTCCTACTCAGATAGGTGGTTCCCATAGGAGCCCCCAGATGTCAAACATGTAAAAAAAAAAATTGCCAGTGAGTTTTTGGACCCCAACTGGTGTTTGCAACCCCCCAGCGTTACTCCAAGGTCCCTGAATACTGCCTTGGGTAAGTCTAGTTCAGGAGCCATAAACCCACCTTGACTTGTGGGTCCTGGTTGGAACTCCGCAATGTCGGAGGGTCTAGTACTGCTTCCATAAACCCTTGGAGATCCAGCAAGGGGCTACAAATGGTAAACAGTAAGGTCATGAGCACTGCATTTCGTGAGCAAATTATGGACTGCATGGCTGTTGTTGAAGTTATGAATTGCAGTTGTAAACATACCTTGAGGGTTTCAGTGTTTTATTGGTTTTAATTCACTTTAACAGTTATTTATTTATCTTTATCTTTTATCTTTTTCAAACATATGTTTATTTCAACCTATGTTTTTCCATTGAACGTACAGAGTTGCCACTAGTAATTATTGTTCAGCCTCATTTTCAACTTGAAACACGATTTGTTTTGTAGCCTATAACTCTGGTCCGAGGGGACAGATAAACATCAAATGGGTCACTTGCTTCCCCTACACCACTAAGGTGCGCCATGCCAAATTCATGTAGTTCCACGCAAGTTAAACAGATTTAATGCATGGTTAAAGCTGCTTGCACCTACAGCCAATACCAGTGAAGGGAGCTTACAGAAAACCTGGAATGAAGGTAGAACTTTATTTAAAAAGTGTGCTTTTGTTTGGTATAAATCTGTTCAGTAGTTTTTGAGATATTCATTTTTGGATATGGTGCCAAGTGGGCTTCACAGGGTTAAACCTTAGTTATATCTTGTTAAATTAATATTTTAATAACTTTTCCAAGCATTAAATTTGGAAGATGCTTGAAAATATTACTTCTTTACTGGTATGTCAAGTTTTGTGCCAGTCCACTGATGGGCAGCAGTAATATTTTGCTATGAGAAAAGGTGGTTCCTGGAAGGAGAAGGTGACCCCAGACACATCCATTCTGCTGGACATGGTGTCTGTTCTGTGGGGGTGCTCTTCAGGCGGATGCAGGGACAGGACCTTCCGAATCAGACATAGAATGTGTCACAAACATGCACTGAATATTCTAGTGGTTGCCCCAATGTGTCAATCAATTGCATGGTTATATTTTTCAGTTGGTCAGTGTTTACATAACATATTTTTATAATATATATTGTTTATGGTGTATATAATTTGCATCAACTAACAATACTTTATAGTAGTAAATATACTGTAGTAGGTATATACGAAGAGGCTCCTACGTCACACTGCTTGAAATAAAGGGGTCTTATCAAGCAATGTGTTTTTTTACTGTGCGAACTATCTGTGTCACCTCATGGAGTGCCTCAACAAAAGACTGTGTAAGCTACATTCTTTTGGAGCAGAATTTAAACTGTTTCTTTCAACATGTTTACATCTATAAATTGCATTCAAAAATTCTTAATCTGTTATTTTCCTTAAAAATTCTGCATGAAGATTTGACCTCCAAAATGTTAAATCAACCTCTGCTTCTTTCTACCATCTGTCTCCCTCTTCTGTATACAAGTTACTCTAAAATCTCATGCCTAGCAGCCTTAATACTCTTTGAAAACCATAAAAATATAAATTAATTCCAACTAGCAGTTGTGTCTCACATAGCCCCTCTAATAGTCACATGTATGTCAACAATGTACCACAAAGAAGCTGGATTGGATGCATGGAATGAGCATGCAAAACTAACCCCAATAACCAATGGACTGACCACTAACTGTAGGCTCCCGGGTAGCACGCTATTCCCCGTAAATCGCTTTGATGCCTCGTCAGGGATAGTAAGCACTATATAAATACAACTTTTGCGCTTGTTGATAAATCTGGGTCTGTCTGTTAGCAAATTACACCAAGCTCAGCTATTTCAGGTTTCCTACATTTTTAATAGGGTGGGGAGGCACAAAGTTAAAGAGGGGAGTTATAAAATGTTTGATTTATTAATAACTTGCACACCATTTGATGCATCTATGCAAAATGTGACAGAGCTATAGCAAATTTAGCTAACTACTGGTATTTTGAAATCTGTGAAAATTCATTAAGTAAAGGGCTGTTAAAAAGGTGGGTACAATGTTCATTTGTTAATAACATTGGCACAGTGTAACAAATCTGCACAAATTTGGGCAGAAGCTTGGAAGGATTGATTTTCTGTTCAGTTGTCATGTTTTGTGCCAGTCCTTTAAGGGGTGGCAAAGCGAAGGGGTAGCACAATAAAATGTTCACTATTTTGTAACTTTAAACTGTTTGTTGAATTTACACCAAATGTGTCAGGCTGTTAGCAAATTAGACCTAATGCGGATATTTCAGTTTTTTTGCAAATCCAGTGGCCGTAAAGCAATGATGAAGGCGGGTCAAAACATTTTTGATTTACTAACAACTTTGCCACCATTTAATAGATTTACATTAAATTTGGGAGAGGCTTAGGGCTTGATTACCGCAGTGGCAGTCAATCCGCTGCATCTCTGGCAGTCCGCCTGCCCACCAGATTACGATGCTGTTTGGTCGGACCACCACAACACCGTAGACACCGCCAGGATCCAGGATCATAGATCCTGGAGTGCTGGTGGTACTGAAAGCGGTCAAGCACGGCGGTGCCCATGACGCACCGCTATGCTGATCATGACTTTCTTTTCTGCCATACTTTTCATGGTGGTGTCATTGCACAGAAAAGGCAGAGTTGGGGCTACAGGGCGGCCCCTGAACTGCCCGTGACCATGTCATGGGCAGTGCAGGCCCCCCCCTGTCAGCACATTCAGAATGCGCACTGTCTGTCTAGGCAGACATTGCACATGCTGAGTG
This sequence comes from Pleurodeles waltl, assembly GCF_031143425.1. Classification (NCBI taxonomy): domain Eukaryota; kingdom Metazoa; phylum Chordata; class Amphibia; order Caudata; family Salamandridae; genus Pleurodeles; species Pleurodeles waltl. The sequence goes on along the minus strand of NC_090449.1, from coordinate 245,574,085 downwards.
TGTTGTGTACAGCAGAATTGGGCTCGGCTCTCTGACAGCCGAAACCAGTGTAGTTGCACAGTTTCCACCAGCCAGCCCAGTGGAAACATTATAATACGGCGGTGGGGAGGCTGCTGGCTTGGCGGCAGCCTCCTCACCACCGTATTTGCAGACCGGTGGTCGGACCAATCGCCATCGTAATCAGGCCCTTAGGCTTTTCTTGGTTTTCTCAATCGCATGCAAGTACATCAAGGGTGGGTAAAGATTTAAAGTGGGAGTCAAAGAATCACTGATTTGCTAATACATTTGTCACTGTTTGATGAATGCACAGAAACCTTGGTAGGCATTTAGGAAGACTTGCTTTCTGTGTTTATGTTGTTTGGAACAGATCCTAAAAAGGGCCAATAAGCAAAGAAAAAGGAGAACAGATAGGCCCTGAGATCAATCTCCACTTCTCATGGCCAAAGGGGTTTGGGCGCAGGACCCGGCCAAAGTTTGTATAAATTGCAGAATAGGGACATGGCAGATTAAGATAATTCATTAAAATAAAGCATTGCATTCACTCAGAAATACACAATTAAAGGCTAGATGCGGTTTGGAAAACACAAAACGGACAAAGCCCTGAACTTTCACAATTACAGTATGCAGCACACTGCACATCATAACTCATGCCTTTGCCATGCTCAGTTCACTTATGCCAAATTCAATGCATACTGATGCAGGTGAGAGAAATGCTAAAGGGGGATGAAAAGAGATGTGTTTCCTATTTGAGCTCATATAAGACATTATGGGCCTCATTCCGACCCTGGCGGTACAAGACCGCCAGGGCCGGGGGCAACGGAAGCACCGCCAACAGGCTGGCGGTGCTTCATTGCCCATTCTGACCGTGGCGTTAAAGCTGCGGTCAGAAAAGGGAATCCGGCGGTTTCCCGCCGGATTTCCCCTGCTTGGGCAGAACCTCCATGGCGGCGCTGCTGGAGATTCCGACCCCCTTCCCGCCATCCTGTTTCTGGCGGTTTTTACCGCCAGGAACAGGATGGCGGGAACGGGTGTCGTGGGGCCCCTGGGGGCCCCTGCACTGCCCATGCCACTGGCATGGGCAGTGCAGGGGCCCCCTAACAGGGCCCCAGGGAGATTTTGCACTGCAGACAGTGAAAATCGCGACAGGTGCAACTGCACCCGTTGCACCCCTGCAACACCGCCGGCTCCATTCGGAGCCGGCCTCTGTGTTGCAGGGCCTTTCCCGCTGGGCCGGCGGGTGCTCCCTTGGCGGGCGCCCGCCGGCCCAGCGGGAAAGTCAGAATGGCCTCCGCGGTCTTCTGACCGCGGAGCGGCCATTTGGCGATTCCCGCCAGGCTGGCGGTGTCCGCCGCCCGCCAGGGTCAGAATGACCCTCTATGTTTGTGTCTACAGCTCAAACTGTGGAATGGATATATACAAAACTAACCAAACCAGAATTTGCTGATGAGCGCGAACCCACTCACAACATAAAACTGCTGGATGTCTCCTAAAATCGCTGCTGGTATCCCTTCGTAGCAGTTGCGGGTGCAGCCTAGTCCAGGGGAACAGGTCAAGCGTCAAGGAAAGAACAAAATGGTGGCTCAGGCTCAGTGCTGACCACTTCAGGCTGAGGTGAGAGGGAAAGGATCTAGAGTCTTTAAAAACGTGGCACCCAGCGCACTGGCAGAGGGGCATGGCTGGACCCGGACCACAGTATTCTCAGCCCCACTGCAGGCCTGTGGATGGCGTAATGCAGCAGCTGTGGTCAGATCGCGCACAGTGTGGCGTGGTTTGTGGTGCCCTATGCAGGCTTCAGTCACTGCTGGACGGAATCATAAAATTGGTTTGCAGAGTCAAGAGGCATCTGACAATTGCTAAGGAAAGAGTACTTTTGGCTTTTTTGGAGAAGAAAAAGGAGAATTGCTGTAGTAATGCTATATTTTACAATTCACCACCCCTTTGATTTCCCTACCTGGCGGACGCTCACTATTTTTGCCTGGCTTAAATGCGTGCAGGCAGGAGATCTAGGTGGTGCAGCAGACCTACGGACTGAGTGGATTGAGACTACTCCCAATAAGTTGTGGTAACTTATGGAAGGCAGGGCTGGTGATGTAGGTGTGTCTGACCACAGATTATGAGAGATTAAGAGACCCCCCCAAAATATCACTCATAATTGCAATTAATACCAGCACTATGGTTTGAGTTTGCAGATTGGTACTGTTGTGCGGTGATACTCTTCTAGCGACCTCTGTATCTGCAATAGCGCAGACTAACATAACAAAAGCATAGCGAAGGGGGGTATATGGAAAAAAACAGACAAATGCACACTCACATTTGACCCCAAAAAAACAAAATGTACCAGTGAAAGAGAAACCACAATGGATTAGGCCATGTCCAACTTGAGTATTACATCAGAGCAAGACAATACAAACTAGTGATGGCAAAATAGATGCCCCGACATAAAATGGTCAGGATGTTGGAACACGTAGATATGCATGCAGAAAACTTGTACATAGCTGAAAGAATAGTGTCTGAGCTTGAAGATGAGCAAAGTACGTAAAGGAAAACTCTGTCAAAAATGGACAGACTAATGTCCAATCCACAAATGAGGACCTAGAGGCACGCTTCCGGCACAACAACATCAGAATTATGATAGTCCTGGAAACTACAAACAGAAGGAAATATGCAGAACATTTGTGGAAAACTTTCTGAAAAGCCTGCTGGGAAGTGCTACCTTGTCAGAAGGGTTAATTGTCGGTCCCTTACACCCAAACAAGTCTCAAGTGTGGGGTCCGTCCTATAATAGTGAGATTATTAAATTTCTGGGACCGAGATGCACAAGAACTAAAGTCTAAACTAAACTCACTACAATATTCTGCTGCAGCCAATTCACACTACCATGACTTCACGCTTCAGGTACAGGAGGCTAGGAAGATGTTTCTCCCTGTAAAGAAAAAGCTGCAGACAATGAAAGTAGAACACAACATTATGTCATGCTTGTCTCAGGGTTCCGCTCAACAGCAAGCCCCAAATTTTCACTAACTAACAACAGGTTCTGAAAGAACTGAAAAACCATGCTGCATATTTACACTTAAATGCTGAGGCAGAGGTCAAAATTCAAGACAATCTGGTCTTGAAGACAATGATTAAGTGCATGCAGTAACATTCTCTTCTATTGTGTTCGACTCACCTTGGTACACATTGTTCTTCTAAGATGGTAAGAATTATGTGTAAAAGGGGAGATGTCACTTTTAATGTTGAACCATTATCTATGTTAAATATCCTATTAAGTCTTGCCCAGCAAATTCTGATGGGCCTATAAATAAAAACTGGAAAATAGGTGGCACCAAATTTAGTATGGGAACCCAAGCACCCTTATTTGTGTATAATACTGAGCTCAGTGGGCTGGCTGACTCCATAAAAGATGGATAAGTGGCCACTACCCCTTACGGTGGTTGATAGTGGCCTCTGGCATGCATCGTGTGGGCTTCAACATGTTCAGAGTCATTAAGTTACAGAAGCTGGGGATAAGGGAAGGCAGGATGATTTGATGGTTTCACCGTCAGTTGGTGAATGCAGTGTGGGTACTGGGAGGAAAGGACACAATACAGAGGTATTCAGGGAGAGAACTGTAGGCAACAGGACCAATTGCACTCATCACATACATTATATTGTTACACTAGAAACACAAGATGAAGGTTTTGATGATAAATGGCCAGCACTAGAGACACAAATGGAGCTCAATTGTACATGATCATGCCGAATATGCAGTGACTAAATGACCACAGAAAGATATGGAACAGCTGCGAAGGACAGCAAAAGTTATTGAACTCCAGCTGCCTACTATGGAAGTGAAAACTAATATTCTCACTGGAGTTCTCCAACCTGGACAGATCACAACTAAGCCCCTGTTGCCTTTTCATGAGTCCCTCACGGGTACCCTTCTTGGGACATGGGCAAAACCATGCCCGGACTGCTAGTAAATAGGCAGATAGCGAGGAGTCATCACTCTGCCCCGGGTAATCTGGCTTTCCTAATGCAGCACTGGAAAGTTTAGTAGTGCAATATCGCCATATAGCACTGAGCACATAGAGTGGAGGGAGCCAACCCCTTCAAGAACTGATCTCACAAAAAATCAAGAACAGAAAAACTATACAAAGTCAAGGGATCCAAACCCTTAGAAACACACCACTTCTGAAAAGTACCCTAGTGTTTTTCATAGGACTTCAGAGTAGAAGGCTTGGAAAAGCCCTGAATGTCGTTAGCAACAACCCGAGAACACATAAGACCCATCGGATTCAACCGGTCACATTCCAGGCTGTCAGCCGAAGATGACACAGGTGTGTTTCAGGGAGAGAGGGGAACTGGAGTGGAGAAGGATGAAGTGACAGAGGAAAATATGCCCCCCTGGAAAGAGACAACAACAGTGGGAACCAAGACCTCCGAGGCCAAAAAGGAGCAATCAGAATAACTGTTGTGCTCCTACCGAATTTTCTGCAGCATCCTCGGGAGAAGGGGTATGGGTGGGAATGCAGAGAGGAACCCCTTCTAGGGCCAAGGGACTGAGAGGTCATCGACCGCCCACGTCTAGGAAGCAGGAGTCTCTGAACAAAAAAAGGTAAGCATTGAGTGTGTAGATATGGAAATAGATCTAACCAAGGTGTTCCGAACACTGCAGACACATGACTGAACTCTTGGGGCGAGATGTGATACAACACCATGGACGGCATGTTCCTGCTCAGACAAACAGCCTGAAGATTGAGAGACTCCTGAACATACACAGCAGAATTAGCTAGAAGACGAACCTCAGCCCAAGGAAATATCTGGGTTGCAATGACATTCAGACGTTTGCTCCAGGTCCTCCCTGCCAGTTCAGATAAAAGGAGACCTGGTTGTCTGTATGAATCAACACACTCTGCCCCAGCAATGGAGAAGAAAATATCAACAGAGCCTGACACATTGCTGACAATTTCCTGTCAATGGACAATTACTGACAAAAACTGACAATTCAATCCCATTGGAGGATTTTCTGGCTTTCCAAGTCATCCAGGAACCTTTCTGCTCCTAAACCTTGAATACCGTCCCCTTACCCCACATGCTGACACTCATCATGAGATACATGGAAGAGGGACAGCTGAAAGGCATGCCCTGTGATAGATTTGCCTCTGACTGCCACAAACCCAAAGTCGCCCTGATGGCAGGTGACAATGGAATGAGATGGTCGCAATTGTGAGAGTTCTGGTTCCAACAACTCAAAACATGAAAAATAGCACAATTGGAGAGAACACATGAAGCCACAGCAAACAAAACACTCTTGGCTGAAATATGTACAAAACTGATTGAGTTTCAGATGTTTGCAGATAGAGATGTTAAGCATAGTGGAAGATATGCTGTAGCTGGAATATATGGAGAGGAAGAGAGATCCGGAGTCGCTATGGTTTCCCTTCTTCGCCCTAAGAGGAGTTTTAGCACCATATCCAGTATATTATCAGAAACTGGGGACACTATGACTCAGAAGAAATCACAAACAGATTTAAATATTATTAGAAAGAGATGAATGCTGCACAAATAGAATATTCTGAATATGATGTTCAAAACTATCTCAAAGACCTTACAATGGCTTGGCTCAAAGATGAGCAGAAAAATTCCTCCTGTGCCCTTTACCCCATCGGAAATTGCAAATAAAATAAAAGAAATGTCCGATCGGCACAGATGAACTGACCATCAGTTTTTATGAGTACACAGCAGAACTCATTCCACATATTATAACCCTATTTGAAACAGCATTACAAATGAGGAGACTCCCACCCACAATGCAAGAAGCTTTAATAGTCACAATAATAAAATCTGATAACTTATAAGCCAGCTGATCAGTATTCCTCATATTTTCCTCTTTTGCTTTTCAACAATGACATTTAAGTATTCGGAAAAATACTGGCTTATCGCTTAAGGTCAATGATGCCCGGAGTCGAACATGCGGAGTTTATATCTGAGAGATCGGTGGTGCTCAACCTGTGAACATTGTTTGGCATGATCATACAATTAAACCCCAATGTTAATGCTGTGGCTGTCTTTTTAGACAACCAAAAAGGCATTTGACACTCTGGAGTGGAAGTTTATGTTTTCTGCACTAGGAAAAATAGGTGTAGGTGACATATTTCTCAGCTTGGTTTAGCTATTACATGCTGCCCTATTGCTCAGGTGCAAGTAAATGGCCCTATTACTTACCAGTAATCTTCATTACCCCGATTCAGAATCTTCATAGTCACAGTCTTAACTTTTGAAGCATTTCCGCCTTCGATAGAGAGCTCCACACTCCTGGATCGTAGATCGTTACAGCTATCTTCTATCTCTATGTTAGAAGTATAAACTCCACCCCCTCCCACCCATCCTCCTGTAAAATACCTACTCTGAGAGAGGTTTGTGGAGGTCCACAAGAGGGTGGGAGGAAGCGGTGTGGACTGGGATGAGGAGGATTTTGAATCAGGGTAATAAAGAGTACGGGTAAGTAATAGGGACATTACCCCCTCATCTCCGTCCTTCTCGTCCCAATTCTAACGTGTGAGGAGCTACCAAGCAAGGAAGACACCAACACAAACCCCGTATAAATGCCTTTATCAAAAAACAACAATTGTATGCAGTTTGCAAAACAGACATCCCAAAAGAACGCTCAGCACCCGACAAATCAAGCTGATAATCATGGGCAAAAGTCCGCTGGGAAGAACAGGTAGCAGCACGGCAAATCTCCGGAATGGAAGAGCCACCTGCTTAAGCCTAGGAAGCTTCCACTGCCCTAGTGGAATGCCCCTGGATGATAGTTGGAGGACAATCTTCCCCAGAACTATAAGCTTGAATGATAACCTGTCTGACCCACCTACCAATAGTCTGGGAAGAAACACTGGCACCTTGATTAACCAAACAAGACAAACTCATAGATTTACAAAACTCCTTAGTCATAGATAAATAGATGAACAGAGTCCGACACGCATCCAGGCTAGATGGAACACCTTCCATATCAGAAGGAAAAAACAGCAAAACAATCTCCTGATTGAAATGAAAAGAGGGGGAACCTTCGGAAAAAAAAGTAGGATCCAGCTAGAGAACCACCTTGTCTGGAAAAAAAGGAAAGAAGAGCTCCAAGTTCCCCCTAGGCGCTGTGCAGACGTGATGGCCACCAGAAAAGAAGTCTGAGCTGACAACCAGGACAGTGGACATGCCTTCAGGGGCTCAAACGGGGCCAACTGAAGAACCTCGAAGAACAATCGACAAATCTCAAGAAGGAACAGAGAGCACAAAACCAGCCTCTTAAACCTGAAACTCTTCAGAAGCCATGACACCAAAGGGGATACTGTGGAAAAATCCCCTTGCACATGACAACCCCTGATAGCTGCCCGCTGAGCACAAAGAGTGGAGGGAGCCAGCCCTTTCAATAACCGATCTCATAAAAAATCAAGAATAGAAAAACTATCCAAGGTCAAGGGATCCAAACCCTTAGAAACACACCACTTCTGCAAAGTACCCCAGTGTTTTTGTAGCACCTCAGATTAGAAGGGTTGTGACAGCCCTGAATGTCGTATGCCACAACCCTAGAACTCCCAAGGCCCATCAGACCCGACCGTTCACATTCCAGGCCGTCAGTCGAAGATGATGCAGGTGCCTTTCTGGGAGAGATAGGAACTAGAGTGGGGAAGGCTGAAGTGACAGAGGAAGATATGCCCCCTGGAAAGAGACAATAGCAGTGGGAACCAGGATCTCCAAGGCCAAAAAGGAGCAAACAGAATAACTGCTGTGCTCTTCTCCTGAATCTTCTGCAGCACCCTCAGGAGAATGAGTATGGGCGGGAATGCAAAGAGCAACCCTCTTTGGGCCAAGGGACTGAGAGGGCATCGACCACCCACGTCTGGTTCTCTGAACAAAAAAGAGTAAGCATTGCATTGTGTGGAGATGCAAACCGATCTAACCAAGGGATTCCAAACACTGCACACACACAACTGAACTCTGGGAGCTAGATGTGATACAACACTGAGGACAGCATGTTCCAGCTCAGACAATTGGCCTGAAGATAGAAAGACCCCTGAACATACACAGCAGAAAGAGCTAGAAGGTGAACCTCCTCCCAAATAAATATCTGGGTTGCAATGACATTCAGACATTTGCTCCTGGTGACCCCTCTGCCAGTTCAAATAACACCTGGAGACCTGGATGTCTGTATGACCAGCACATTCTGCCCCTGCAACTGAGGAGAAAATATCATGAGAGCCTGCCAAATTGCTGACAATTCCCTCCAATTGGAGTATTGCCTGGCTTTCCAAGTTGCCCAGGCACCTTTCTGCTCCTAATCCTTGAACACTGCCCCCCACATGCTGACACCCATCATGAGACACATGGGATGGGGACAGCTGAAAGGTATGCCCTGTGATGGATTCGCCTCTGACTGCCACATACTCAAAGTCTCCCTTATGGCAGGCGGCACTGGAATCAGATGGTCGTCGTTATGATAGCTCGGGTTCCAACAACACAAAACATGATTCACCAAGGGCTTGAGATGAAACCCTACCCAAGGAACCAATGCCTTAGAGGCTGAACCCTTAGCCAAGCCCTCGCAACATGGAGGTTTACTGCAAAAGATGATCCACTGAGTTCTGAATCGCTGTCACCCTCTGTGCAGGCAGAAGAGAAACCCCCCCACAGTGTCAAACTGGACTCCAATGAATGACTTGGACTAGGTTGACTCCAAATGAAATTTTAGAAAGTTGACGAGGAAACCCAACTTGTGCAGTGTCCAAAGCACCAGATGGATGTCTTACTGGGCCTTAAGAAAAGAGGGAGCAGATAAGAGCCAATCATCAAGGTATAGAAAAACAGAAATACGTTGTAAGTGGAAAACGGCCAACCCTGGGGCAGTACCTTGGCAGAGACTCTTGGAGTTGTTGCTAGCTCAAAATGCAAGACCTGGAACTGCAGCCCACCAACAGTATACCGGAGATATTTCTGACTCGCCAGATGGACAGGTATGTGGAAGTATGTGTCTTGAAGATCCAATGTGACCAGACAGTCGCCTGCCACCAGCAAAAGAAGAATTGACTGGACTGAAACCATTTTGAAAAGCTGCACCACCAGGTCTTTGTTCAGAGTCTTGAGGTTGAGAACCAGCCAGAGCCGACCATCATACTTCAAAACCAGGGACCATTGGCTAGCCTCCAATTTTAAAGACTTCATCCACAACAACCTACGGCCAGTAATCAAAGCTGCTGCTGATGAGGAAGAACTGGTAGAGCAGCTGTATGACAGCCATAATCAGAGTGTAATCCTCGTCAGTCTGCAATACAAAGTTTTTAGCAAAGCCTGTGAGGCACAGGTCGCATAAGTACTGGCTTGAATAGAAAAATTGCCCACAGCGTAGGATCGTTTAAGGGATGCCTCAACCTTTTTATCCACCACATCCAACAACTTCCAATTCTCAGAAGCCAAAGTGGAAGCCATAGTGGCCAACATAGTGTTCATCTTTGGAGGCTGAGGGAACTGCTCTTCAAAGTACTGTAAAAAATATATTTTATTTAAAAAACAAATAGAGGATGGATTGTTTATCAGGATTTTTCCACTTCTTGGAAAGGATGGACTTTATCACCTCATGAAATGGTAAGTCATTACACTCCACTGCACTGCATTGCGAATAAAACCCCTCCTCCAGCTGAGATTTTTCGCCAAAACCCAGGACGTCCCGAATATGGGGCAAGAGACCCTTTAACTGAGACCCCTGAATGTACTTCCCTTTAGGCTCAGAATCCATCTCCGTATCAGTCATGTCCAACCTTGGCCGTTTGGAAGCAAGGGGGGAGGTGGAGTTCATAGCTTAGGCTGTCGGGATCTATGATCCTAAGTGTGGAAACCTCTGTCGGAGGTGGAAATGCCTCACACGTTAGGACTGGGACAAGGAGGATGGAGATGAAGGGGTAATGGTGGCACAATGGACCATATTCCTATTAGTAAAGGGACATGTAAAGGCTGCCCCCTTTGTTGTTGCTAAATGCAATAGTTGTAGAACCGCTAGAATGTGCTCTCAGAAAACACCATGCTGACAATGGGTTAAGATTTCCATGGTATAAGTTGCTATTGATGACGTGTTATTCTATGTCAGAAACCCAGCTAGTGGCTTAACACCACTCCTGAGTGAGATCTTGATGTACGGAGACACTCCAGTTTAAAAATTAACTGGGACAATTCCATTATGTTTCCCATTACTGTAGCCATGAAACAGTGTGTGTTAGACTTTCCAAAGAGATGGGTGCTGGAACCAGTATGATTCCTGGGAATTAAAGTGCACATCAACCAATATAGGTTTTTCAACAAAATGATGGGGGTGCGGTAAGCAGGATAACCAATAACACTGAAAAATTTATTAGAATGCTGTAATTATTAGCGGGTAGAATAGCCATAATGAAGACTTAGGGCCTCATTCTGACCCTGGCGGTCCTAAACCGCCAGGGCCGCGGGCAACGGAAGCACCGCCAACAGGCTGGCGGTGCTTCAGTGCCCATTCTGACCGTGGCGGTAAAGCCGCGGTCAGAAAAGGGGATCCGGCGGTTTCCCGCCGGATTCCCGCCGGAATACCCCTGGCAGGGCTGAACCTCCATGGCGGCGCTGCAAGCAGCGCCGCCATGGGGATTCCGACCCCCTTCCCGCCATCCTGTTTCTGGCGGTTTTTACCGCCAGGAACAGGATGGCGGGAACGGGTGTCGTGGGGCCCCCTAACAGGGCCCCAGCATGATTTTCACTGTCTGCATAGCAGACAGTGAAAATCGCGACGGGTGCAACTGCACCCGTCGCACCCCTGCAACACCGCTGGCTCCATTCGGAGCCGGCCTCTGTGTTGCAGGGCCTTTCCCGCTGGGCCGGCGGGCGCTCCTTTGGCGGGCGCCCGCCGGCCCAGCGGGAAAGCTAGAATGGCCTCTGCGGTCTTTTGACCGCGGAGCGGCCAAATGGCGGTGACCGCATGCCGCGGTCAGAATGACCGCCTTAGTTTTTTCCTAGATTCATTTTTCTGTTTCTTAATGTACCAAAGACATTTTGGGTATACAGCAGTTAATGGTCAAAGGTGATTGGGTGGGTAAATAATCCCAAATTAAATGGACAACTCTGATGTTACCATACGATAAAGGAGTTTAGGTTCCCCTGATTTAGAATAGTATTATGATAAGGCACTATGGCCCTCATTACAGTTAAAGCGGCAGTAATCCCGCCAACAGGCAGGCAGAAAAAATAATGGAATCATGAACATGGTGGAAACCGCCAACATAGACAGCCACTTTAACACTCCGACCACCACGGCAGTAGAAACAAACACCACGGTGGTAACCGCCAACAGACAGGCGGAGGACAAAGTACCGCCCACCCTATCACAACATACCTACCCGCCTCCTTTTCCGGGGCAGAACCAACGCACTCAAAAGCACAGCAGAAACAGTACACAGAAGGGAAAACACTCACCTCTCGACACCCAACGAGGAACCAGGACGCCATGGAGCCCGAACTACAAGTGTTACCAATGCTGGTCTTCCTCCTGCTCTATCAGTAGCAGGACAGACGCCGTCGACGGTCACGGTGAGTACTGCACCTACAAACACAGGGGAGTGGGGAGGAAAAAGAGTGACACACACACACAATACCCCCACCCCCACCGTCAACCACAACACCATACACACAACTACATGCAGCAACATTACATATACACCCCGTCACCCTCTGGAAGAACGCAAGGACAAAAGGAAATTATTGTAACGATTGTAATCATGAAAAATCTGATAGTGAAAGTTCAACATTCAGTATATACAAATGTGTACACCAACAACACAAGTCCGGATAGTGTAGCAAACATGGTCCCAAAATTCATGGGTGAAGCCCAAACAAGATACCTGACTCGAAACGGAGAGAACACTGCTGGGGCATCAGATTGAAAATAAACAGGCACCTCAGGGGGAAGGGAAGAGGAGGCACTTCAGCCGGATGAATGCACGACGCCACTGCTGCATGAGGGGGCTCCTTGCCCATTGCTGTTTCCTGGGGAGTGCAAACCCACAGACTTTCAAGTCTCTCAAGTGGGTGGTTTGCCCACTGCATTATCCTGGGGATGCAAAGCCACAGTCTCTCAAGTCTCTCAAGTGGGTGGGTTGCCCACTGCTTTATCCTGGGCAGTGCAAAGCCACAGTTTCTCAAATCTCTCAAGTGGGTGGGTTGCCCACTGCTTCATCCTGGGGAGTGCAAAGCCACAGTCTCTCAAGTCTCTCTAGTGGGTGGTTTGCCCACTGCTTTATCCTGGGGAGTGCAAAGCCACAGTTTCTCAAATCTCTCAAGTGGGTGGGTTGCCCACTGCTTTATCCTGGGGAGTGCAAAGCCACAGTCTCTCAAGTCTCTCAAGTGGGTGGTTTGCCCACTGCTTTATCCTGGGGAGTGCAAAGCCACAGTCTCTCAAGTCTCTCAAGTAGGTGGGTTGCCCACTGCTTTATCCTGGGGAGTGCAACGCCACAGTCTCTCAAGTCTCTCATGTGGGTGGGTTGCCTACTGCTTTATCCTGGGGAGTGCAAAGCCACAGTCTCTCAAGTCTGTCAAGTGGGTGGTTTGTCCACTGATTGGTCCTGGGGAGTGCAAAGCCACAGTCTCTCAAGTGGATGTCAATCTCCACTGGTTCTGGAGAGGGCCTGGTGCCCAGAGTGCTTCATCCGGCCAAGGACTGAGGTAGTGGATGTCAATCTCCACTGGTTCTGGAGGTGGCATGGTGCCCAGAGTGCTTCATCCTGCCAAGGAATGAGGTAGTGGATGTCAATCTCCACGGGTTCTGGAGGGGGCCTGGTGCCCAGAGTGCTTCATCCTGCCAAGGACTGAGGTAGTGGATGTCAATCTCAACTGGTTCTGGAGGGGGCATGGTGCCCAGAGTGCTCCACATGCAGTGTGGCCGGTCCCATTCCCTCACCTAGGTGTGTGTGCACGAGATAGCCTGGGAACAGGTAGCATGATACGCCATGGAGGCAGAGACATACCCCACAATGCTGCGGCTTCGCCTTCCACCTGCAGGTGCAAACAGTGATGGAAGTCATGCCTCATGGAAGCTGGCCAGGGTCCAAGAACTCTCCTGCAGCATTGGATGACTGCCCACTGGGGATGGTAGCCATGTTAGCGGTGGTGCCACTGTCCGAGCACGTCGCGGGGCTTGTGGCGGTGCTTGCAGCGCTGTCTGTGGCGGCGGTGCTGGCGGTGGTGCATGGATCAGCACCTGTTGAGGGACACAGCAGGACGTCTCCGGCAGCCTCGGACGGCTGCCCACTGGGCAAGATGCTGGGGACTGTTGCTGAGGCTGCAGACGTGCCGGTGGCTGTGCAGGTGGCGGTGCTGGTAGCGGTGTTCGCCGCCGTACAGGTTGGTGGAGTCATGGACAGAAGGGGTGACACTAGTCCCGGTGCCACTGTACCCTGTCCTGACCTGCTCTTCTACTTTTGTCCCTTCCCCACCTTTGATGGTGCCGCAGGTTCCTTGCCACTGTCCCCTTTTGATTTGGCGGAGCCCTTGGTGGCTGGTAGGTGCGTCTTCTCCCTCCGGGATGTGGTCACCTTCTTTACCTTGGCAGGTGGCGGAATGTCCTCGCCCTCACTACATGGCACACTGGCAGCACTGATGGGTGGCGCACTCGATGACCCCGCAGTTGCTGGCACCACTGTGCCTGGGGATTTGGTGGCTGAGGTGCTGGGCTGGGTCCTGGAAAGCCTGGCCCTAGGGGAAGGACGGGGGGGAGGTGAAGGGAAGAGGTCAAGGTTTGCCAGGAAAAGTTTTTTAGACACATTGGGACGGGAAGATGGAGGGGGTTTGGGAGTGGAGGAAGAGGTAGTGGTTGTAGGAGGTGTACGTTTGCTGAATTTGAGTGAAGGTGCGTGGGCCGGAGGCTGTTGTGAGGTGGATGGCTGTTGGGTGGGTGTGTGCCTGCATTTGTGTACTTTGGGAGGAGGGCTCACAGACACACTGGGACAGGACACAGAGGATGTGTGCATGGTAGTGGGGGTGGTGATTGCACGTGAGCGGTGTGTGGTGATGGGCGTGCTGGTGATGGAGGTAGTGGCTGAGGATGTAGTGCTTGCAGGTGTGAGTGGAGACGAGACAAGGAGGGAGGAGGAGGACGTGGAGGAGGGGGACACAGTGGAGGCAGTGGATGTTGCTGTTTCTGCATGGAGATGGTGCTTGTCTGAGTGACTGTGGGATGTGTGGTGCTTATGTTTGCCATGTCCACTCTTGTGTGTTGATGAGTGTGCATGCTGGTCTGATGGTGTGCTTGGGATAGGCTGAGGTACATCGGATTGGGTCGGGGTGGAGGAAGTTGGAGGGGGGAGGCTGAACACCGGGACAATGGCTCCCATCAGTACTGAGGCCAGAGCCTGAAATGCTCTCTGTTGGGCCACCTGCCCAGAATGAATGTCCTCCAGGTATGCATTTGTTTGTTGCAGATGCAACTCAACACCCTGGATGGCATTCAAAATGGTAGATTGCCCAACAGTGAGGGATCTCAGGAGGTCAATAGCCTCCTCACTGAGGGCAGCAGGGCTGACTTGGGCAGGGCCTTTGCTGCCTGGGGCGAAGGAGATGCCCACCCTCCTGAGTGAGCGGGCATGGGACACATGCTGAGGGGCTGCTGGGAGGGCGGTGCTGGTAGGGGGGTTGGCGGCTGTACCTGTAGATGCGGTGGGCACAGAGGTGCCCGCCACCGCAAGGGAGCTCCCATCAGAGGAGGAGTCGATGTCACTGGTGTATGCTCCGGTCCCCGTCGTGGAGCTCCCCTCGCCCTCAGTCCCACTGGTGGCTTCAGACTCCATTGCTTCACCCTCCAGTGCCAAGTGGGTTGCAGCTCCCTCCTGCTCCGGTGCCACTGCTCCTCCGCCAGATGATGCTATTGCACACAAGAACAGGGAGACAAAACAAAAAGGGGGGGGGGGAGACAGAAGAAAAACATGTTCAGTGCATGCAACACCACTACCGTTGGTGGACACAACACACAGGTAGCAGCCCTCTCCACTGCGCGATGCACAAACAGTTCCTGGCAAATTCACATGCCTATGGGGTACGAGGCCTAAGTCCAATTGCTGCACACCTGGAAGTCACAGGAGCCTGACTAGGTGTAGATGGCTATTACCACTAGTGGGGTTGGGGTGCCACAGAGCCTGCCTAACCAAGGACCTTGCCTACCAAATTCGTCCTGGCCTAGGGGAACCCACTGCCCACTGACCACCCCCCCACCAAGGCACCTCGTAATGCGTGCAGAGTCAGCTGAATGAGAGTGGACTCACCCCCTTGTGGCTGCTGTGATGCCCTCAAGTGCCCATCCAATTCCGGATAGGCCACCGCCAGGATCCGGGACATCAGGGGGGTCATGGTGCGACGGGCACTCCTTCCTAGTTGGGAGGCCTTCCCCAGCTGGGCCTCCGCCGTCTTCTTGCTCCAGCGGCGCAGGTCCTCACATCTTTTACGGCAGTGGGTGCTCCGTCTGTGGTAGACCCCCAGGGTCCGGACGTCCTTGGCGATGGCACGCCAAATACCCTTCTTCTGGTGGGCGCTGACCTAGAGGAAAGGTACAGGAGGAAAGGATATTACTAACCCGTCCGGACCTTCATACTCATTGCCCACCAGTTCCCACCCATGCCCTGACGCACATACACTCACCATCCGCACATGCAGGCCTCAGCCCCCCCACCCCCTGTATCTTCCATCCACACCACTCTAAACAGGCATTGCCCACGCAGCATGCTCACAGTGTACTCACCTGTTTGTCTGGAGGACCGTACAGTTGCATGTACTGGGGGAGGACCCCATCTACCAGTTTCTCCAACTCCTCTGAAGTAAAGGCAGGGGCCCTTTCCCCAGACACTGTAGTCATTGTCGCTTCCAGGCACAGGTCACAGCAGCACTTGCAGTTTAGGTCCTCTCCTGTTGAAGGTCAGGTATCAAGTGAGAGAACAGATAGAAAATGGCGGTCACGTCCGTGGCGGTGCGTACTGTCACCGCCGGCGTACATTGTCATCGGCTCCTGGGACCCATAGGGCCCAATGTTAACAAACCGCAACGGTGTACGCCAGCGCAGTTACCTCATTTCCCCTTGTGCCACCTTACAGGTCAGGCAGCCGCCATTTTTAGGAGGCCACATGGGATGGAAAAAAAACTGCGTCCCACCTATCTAGGCCGGGAATACAGACAGATATCGGGACATTGCGAATTACCAACGTTTCAGCAAAATAACACATTGTCATGCCTCTGTGTTGGATGACCCTCTGCTCGTTGTTCTCCTCCATAGAGCAGGTCTGCTGGGGTAGGCGATGAGATGGCGGCATGCTCCGGTGTACAGACCCCTGGTGAACCTCTCGACAATGGAAGAGAGACACATCATAATCACCTACAGACTTGATCGTGCAACAATCTAGGAACTGTATGCCCAGTTGGAGCCAGAACTGATTTCAGCTATCCGCCATCCCACAGGAATCCCCTCTCTAGTGAAGGTTCTGTCTGTACTCCATTTCCTGGCCAGTGGGTCTTTTCAAACAACAGTGGCCATGGCATCAGGGATGTCCCAGCCAATGTTCTCTAACGTGTTGTCCAGAGTGTCATCTGCCCTGCTGAAACACATGCGTAGCTACATCGTTTTCCCTCAGGTGGGGGATTTGACCACAGTTAAAGGTGACTTCTATGCCCTGGGACATATTCCCAACATCATTGGTGCTATTGATGGTACACATGTGGCATGTGTCCCCCTGCCCGCAGGGATGAACAGGTGTACAGAAACCGGAAAAGCTACCATTCGATGAATGTGCAGATGGTGTGTTTGGCAGACCAGTACATCTCCCATGTCCATGCCAAGTATCCTGGCTCAGATACATTTTGAGGAATAGCAGCAACCCTTATATGATTGGCCAACTCCAGAGGCACCGTGTGTGGCTAATAGGTGAGGCCAAGGTCCCAACACAGTTGCCATAGGTGTCTGGGTATGGGGTTGTCCCTAAGGGTTAATGTGTGTCTAACAATTTTCCCTCGACATTTGCGGGTGACTCTGGTTACCCCAACCTGTCATGGCTACTGACCCCAGTGAGGAATCCCAGGACAAGGGCAGAGGAACGCTACAATAAGGCACATGGTCGAACTAGGAGGATTATAGAACGCACCTTCGGCCCCCTGAAGGCCAGATTCCGGTGCCTCCATCTGACAGGTGGCTCACTATACGACTCACCGAAGAAGGTGTGCCAGATAATCGTGGCCTGCTGTATGCTGCACAACCTGGCTTTACGACGGCAGGTGCCTCTTCTGTAGGAGGATGGGCCAGATAGAGGTCTTGTTGCAGTTGTGGAGCCTGTGAACTGTGAAGAAGAGGAGGCAGAAGAAGAAGATGTCGACAACCGAAACAACATCATCATGCAATACTTCCAGTGAGACACAGGTAAGAAGATGTAACTGCTTCCCACATCTCATACTATTGTTGGAGCTAGCATAAGTCTGTCATTTTCACTCAGTGTATGGACCCTGACTTGTTACTTTGGCTTTCCATTTCACAGATCTGGCTCCCACTGTGTGCCCTCTGCTATGTTTACTGCTGGCCTACAGCTGAGTTACATTGGTATACAAATTCTATCATCAGACTTGTTAGAACCTTATTTTGTTTGGTTCCTGACCCCTTCTTTATACTCTTTACTTGTACTTTTTAGATTTAATATGATCCATTTTAGAGTGGCGTTCCCGATAAAATGCGTGTGGGAAAAAACACTATCGCCATGCCCTTGCGATAACTTTTCGAAACAAAGTACTTGCCACTTAATTTTATTCTGTAAACTTTACTCAGTTCCCAGGAAATCCTTTCTATTACCCATTTTGCGTAACTTGCACACTTCTTCCTACAAAGAAGGATTGACTGGCATCCAAAGCCTCTCATCCAAACAAATGTGCATTTCTATTCTTAGTTTTATTAAATCCGCTATCACCATTAGAAACCGATATGAACTGGTAATGTGACCATTAATTAAGAGAAACTAAGCATTGTCTTATTACTATATTGTCTTATTATTATATATGTTTTATAAGTATTTATTATCTTATACTGTTTTAGTAAGCTTGGGCGGTAAGCTTGGATTTAATAGATTTGCTTTTGATGTATGCAATAAGTACTGTATTTTATGATGACTTTTATGTATGCATGTGTACTTTTATGGCAAAACGCCGAATAAAGTTATTTTGACTAACTGACATTGGTATGTGAGCAAGTACATTGACATTGATATATTCCAGAGATTTAGCTATTACACATTTGTGAAAGCACAAACTGACTCCAGCTTGTTTAGTGATTCAATTGTGTTTATTTGTGTGCAAATAAGTGGAGGGGGGTGTAAAATGGGCTGGGGTGATGGTGGAGGAAAGTCCATGGCAGAGTCCAGTCTATTTGTTTCACAGGTGCATTGTCCAATAGGGCATAGGAAGTGGAGCAATGGCAGTTTAAGGTGGACCGGGTGACAAAGTGTGACAGAAGGATGACATTCAGGGGGGTCTTATTTCCTGGCGGAGGTCTTGGCAATGTTCTCTGTCTTGTTCCTGGATCTCAGGGACCGCTTCGGGGTGGTCTGCCAGAACCCCTGCAATGGTAACCAGGGTGGTGTTGATGGACTTCAAGACCTCCCTGATCCCCAGGTAGTGTTCCTCCTGTAGCCGCTGAGTCTCCTGAAACTTGGCCAGTACCGTGCCCATAGTCTCCTGGGAATGGTGGTAAGCTCCCATGCCTCGTGGAGTGTCGGTTCTCTGGGCCTGTCCTCCCCCTGTCGCACAGCAGTCCTCCCAGCTTCCCTGTTATCCTGTGCCTCTGTCCCCTGAGCCGTGTGCCCACTGCCACTGCCCCCAGGTCCCTGATCGTCCTGTGTTAGTGGAGTTGCCTGGGTTCCCCCTGGTGGTGGACAAACTGCTGATTAACGTGTCCTGGGGACAGAGGGATGGGTCCGCTGGGTGGGTGCTATGGTGGTGTTTCCTAAGGGGGAGGTTCAGTGGTGGTTTGTGATTGTGTCAGGGGAACTAACTGTCCTGTGGTCCCTGATGTGCCGGGCTGGTCATCTTGATCCAGGCATGCAGAGCTGCTGTCGTCACTGTGGGCCTCTTCTGTGGGGGGACTGGATATGTCTGGCACCTCCTGTCCGGTGACGTTGTGTAGGGGTCCTGTTGGGGTGTAAATGCATAGTTATTGTATGTGCGTGTGCCATCTTGTGCAATGGGTGAGTTACCCTCTACTCCTGTGCTTGCATTATTAGCTTGGTCCTTGTATGATTGGTGATTTTGGGGCACGAGTGAGTCTCTGTACTGGAGATGCTTTGGTGATGGGTGTCCATGTATTGGTGTTACATGCAGGGCTTGGTTTTGGGATGTGTGGGTTGTGTTAGTGGGGTATCTGTGGGTTGTTGGGGTGATGGGTGTGAGGGTGAGAGTGGGAGTATGTGATAGCATGCAGGTGGGGTGCGGGGGATAAAGTAGTAAAGATTTGCCTTACCAGAGTCCAGTCCTCCTGCTACTCCTGCGAGGCCCTCAGGATGCATAATTGCCAAGACTTGCTCATCCCATTTTGTTAGTTGTGGGGGAGGAGGTGGGGGTCCACCGCCAGTCCTCTGTCCAGCAATCTGGTGTCTGGATACCACAGAACCTACCTTCCCCCATAGGGCGTTCCACCTCTTCCTGATGTCATCCCGTGTGTTTGGATGCTGTCCCACTGCGTTAACGCTGTCGACAATTCTGCGCCATAGCTCCATCTTCCTTGCAATGGATGCCTGCTGCACCTGTGATCCGAATAGCTGTGGCTCTACCCGGACGATTTCCTCCACCATGACCCTGAGCTCCTCCTCTGAAAGCATGGGGTGTCTTTGGGGTGCCATGATGTGGTGTGGGTGATGTGTGAGGAGGTGTCTGTTGTGATGTGTTAGGGGATGTGTTGGTGTGTGTTGTTTGAGGTGAGTGGATGTTGTATGAGTGATGGTGTTGTGTGTATGTGGATGCTGGTGTTGCGTTAGGTAGTCTCTCTCTCTCTGGCCTTCTTTAAAATTTTTGGTTGTAAGGGTTTGTGGGTGATGTTGTGTGTGTGCTTTATATTGGATTGGGTGTGTGGGTGTGGTGTGTGTATGTGTATCAGGTGTGTGTATTTTGAATTGTCCAATGTGGTTGTGTTTTGTTAGCGTGTGTGTATTTTGAGAGCGGCGGTGTGTACCGCCAATGGATTATGGTGGTTGAAAGACCGCCGCGTTGATTCGTGGGTCGTGATAGTGTAGGCGTATTCCTGTTGGCGTGACAGTGTGGGGTTTTGGTATCGCCAGTTTATCGCTGACCTTTGGTGTGGCGGACATGTGTGGGTGTCTGTATTGTGGCGGATTCTGAGCTGTGGGTCGTGATACCTGTGGCAGAATTCCACTGCTGCGACGGTATGTTGACGGTCTTCTGCATGGCGGAAAGTGGGATTTACCGCCAATGTTGTAATGAGGGCCTATGTCATTTTGCTCATTATTGGTCCCAAATACATGCCACACTTGTACATAGAAAGAGAAGCAGTGACGCCAGTATCTCTAAAGGCATCTCTGTTTCACTTCCCCACTATAGAATGCAATACTGTAGACCCCTTAAGATTCACATTACATGCATGGAAATCGTTACATAAGCGCAGACGAGGCACACTGATGTACACCAGAATAATAAAAGTAAACAGGCTACCCAAATGTCTGGAGGTAAGAACCGGAAGGCAACTACATAGGTTACAGATAGACACCATGGACGACCTGCTCCAAGACAGTAGTTTCCTAACGCTGACTCGGTTTTGCGGAACACAGAATTGACCAAAGCGCATTAGAACTCTTTTTTATTACTGACTACAGCTTGAAACTAAAAGCATTTTAAGTGAGACGCAGGAAGAATCTTCACCTGCTCGCACACAATCCAGAATGGAAGTCCTAGGCATATCATATCTCATTTATACAAACTAGCTAACAAGGCAAACACCACTGAAGGTACCAAAAGTCGACTAGCCTGGCAAACCGATTTAGAACAAGCCATTACATACGAACAAAGGCAGTACTGCTGCTCCGCTATTAAAAACATCTCTCTAAACAGCAGGCACAGGATCATACAATTCAATTATGTCCATTGGCACTATACACACTACGTAGACTACACTGCTACGCCCTTTGGGAAAATTCAGATTGTCATAGATATCAGGAAGAGGTGGCAGACTGTGTTCATGTGTCTTGGAGATGTCCTGCTATCCTCACAGAAATTAGCCAAATACAAGCTACAGATGAACCCAATGCACTTGCAAATGCAGGTTATAGTGAATAAAATTGATCGTCTCTGTGATACTAGTCATGACTTACTGAGATTGTGCACTAGTCTATTTGCCGCTCGCCATGCCCTTGAAGGAATTTGTAAGTTAATAGATCTCATTGTTAGTCCCACTGCTGAATAACTACCATGAAGGTGTACCTAAAGATTGTTTTGGTATTTGGAAATTCTACTACACATTACTCATAGTATGCATAAGTACCCGGATGTGCTCTCTGTACCGAGGCTTGTGATATTTTTATAGTGTTTAATTTTATGAAAATGCAATTAAAAAATGTGTTTTAAAAAGTTGCTGAGTAGGCTTCATGGGGTAACGCTTTTGGATATCTTGGTTGTTTCCAATATGAAAATCCTCTGCACAATACAAAATTAGAGGAATCCGATTGGACGAGGGGACCTTTTTCCAGTTGTGCCTTTCAGATCTGCGGCAGAGTGATCAGTTTGGTTGGCAACAAGAGGAAATTCTCTCGAGTGTGCCATTTCAGGACAATGGGCACGGTCCCCTTGGAGACAAGAACATTTTAAAGGCCAGGTTGGATAGGCACTGACCCCCCCGCAGGCTATATTAGGGTGATCCTAAAAGACCATCCCAATATGTGTAAATAAAAATATAATTAAACAGAGTTGCATCACCATGGATCCTTTCTGGCATTTTGTTGCCATGATACTGAGAAAGATGCCACAGACCCCGGCTGCCATTTAGGCTGTAGGTGATCCACTAAACCTGAATGGATCTGCAGAGCCCCAGGTAAGGTTCATGCTTGAGTTACGTGCACCACTGTAAGCTTCACCGAACCATGCATCACTTATCACGGAATCACAGATATGAATTCTGAACCACAAATCCTCTAAAGGAGCTGCATGGTCGTAGAAGCTTGTCCTGCGTGCACAAAACTCAGGCATGATATATCCCCGGTATTCACTATACCAAATAAGGATCCGCAAATCCCAAAAAACATTTAAAAACATGGCCTCGCCAACGACCAAGGTGTGTGTAGTACAAGCCCTATCCATAGCGTTGGTCGGCTGGCTGCAGCAGGTTTGGTGCAGATCCTGGTAGAAGGCAAGGCTCTGTGACTAATGAGGTTGGCTGACTGTGGGGGGTTAGGCTCAGGGTCTAGCCATAGGCCAGGCACTGTGGGCCTGAGAGGTCCTTAAATATTTAGGACTAAGGCCAGGCACAAAGCAGGCACTGTCATAAACCACCAATGTGCAAGGCTGAAGGCCAAGCATGGGGGTTTTGGAAATTAATTGTATCATAAAAATCACTGAAAAAACAGATAAAAAGGAGTTATGGCTTTTGCTGAACTGAATAGTACCACTGAATTTCAATAGCTATGTTTTGTGTCAAAAACTATCATTCGTTCTACCCTATTGCGCTGCATATGCCCTCCTACATAAAAAGTAAGACAGACAGTAGCAAAATAAGGTACAAAGCCATACCAACAAATACATCAAAGAAACAAATGGTTAGAGAAAAATTGAAATACAAACAGCACAAAAACTAAACGGTTACATAAGCATAATACTGACCAGACACACATTAAAAATTATAGAAAACTGAAAACATTTGAAACAAAAAAGAAAGACTACCTACAGAAAAAAAAAACCATTAAATAATAAGTAAGAAACTTAAAAAAACAACACTAAATACCAGTGAGTTAAATTGGTAAACATAGGAAAGACAACCCAAACACAAAGGAAAACCAGACATGAAACCAAAACACATACTTCCATTAAATAAAAAAAATTAAAGCACGCTTAAAAAAAAACACAAATTCTTAAGAGGGAACGGCACCAAGGTCATGTCATCCGTGGTGAGGTAAAAAACGATATCAGCATTTGAAAACCAAACGCCACTGAAATACACCAGGTAGTTTACTGACCAAACCATAGCTTGCACCCCCAACATACAATGCTTATGACCTCACATATTACTTAATCATGACGTGTAAAATCACATCAGTAATGACATCAGTGATGTCATCTTATTACCATGCCTAACTATATTGTTACTTTAATCTTTGTTTTCAGTTAATTTCTATTTTATTTACTATATTCAGCCACCTCCTCCACTGTGCATGGCCTTTGGTTGTGAACATGGATTGGGTTGACATAAGGCCAGACACTGCGGTCAACACCTACTCTAGGTACGACCTTTACGGTGCACAGTCTGGAATGGGGGAGGGCCTGGTTGCAGGTGGACAAGCCTGCCACAGACAGCCAACCCCTCTACTGCATCTCTCCAGACCATTTTACCAAACTCCGGCCATGCAAAGACAAAGGCACCGTGGAAGGCCATTCCTCTGCTGACATGCGGGCCACATTTCTTTATATTTATGTTTTAACATTTTTCTAGCAGGTACAGCCACGGTACTGGACTTCAACGGTTACCTCCAAGATACTGCAGTTCCGTTCAAGCTTCCCAGAGGAATCTTGCACAGTAATACAGTACCATGGGAGTGAAGCCTGAACATCAGCGCCAGTGCGAGTACCACAGTAACCGTGTGTAAGGAAATGGCTCCCTGTTACAGTTACCACCCCACTTTTTGCCTGACACTGATGCTGACTTGACTGAGAAGTGTGCTCGGACCCTGCTAACCAGGCCCCAGAAACAGTGTTCTTGTACCTAAAACGTACCATTGTTCCCACAATTGACACACCCCTGGCACACAGATAAGTCCCTTGTAAAATGTACTAGTGGTACCAAGGGCCCTGTGACCAGGGAAGGTCCCTAAGGGCTGCAGCATATGTTGTGCCACCCTAAAGGACCCCTCACCTAACACATGCACACTGCCATTGCAGATTGTGTGTGTTGGTGGGGAGAAAAAGGCAAAGTCGACATGGCATCCCCCTCAGGATGCCATGCACACAAAATGCTGCCTGTGGCATAGGTAAGTCACCCCTCTAGCAGGCCTTACAGCCCTAAGGCAGGGTGCACTATACCACAGGTGAGGGCATAGCTGCATGAGCAATATGTCCCTACAGTGTCTAAGTGTATGCTTAAACATTGTAAGTACATTGTGGCCATATTAAGTATATGGTCTGGGAGTTTGTCAAAAACAAACTCTACAGCTCCATAATGGCTACACTGAATACTGGGAAGTTTGGTATCAAACTTCTCAGAATAATAAACCCACACTGATGCCAGTGTTGGATTTATTTAAAAATGCACACAGAAGGCATCTTAGAGATGCCCCCTGTATTTTAACCAATCCTTCAGTGCAGGACTGACAGGTCTGTGCTAGCCTGCTGATTAGAGACGAGTTTCTGACCCCCTGGGGTGAGAGCCTTTGTGATCTCTGAGGCCAGAAACAAAGCCTGCACTGGGTGGAGATGCTTAACGCCTCCCCCTGCAGGAACTGTAACACCTAGCAGTGAGCCTCAAAGGCTCAAGCTTCGTGTTACAATGCCCCGGGGCACTCCAGCTAGTGGAGATGCCCACCCCCTGGACACAGCCCCCACGTTTGGCAGCAAGTCCAGGGGTGATAATGAGAAAAACAAGGAGGAGTCACCCACCAGTCAGGACAGCCCCTAAGGTGTCCTGAGCTGAGGTGACCCCTGCCTTTAGAAATCCTCCATCTTGGTTTTGGAGAATCCCCCCAATAGGATTAGGAATGTGCCCCCCTCCCCACAGGGAGGGGGCACAAAGAGGGTGTAGCCACCCTCAAGGACAGTAGCCATTGGCTACTGTCCTCCCAGACCTAAACACACCCTTAAATTCAGTATTTAGGGGCACCCCAGAACCTAGGAAATCAGATTCCTGCAACCCGAAGAAACAGGCAGGACTGTTGACCGACAAGCCTGCAGAGAAGGAGGAAGACAACAACTGATTTGGCCCCAGCCCTACCGGCCTGTCTCCAACTTCGAAAACCTGCTCCAGCGACGCATCCGACAGGGACCAGCGACCTCTGAAGCCTCAGAGGACTGCCCTGGACTAAAGGACCAAGAAACTCCAGCGAACAGTGGCCCTGTTCAAAACCAGCTACTTCTTTGCAACAAAGAAGCAACTTTCAAAGACTGCACGTTTCCCGCCGGAAGCGTGAGACTTCACACACTGCACCCGACGCCCTGGCTCGACCTGCAGCAAACAAACACCTCAGGGTGGACTCCCCGGCGACTGCGAGCCCGTGAGTACCCAGAGACGACCCCCCTGAGCCTCCACAGCGACGCCTGCAGAGAGAATCGAGAGGCTCCCCCTGACTGCGACTGCCTGTAACAAGGCACCCGACGCCTGGAACCAACACTGCACCTGCAGCCCCCAGGACCTGAAGGAACCGAACTTCGGCGCAGGAGTGACCCCCAGGCGACCCTCTGCCTAGCCCAGGTGGTGGCTGCCCCAAGGTGCCCCCCTGTGCCAGCCTGCACCGCTAAAGTGACCCCCGGGTCCCTCTATTGTTTCCTACCTGAAACCCAACGCCTGCTTTGCTCACTGCACCCGGCCGCCCCTGTGCCGCTGATGGTGTACTTTGTGTGCCTTCTCGTGTCCTCCCCGGTGCTCTACAAAAACCCCCTGGGCTGCCCCCCAAGGACACAGGTACTTACCTGCTGGCAGACTGGAATGGGAGCACCCCTGTTCCCCATAGGCGCCTATGTGTTTTGGGCACCTCTTTGACCTCTGCACCTGGCCGGCCCTGAGCTGCTGGTGTGGTAACTTTGGGGTTGCCTTGAACCCCCAACAGTGGGCTGCCTATGCCCCAAACCTGAGACTTGTAAGTGTTTTACTTACGTTCATAACTAACCCTTACTTACCTCCCCCAGGAACTGTTGATTTTTGCACTGTGTCCACTTTTAAAATAGCTTATTGGCATTTTTACAAAGACTGTACATGATATTGTGTTCATTCAAAGTTCCTAAAGTATCTAAGTGAAGTACCTTACATTTAAAGTGTTTAATGTAAATCTTGAACCTGTGGTTCTTAAAATAAACTAAGAAAATATATTTTTCAATATAAAAACCTATTGGCCTGGAGTAAGTCTTTGAGTGTGTTCCTCATTTATTGCCTGTGTGTGTACAACAAATTCTTAACACTACCCTCTGATAAGCATACTGCTCGACCACACTACCACAAAATAGAGCATTAGAATTGTCTACTCTTGCCACTATCTTACCTCTAAGGGGAACCCTTGGACTCTGTGCACACTATTTCTTACTTTGAAATAGTATATACAGAGCCAACTTCCTACATTGGTGGATCAGCAGTGGGGTCTAAGACTTTGCATTTGCTGGACTACTCAGCCAATACCAGATCACACAACTAAATTCCAAAAATTGTCATTAGAAACTGATTTTTGCAATTTGAGCTATTTTTCTAAATTTTTAAAAGTCCTGCTAGGGCCTTGTGTAAGTCCCTGTTAGCATTTCTTTTAGAGTTTAAAAGTTTGTAAAAGTTTGGATTAACTTCTAGAGATAGTTTTAGATTCTTAAAAAGTATCCTAACTTTTAGAGAAATAATGTCTAGCACAGAAGAGATGGTGGTGGAACTCAACCTTACCCTTACCTGCATCTTAGGATGTCAGAGTTAAGGACTCTCTGTAAAATAAAAAATATGAAAACTGGATCAAACCCTACCAAAGTACAGCTCCAGGAGCTTTTGGCAGAGTTTGCTAGAGACCACCCCTCTGAAGACAACCTCCTAGAGGGGGAAACTAGTGACCAGGAGGATAATTTCCCCCCTCCTGTCCTAGTTAGGGAGACCAGGGTTCCTCAAACCCTGACTCCACCAGTGATAGTCAGAGATGCTGCTTCTCCCACAGGAGAGTCCAGCAACTCTGGAAGCATTGAGGGCAGCCTCAATGAAGAGGACCTACTGTTAGCTAGGATGGCCAAAAGACTGGCTTTGAAGAAGCAGCTCCTAGCCATAGAAAGGGAAAGAAAATAGATGGGTTTAGCTCCCATCAATGGTGGCAGCAACATAAATAGGGTCAGAGAGAATACTGACATCCTAAAAATCCCCAAAGGGATTGTAACAAAATATGAAGATGGTGATGATATCACCAAGTGGTTCACAGCTTTTGAGAGGGCTTGTGCAACCAGAAAGGTAAACAGATCTCACTGGGGAGCCCTCCTTTGGGAAATGTTCACTGGAAAGTGTAGGAATAGACTCCTCACACTCTCTGGTAAAGATGTAGAATCTTATGACCTCATGAAGGCTACCCTGATTGAGGGCTTTGGATTCTCCACTGAGGAATACAGGATTAGGTTCAGGGGGGCTAAAAAATCCTCGAGCTAGACCTGGGTTGATTTTGTAGACTACTCAGTGAAAACACTGGATGGTTGGGTAACTGGAAATGAACTGCATGACTATGTTGGGCTTTATAATCTATTTATGAAAGAACACATTTTAAGTAACTGCTTCAATGAAAACTTGCATCAGAATCTGGTAGACCTAGGTCCAATTTCTCCCCAAGAATTGGGAAAGAAGGCAGACCACTGGGTCAAGACTAGGGTAACCAAAACTTCCACTGGGGGTGACCAAAAGAAAGGGGTTACAAAGCCCCCCTAGGAGAAAGTGGGTGACACTAGAAACAAAGAAAAAGAACCATCTGTAGGCCCCCAAAAACCAGACCAGGTGAGTGGGCCCCAAGACACAACCCAAAACAAAGGTGGGTACCAGGGTAAGAACTGGGATGCCACTAAGGCATGGTGCCAAAACTGTAGACAGACAGGGCACCACACAAAGGACACTTCTTGTCCCAAAAACAAACCCCCTAGCAAAATCCCAGGGGTGACCAGTGTAGCCATTGGAGATGACTCCTCAGATGAGGAGGTCTTCATAGCCTTTAACTGGAAAAGGGGTCCAACAGGTGAGTTGGAGATTCCAGAGGGAAATAAACACTTCCACCACCTTCTGGTGAATGGAATCCCAGCCACTGCCCTGAGAGACACTTGTGCCAGTCACACTATTGTGCATAACAGGCTGGTGTTCTCCAACCAGTACATCCCAGGTGAGACTGCCAGAGTAAGAGTTAGCCCAGATAGGGTCACTGATAAGCCTGTGGCTTTTGTGCCCATAGAGGTGGGTGGGATTTTTAGCTGGAGAAGGGTGGTAGTTAGTACAGACCTCCCCCTTGATTGTCTCCTTGGAAATGACTTCCCAGAGGTTAGTCAGAGCCCAAGAGAGGAACTGGTCATGTGCCAGTCCTCTCCCAAGGATTCTGGAGGTGCTACCCCTGCAGTAACTGCAAGTAGGCTCCAGAAAAAAAAGAAATGAAAACAGTGTTGGAAAGGTGGGACAACCTTTAGCCAAGGTTCCAGCAAGCCAAGGAGATTCTGCTCCAGTAGGGGAGAACTCCAAAAGTGGCACTGGTAAAGTCCAACCTGACCCACAAGAAGTCCTGGCTAGTCAGGTAACTGTTAAACCTGAGTGGGTGGCTCCTCAGTTAACAGAAGAAAGAGTGGAAGAAGGTTGTTTACTACAAGATGTAGTAACCCCCCACTCCTACACAGCAGACAGGCACCCTGATCCCAAAGAAGCCTGTAACGTAGCTCCTTCCCTTGCAGGTGAAGAGCTAAAGGTGTGGGAGGGCACTGACAGCTGTCAGTGGCCTATGCTGGGTGTTAGCCTTTAAGGCTGCACTATCCTTGGCATGGTGGTCTGACCCCATGCCAAATAACAAGTTAGGCACCCTGACCCTGTTGGTCATGGTGGGGTTACTCCAGCTCTGAGTAACCACTTTGGGTAAGCTAGGGGTGACCCTGGCTGAGATAAGATTAGCAGAGGTGGATACCCTAACTCCAAAATAGAGAGAATGGGGGAAGACATTAAAAGCACAGACAAGGGGCAATTCAGACTAGGTCATATTACTGTGGAAGTGGGTCAGTTCCCCAGAGGGAATGACCTGAACCGGAGGATGTAAGGCAGAGTATGCCCTGCAACAAACCAGCCTATTTCCCCTATTCTTCCTCGCCTGACAGACTAGGAAGACTCTCCCAGCTTTGGCTGAGTCTCCTGGCCTGTGGGCTGGGGGGGGGGGGGAGGGAGGCTTGTGTAAGGAAATGGCTCCCTGTTGCAGTTACCCCCCACTTTTTGCCTGATACTGATGCTGACTTGACTGAGAAGTGTGCTGGGACCCTGCTAACCAGGCCCCAGCTCCAGTGTTCTTTTACCTAAAATGTACCATTGTTCCCACAATTGGCACACCCTGGCACACAGATAAGTCCCTTGTAAAAGGTACTAGTGGTACCAAGGGCCCTGTGACCAGGGAAGGTCCCTAAGGGCTGCAGCATATGTTGTGCTACCCTAAGGGACCCCTCACCTAACACATGCACACTGCCATTGTAGATTGTGTGTGTTGGTGGGGAGAAAAAGGCAAAGTTGACATGGCATCCCCCTCAGGATGCCATGCACACAAAATGCTGCCTGTGGCAGAGGTAAGTCACCCCTCTAGCAGGCCTTACAGCCCTAAGGCAGGGTGCACTATACCACAGGTGAGGGTATAGCTGCATGAGCAATATGCCCCTACAGTGTCTAGGTCTATTCTTAGACATTGTAAGTACAGTGTGGCCATATTAAATATATGGTCTGGGAGTTTGTCAAAAACAAACTCCACAGCTCCATAATGGCTACACTGAATACTGGGAAGTTTGGTATCAAACTTCTCAGAATAATAAACCCACACTGATGCCAGTGTTGGATTTATTAAAAATGCACACAGAGGGCATCTCAGAGATGCCCCCTGTATTTTACCCAATCCTTCAGTGCAGGACTGACTGGTCTGTGCCAGCCTGCTGCTGAGAGACGAGTTTCTGACCCCTGGGGTGAGAGCCTTTGTGCTCTCTGAGGCCAGAAACAAAGCCTGCACGGGGTGGAGATGCTTAATACCTCCCCCCTGCAGGAACTGTAACACCCAGCAGTGAGCCTCAAAGGCTCAAGCTTCGTGTTACAATGCCCCAGGGCACTCCAGCTAGTGGAGATGCCCGCCCCTCTTTTGGTGGCAAATCTAGGGGGGATAATAAGAAAAACAAGGAGGAGTCATCCACCAGTCAGAACAGCCCCTAAGGTGTCCTGAGCTGAGGTGACCCCTGCCTTTAGAAATTATCATCTTGGTTTTGGAGGATTCCCCCAATAGGATTAGGAATGTGCCCCCCTCCCCACAGGGAGGAGGCACAAAGAGGGTGTAGCCACCCTCAAGGACAGTAGCCATTGGCTATTGCCCTCCCAGACCTAAACACACCCCTAAATTCAGTATTTAGGGGCACCCCAGAACCTAGGAAATCAGATTCCTGCAACCTGAAGAAGGACTGCTGACCTACAAGCCTGCAGAGAAGGAGGAAGACGACAACTGATTTTGGCCCCAGCCCTACCGGCCTGTCTCCAACTTCGAAAACCTGCTCCAGCGACACATCCGACAGGGACCAGTGACCTCTGAAGCCTCAGAGGACTGCCCTGGACTAAAGGAGCAAGAAACTCCCATGAACAGTGGCCCTGTTCAAAACCAGCTACTTCTTTGCAACAAAGAAGCAACTTTCAAAGACTGCACGTTTCCCGCCGGAAGCGTGAGACTTCACACTCTGCACCCAATGCCCCCGGCTCGACCTGCAGAAAACATACACCTCAGGGGGGATTCCCCAGCGACTGCGAGCCTGGGAGTACCCAGAGACGACACCCCTGGGCCCCCACAGCGACGCTTGCAGAAAGAATCCAGAGGCTCCACCTGACCGCGTCTGCCTGTAACAAGGGACCTGATGCCTGGAACCAACACTGCACCCGCAGCCCCCAGGACCTGAAGGAACCAAACTTTGATGCAGGAGTGACCCCGAGGCGACCCCCTGCCTAACCCAGGTGGTGGCTGCCCCAATGAGCCCCCCCTGTGCCTGCCTGCACCACTAAAGTGACCCCCGGGTCTCTCCATTGTTTCCTACCTGAAATCAACGCCTGCTTTGCTCACTGCACCTGCCCGCCCCTGTGCCGCTGAGGGTGTACTTTGTGTGCCTTCTCGTGTCCCCCCCGGTGCTCTACAAAATCCCCCTGGTCTGCCCTCCGAGGGTGCAGGTTCTTACCTGCTGACAGACTGGAACCGGAGAACCCCTGTTCCCCGTAGGCACCTATGTGTTTTGGGCACCTCTTTGACCTCTGCACCTGGCCGGCCCTGAGCTGCTGGTGTGGTAACTTTGGGTTGCCTTGAACCCCGAACAGTGGGCTGCCTATGCCCCAAACCTGAGACTTGTAAGTGTTTTACTTACCTTCAAAACTAACCTTTACTTACCTCCCCTAGGAACTGTTGATTTTTGCATTGTGTCCACTTTTGAAATAGCTTATTGCCATTTTTACAAAGACTGTACATGATATTGTGTTCATTCAAAGTTCCTAAAGTATCTAAGTGACGTACCTTACATTTAAAGTGTTTAATGTAAATTTTGAACCTGTGTTCTTAAAATAAACTAAGAAAAAATATTTTTCAATATAAAAAACTATTGGCCTGGAGTAAGTCTTTGAGTGTGTGTTCCTCATTTATTGCCTGTGTGTGTACAACAAAGGCTTAACACTAACTTCTGATAAGCCTACTGCTCGACCACACTACCACAAAATAGAGCATTAGAATTATCTACTTTTGCCACTATCTTACCTCTAAGGGGAACCCTTGGACTCTGTGCACACTATTTCTTACTTTGAAATAGTATATACAGAGCCAACTTCCTACACCGTGGCACTTTTTTATGTTATTTTTATTTTATTTTTTTTGCCTTTGGGGGATCTCTTGGCTTGCCCCCCCTTTAACAAGTGTCACTTAATACCTACCCTGCTCTCTTATAAGGTATTTTTAAAACATTTTGAACACATGGGGTCTGAGCCCATAAGTTCTCTAATGGCCGCTGCAGTGTTTTCATCCAACCAGCCAATCGAGCCACTCTGCAGCATACAACCGGTCCCGGTCCTGTGGTACTGAAATGGTCAACAGGAAAAAAAGCTCCTGAGGGCATAGAGGGCTCTATTTAATTTTTAAGTTTCAGTATTGCAGGACTCCTGTGGGATTAACTGTCCAGATACACCGAACTTTTTAACCACTTCAAGCTCAACCTGACACCTCTTTAAATGCAAATTTTTCGAAACCGATTGACTGTATATACATGAAATCACAAAAAGTACACTTTCTGAGTAAAGTTCTAACTTCTTTTTCAATTTGGTGTAATTCCGTTCAGCTGTTTTTTCAGGAATTAACACAGGAAATCAACATTTTGAGGTGGATGAATGGGTTTTCATTCATCAAACTGCACCAAATTTGACTGCAAAACACAAAAAAACTCTTAAAACTCTTCCTATGGAAACTTTGATCTAATTATAACTGTTCCTGGTGAGGAGTCTGTGGGTGGAACTATCCATCAGAAATATATATATATATATATATATATATATATATATATATACACACACACACAATAAAAAATATATATTTCTGATAGATATGTCCACCCACAGATTCCACTTGCTTGAATCCCTTTAGACACTAGACTGGATGTGGAAAATTGCAACAGCTCTCCTGCACCAACAGACCACACAATGGCTTTGTCAGATTTTAGGCAATACTGTATTTGTAGAATGCTGATGTTTCTCTTGAACCCACAAGGCATCTTCTTGTGGTGCCTGTGCCCTAAGCATAACTATAAGGCATGTAAGAATCCTGGTCTCATACATGCCAAGGCCATCAAGAACGAACAGGATACACTTTTCATAGCACAAGTTTGGGATGAAAACTGGGGTTAGCAGTGTCACTCCAACTTCAGTGCAAGTTCCTGCTCCAGCTTGCCATTAATGGGCAAATACTCAAAAAAAGGCTTCCTCCAGGGATACAGAGAAATCTTTCAAGAAGGAGAACAATTGGCAAGGGATGGATCCCTCACTTTCCTGAAGTCTTTTCCATTTCAGGGGTATGTATTGCAGTCTGTCACTTAATTCCAAAACTCCATCCTCAATGTCAACCTTTGAGCTGGATTTGATTGAGGAGCTGACACTGGTTTCAGCCCCAGTACCGACCCTGGATGCGGAACCCTCTAATCCGCTTCCAGCCTTTACAGCCCCTAGTGCTGACCCTAAACAGACTGTGGCCTTCACCCATGCAATTCTGTCTTTCATCCAAAGGAACCCTACACCACCTCTCTCTGCTGTGCTTGCGAGCCCCAAGGAGCTTTGGCATCCCTGACCATTTGTCAGTCAGTAGCTCCAAAGCTAGAGCTAATGAATAAGTTACTTACCTTCGGAAACGCTTTTTCTGGTGGATACATTAACTACCTGTGGATTCCTCACCTAAAGAATTCTCCCCTCGCGCCAGCTTCGACAGACATTTCTTCTAGCTCTGCACGTCGACGATGATGTCACAATTGCCCGACTCCACGCGACGCCGTATGACGTCATCTAGGCAATAAGAATCCCTCGTCGACGTGCAAACGTCAGTTATCACCATTTTTTACGTGCCTTAGAGGCGAACAGGTGAACATTGACCTTGAAGAGAACATAATCACATCAAAGGAAGTAAAGTAAAAACGCAACATTTATTACAATAAAAATAATAAGAAACTAACAGCAATACTGTTCCATATGAAACCAAATATAGCAGTCAAATTCAATCATGGGTACTTGAATGATCAAAACCAGAGAAAGAAATACATATATACATGCTATAACTATATACATAAAGCAGGTGTATATATATATAAGACAATGGCGCTCACCCACGGATTTCGTGGAACGACCAGTCAGGCAACAGGAGGCGGGTGGGACCGTGAGGAATTAAGTAGTAGCTAATGTATCCACCAGAAAAAGCGTTACTGAAGGTAAGTAACTTATTCTTCTGATGGATACACCTACCTGTGGATTCCTCACCTAAAGAATAGAGTCCCAAAGCAGTACTACCTCCGGAGGTGGGTGCCTGAATGGTCAATCCAAGAAATCCTGCAGCACTGAGCGAGCAAAATGGCCATCACTCCTAACCTCAGAATCCAAACAATAATGTTTGACAAAAGTATGGAGGGATGTGTCAGGATACTTCAATTCGATTTCCTCAGAAGCAGAAGATAACTCCTCAGTCCCGACCCGAGCTACTCACAACGAATATTAATCCTTCGTGCTGAGTACCCCGGAGGAGGAAAGGGGAATGGGATGGTAGAGAGACTGCCACAGAGATGATGAACGCCAGTACTCAGTCTGCCTCTTCACATCTAAGATTGGATACAGCACCTGCAAGAGTCAAAGTCGCAATTACTAGGGACACACAACATCAGTTTTTCACTTTCTACTCTCAACACTTAATTCTCTTTAATTCTATTATTTCTTCACTCACCCTGAGTTCTCTGTAGCCTTGCTTCTCTCTATAAATTATAGCTCTTCTTTAAAAAAATGCTTATTACTGATTCTGGAAGAACTTCTCAACCTTTGTTAGAGATTGGTTTTATGTTGCTATATATATATATATATATATAGTTGGTGATAATGCGTTCTTCAAATCAGCTGATGTTATTTAATTTCTCATGTCTTATTGTGACTTCTGTCAATACTTGTATTTGTAAATGCTTGTTTATTAAAGTTCGTTTCTCCTTTCTTACTTCGACATTTGTTGATAACTTGTATTTGTAAATGCTTGTTTATTACAGTTAGTTTCTCCTTCCTTACTTCGACATCTGTCGATAACTTGTAGTTGTAAATGCTTGTTTATTTAAGTTCGTTTCTCTTTTAAACTCTATTTTGGTCTATTACCATTGAATTTGTAAATGCTTATTTGTTAACAGTTCGTTTCTCCTTTAAACTTGGCCTTTGTTTATAACCTTGACATTTGTAGATACTTGCTCTTTTAAAGTTTGTTTTTTCTTTGACTTTAATATCTTAAACAAGAACCTTGTAAACATAAGGTTAATTCATACATTAACTCTGTAGCCTTGCCGACTTCCACGGGAACAGTCTACTATCAAACTCTTCGAATAAACCTTGACAATATTTATCCGTTTTCTGTAATATAATCTTCAAATGTAATTTTACCTCACAGGAGTTTCTGTTCTGAAGCGCGCTCTCTCTCCACACAGCTGATTCCTGTCAGACCTCAGTTGAAGTGCAAGGCTTCCAGCTGGAGAGCTCGTAACCTAGCAACCAACCGATTGCAAGACTAGAACTGTAACTAACCTTCAGGACTCACAGCGCCCATCTTGGATCTTCTCTTCTTGATTCTTCCTTTGAAATAAGCGCAAGATTACTCTGCAAACCTTCTTCCAGTTTGGGCTTTGCTCTCTCCACTGAGGATATCTCTTTGCTTTTGTCATGCACTTCTTTGATTTGACTTGGCAAGTTTGTGTGGTCATGACAGTACTCCCCCTCAAGGAACAGTTCTCCAATTTAGGTTTGCTTGGGTAGGTTCTATGAAAGTTTCTTACTAATCTTGAAGCATGTACATACTCGTGCGGCTCCCAGGATCGTTCCTCTGGACCATAACCTTTCCAATCAATTAGATAATAAAGCTGGCCATTACGGATTTTGGAATCTAAGATTTGATTGACCTCATACTCTTCTGCAGAGCTAATCTGGATAGGAATTGGAGGGGAGTTTTGACGTAAATTTGGAGGACTGATCTTTAACAAGGAGACATGGAAAACAGGATGTATCTTTAGATGAGCTGGCAACTGCAATTTAACTGCCACTGGATTGATCATCTTGTCAACTTTGAATGGGCCTATAAATCGTGGCTGATTTCCTTTGAGACGTAAATGACAAGTGGATAACCAAACTTTGTCTCCTTTCGAATAAATGGGGCTCTCTCTTCTTTTTCTATCAGCCTGAGTCTTATATGAGTCTTTTGCTTGAATTATGTTTTTTCTAGCCCTAACTAACGTGGTCTGCAAATCCCTCACCATCTCTTCTACTGCAGGCACTGAATCATCTTCTTTACCCAACATTACATTAGGATGTCTACCATGGTTCAGATAAAAGGGGGTGAACCCAGTGGTGGAATGAACAGCATTATTGTAAGCAAATTCAGCTGCCCACATCAACTCGGGCCATTCCTTCTCTTTATCTAATAAATTGAGTCTTAAATACTGTTCCAACTCTTGATTCACTCTCTCTGTTTGCCCATCGGTTTCAGGATGGAAACTGGTAGAGTAACGAGAATCAATTCCTAATCTTTTACTAAAGGCCTTCCAAAAGCGAGAAACAAATTGGGACACCCTGTCTGAAACTAGAATTTTTGGGATACCATGGGCGCGTACTACGTGTTGTGTAAACAACTGTGCAACCTGTGGGGCTCGAGGGATTTCTTTCAAAGGAATGAAATGCGCCATTTTAGTGAAAGTGTCTACAAAAACTAGGGTAGTGTTAAAACCTTGGCTACTAGGGAGGTCCAATATAAGATCCATAGTAACAGTATGCCAGGCATGGGGTGCAGTGGGCAAAGGTCTTAACAGACCTTGTGAAGCTGTTCTATTTGATTTCCCTCTTTGACATTTGTCACAAGTTGACACATAGGGGGTCATTCTGACCCTGGCGGCCACCGACCACGGGAGCACCGCCAACAGGCTGGCGGTGCTCCCACGAGCATTCTGACCGCGGCGGTTCAGCCGCGGTCAGAAGCGGCAAGTCGGCGGGCTCCCGCCGACTTACCGCTGCTCGGGGGAATCCTTCATGGCGGCGGAGCGCGCTCCGCCGCCATGAGGATTCTGACAGCCCCTACCGCCATCCTGTTCATGGCGGGAAACCCGCCATGAACAGGATGGCGGTAGGGGGTGCCGCGGGGCCAATGGCATGGGCACGGCAGGGGCCCCCGTAAGAGGGCCCCGCAAAGTATTTCAGTGTCTGCCTTGCAGACACTGAAATACGCGACGGGTGCAACTGCACCCGTCGCACCCCTGCAACTATGCCGGCTCAATTCTGAGCCGGCGTCCTCGTTGCAGGGGCATTTCATCTGGGCCGGCGGGCGCTCTTTTGGAGAGCGCCCGCCGGCCCAGAGGAAATGTCTGAATGGCCGCCGCGGTCTTTTGACCGCGGTGCGGTCATTTGGCGGCGGTACTATGGCGGACGGCCTCCGCCGTCCGCCATAGTCAGAATCACCCCCATATTGTCTTATCTGAGTTTTCATTTTTGGCCACCAAAATTCTCGTTGTATTAGATTTTGAGTCTTTTGAATTCCTTTGTGTCCAGCCAATTGATCGTCATGATAAGCCTGAAGAATTTTTTCTTGCAGCTCCACAGTCGGAACATACAGTGCACCTTTAAAGTATGGCAAACCTTTTTTGATTTCTCTTCCTTGGCCTTCTTTGGACCACTTCAGCATTCCTTCGAATGTTAAGTTTTCTTGAATTTCTTTGGTTAAATTTTCATACAATATGGCAGATATGAACTTCTCTTGTGGAATAATCAATTCTTTTCTGGAGGCTCTTTAACTGCACCGGTATCAATTCGAGATAGAGCATCTGCCTTCCCATTTACTTTTCCTGGTCTGAAAGTGATAACAAAATCAAAGTCTGCAAAATATAGGGACCAACGCACTTGTCTAGCTGTTAGAGTTCGAGCTGATTTTAAAAACTGTAAATTTCGGTGGTCCGTGTAAACGGTCACTTTATGCTTAGCTCCCAAAATGTAATGCCTCCACTCACGAAAAGTTTCTTTGACTGCCAATAGCTCCTTATCCGCAATTGAATAAATTATCTCTGGTGGTGTTAATTTTCGAGAGAAATAGGCCACTGGATGTAATTGACCTGTATCTTTATGACGCTGGGAAAGGATACCTCCTATGGCAACATCTGAAGCATCTGCCTCCACATAATATGGCTCATCTGGATTGGGGTGGAGCAAGATTGGAGCTGAGACAAAGGAATTCTTCAAAAAATTAAAAGCATTTTCAGCTTCTTTTGTCCACTCAAACTTCACTCCTTTCTTCAACAATCGAGTAATGGGTGTAACTGTTTGAGAAAAATTGGATATGAATCTTCGATAAAAATTAGCGAACCCCAAGAAACTCTGGATCTCTTTGACATTGCAAGGAGAAGGCCAATGTTGCACTGTCTTTATCTTGGCAGGATCCATACCAACTCCTTCTGGTGACAAAATGAATCCTAAGAACTCAACTCGTTCCACATGAAATGCACACTTCTCCAATTTTACATAGAGATGGTTTTCTTGCAACCTTGTGAGGATGGATCGAACATGGGAAATGTGCTCCTGTAGATTGTCGGAAAAGATTAAAATGTCATCTATATAAACCACGGCAATCCGGTCGAGGAATTCTCGTAATATATCATTAACGAAATGCTGGAAGGCAGCGGGAGCATTGCATAACCCATAAGGCATCACTTGATATTCAAATAATCCGTATTGAGTCCGAAAAGCGGTTTTCCATTCATCCCCTGAAGCCACTCGAATCAAATGATATGCTCCTCGCAGGTCCAATTTGGTGTAGATTCTAGCATTCTTTACTTGATCTAATAAAACTGACACTAAAGGCAGTGGGTATCGATTCTTGATGGTAATCTGATTGAGGGCTCGATAATCAATGCAAGTTCGAAGACTCCCATCCTTCTTTGGTATGAAAAATAGTGGGGATGACACTGGAGATTCAGAAGGCCGAATAAAACCATTAGCAAGATATTGATCCAAATACTCCTTTAAATGTTGATTCTCTGCTTCGGTCAATGCGTATATTCTGCTACATGGCAATATCGCACCTGGCTCCAGTTCAATTTTGCAGTCGTAGGGTCGATGTGGTGGCAATTTCTCAGCCTCCTTTTCATCAAAAACGGCGACTAAATCCTCATATTCTTTTGGGATTTCTGCTGTCTTTAGTGCACATATCATTGAAGAGTGTGATGATAAACAGGCTGCTTGGGACTTGGTGGACACTTCCACTCCATCTTGAAAGCAATTCTCTTTGCAGTAAGAGGAATTCATCTTGATCGTTCTTTTGCTCCAATCAATTTGTGGATTATGTTCTGTAAGCCAGGGCAGACCCAAAATGAGTTGAAATTGTGGAGCATCTATCAAATTAAAGATTATCTGCTCCTGATGTCCACCAAAACCTTGCATCTGAATTGGTTCGGTCTCATGGGAAATGGGTCCTGAAGAAAGATTGGTTCCAACCACAGCTCTTACTACTTCCAAAGTAGATTTCTTGATAAATCGAATACCCATTTTACAAGCGTATTTGATATCACAGAAGTTGCCCGTAGCTCCAGAGTCTATCATAACTGAGATCCCTTGAATTTCCTTCTCAAGGGTCTTAACTGATACTGTTTGTACCAAATGTGGCGCTGCGGTTTGTAAGGTATTCGCCACTCGTTGATCTAAAGGAGTTGTCTTGGGTACTGCTTTCATCAGGGCAACTCCCTCTACTGATGAAGCTGGCCTTTTCCGGACTGAAGAGCTTTGAGTTTCTTGGGACAGTTTTTAACAAAATGCCCAGATGCACCGCAATATAAACATAGTTGATTCACTCTTCTTTTCTCTTTTTCTTCCTTAGATAAAGGACCTCGGATGGAACCAATTTGCATTGGTTCTTCTATCGCTATCCCTTCTCCGGCTCTCGTATGATAATTTCTTACACGATCAATTCTCAGGGGAAATGGTCGATACTCTCTTCTCTTTTCTGCTTTTCGTTCAGTTAACCGGTGGTCAATCTGTAGCACAAGATCAATTAACTCCGAAATTTCTGTGGGTCTATTTGGAACTTGTGCTAAGGCATCTTTCAATTCATCTCTCAGTCCACGATAAAATATGGTGGCTCTTTTTGACTCCGGCCAGGCAGTCTCTACAATGAGTTTATTGAAATGAGCCAGATAGGCTACTAGATCTTTATTACCTTGCCTGATTTCCAGTAGTTCATTGTCAGTGGCTTGAGCTGCAGTTCGCCGATCAAATATTCTTAAGAACTCTTCCTTGAAATTTTGGAAATTATATAAAACAGGATCATTTCTGGAAATTATTGGCATGGACCATGCGGCCGCATCTCCTGTCAGATAAGACAATATAAATGCCACTTTGGACTGGTCTTTGGAAAAAATGACTGGTCTAAATAAAAAATGCAATGAGCATTGGGTCAGAAAAATCTGCGCCTTATTTGGATCCCCACCGAAGCGCTCGGGTTGAGCCAAAGGAATAATAGGGGAAACCGCATGAATTACTTGAGTGGATATACCTGCAGACTGTGAAGGGCTAGGGATTTGTGAAAACACAGATTCATTTGATTTAGCGGTGTTCCCTAACTCATTTATTCGCTGTTTTATTTGGACTGTTTCTTCTATGGTGTTATTTAATTGTTTCTGTAACCCTTCCAAAACGGTGGCTAATGCTTTTATATCAATTCCTTCTGCCATTCTGCTCAGGAGGAAATCTGTTTTTTCCCTAAAATTAGGGTGCAGGCACTTCAATCTGTCAGGATACTTCAATTCGATTTCCTCAGAAGCAGAAGATAACTCCTCAGTCCCGACCCGAGCTACTCACAACAAATATTAATCCTTCGTGCTGAGTACCCCGGAGGGGGAAAGGGGAATGGGATGGTAGAGAGACTGCCACAGAGATGATGAACGCCAGTACTCAGTCTGCCTCTTCACAGCTAAGATTGGATACAGCACCTGCAAGAGTCACAGTCGCAATTACTAGGGACATACAACATCAGTTTTTCACTTTCTACTCTCAACACTTAATTCTCTTTAATTCTATTATTTCTTCACTCACCCTGAGTTCTCTGTAGCCTTGCTTCTCTCTATAAATGATAGCTCTTCTTTAAAAAAATGCTTATTACTGATTCTGGAAGAACTTCTCAACCTTTGTTAGAGATTGGTTTTATGTTGCTATATATATATATATATATATAGTTGGTGATAATGCGTTCTTCAAATCAGCTGATGTTATTTAATTTCTCCTGTCTTATTGTGACTTCTGTCAATACTTGTATTTGTAAATGCTTGTTTATTAAAGTTTGTTTCTCCTTTCTTACTTCGACATTTGTTGATAACTTGTATTTGTAAATGCTTGTTTATTACAGTTAGTTTCTCCTTCCTTACTTCGACATCTGTCGATAACTTGTAGTTGTAAATGCTTGTTTATTTAAGTTCGTTTCTCTTTTAAACTC
This sequence comes from Pleurodeles waltl, assembly GCF_031143425.1. Taxonomy (NCBI): domain Eukaryota; kingdom Metazoa; phylum Chordata; class Amphibia; order Caudata; family Salamandridae; genus Pleurodeles; species Pleurodeles waltl. Next base: position 245,532,695 of record NC_090449.1, on the reverse strand, counting down.
TATTTTGGTTTATCACCATTGAATTTGTAAATGCTTATTTGTTAACAGTTCGTTTCTCCTTTAAACTTGGCCTTTGTTTATAACCTTGACATTTGTAGATACGTGGGCCCATATTTATACTTTTTGACGCAAAACTGCGCTAACGCAGTTTTGCGTCAAAAAAATTAGCGCCGGCTAACGCCATTCTGAAGCGCCATGCGGGCGCCGTATTTATTGAATGACGTTAGCCGGCGTTAGCCGCCGGCGCCGTCTGGTGTGCATTAAAAAAAACGACGCACACCAGACAGCGCCGGCGTAGGGGGATATGGGGCTTGGACGTCAAGAAATGGGGCAAGTCAGGTTGAGGCAATTTTTTCGCCTCAACCCGATTTGCGCCATTTTTTTTCACTCCCAACCCCCATAGAAATGACTCCTGTCTTAGCAAAGACAGGACTCATGCCCCCTTGCCCAATGGCCATGCCCAGGGGACTTCTGTCCCCTGGGCATGGTCATTGGGCATAGTGGCATGTAGGGGGGCACAAATCAGGCCCCCCTATGCCACAAAAAAAAACTTACCTGAACTTACCTTAATGTCCCTGGGATGGGTCCCTCCAGCCTTGGGTGTCCTCCTGGGGTGGGCAAGGGTGACAGGGGGTGTCCCTGGGGGCATGGGAGGGCACCTCTGGGCTCCTTCAGAGCCCACAGGTCCCTTAACGCCTGCCTTTTGCAGGCGCTAAAAAACGGCGCAAAAGCGGCCGTATGTCATTTTTTTTGACCCGCCCACTCCCGGGCGTGAATTTTGCCCGGGAGTATAAATCCGACGCACATGCCTCGGAGTCGATTTTTTAGACGGGAACGCCTACCTTGCATATAATTAACGCAAAGTAGGTGTCCACGCTAAAAAATGACGCTAACTCCATGGACTTTGGCGCTAGACGCGTCTAACGCCAAAGTATAAATATGGAGTTAGTTTTGCGTCGGAATTGCGTAAAAAAAAACGACGCAATTCCGGCGCAAACAGAGTATAAATATGCCCCTTGCTCTTTTAAAGTTCGTTTTTTCTTTGACTTTAATATCTTAAACAAGAACCTTGTAAACATAAGGTTAATTCATACATTAACTCTGTAGCCTTGCCGACTTCCACGGGAACGGTCTACTATCAATCTCTTCGAATAAACCTTGACAATATTTATCCGTTTTCTGTAATATAATCTTCAAATGTAATTTTACCTCACAGGAGTTTCTGTTCTGAAGTGCGCTCTCTCTCCACACAGCTGATTCCTGTCAGACCTCAGTTGAAGTGCAAGGCTTCCAGCTGGAGAGCTCGTAACCTAGCAACCAACCGATTGCAAGACTAGAACTGTAACTAACCTTCAGGACTCACAGCGGCCATCTTGGATCTTCTCTTCTTGATTCTTCCTTTGAAAGAAGCGCAAGATTACTCTGCAAACCTTCTTCCAGTTTGGGCTTTGCTTCCTCCACTGAGGATATCTCCTTGCTTTTCTCATGCACTTCTTTGATTTGACTTGGCAAGTTTGTGTGGTCATGACTGAATGCCCAAGTTGCCGCCTTGCAGATGTCAACCTCAGGAACACCCCTAGCTAAAGCCGAAGAAGCAGCCTTAACTCTGGTGGAATGAGCACGAAGCCCCACGGGTGGTTCTTTCTTAGCTAAGGAATAACAAACATTGATAGAGAATGACCCACCTGGATAGCGTTCTCTTGTGGACTTCTCTGCCTTTCCTCTTCCACACGTATCAAACGAAGAGCAGATCATCTTACATGAACTCCCTCGTCCTGTCGACAAAGAAGCTCAATGCTCTTCGTGGATCCAGTCAGTGGAGCCTCTCTTCCTCCTTGGATGGATGAGGCGGAGGGTAAAAGGAAGAGAGAGTAATAAACTGCCCCAAGTGAAAGGGTGTAACAACCTTCGGGAGGAAAGCCGCCTTGGTCCTTAACACCACTTTGTCTCTACTGTAAAGAAGGAAAGGTGTGGAGACTCTACACTAAGAGGCTGAAGCTCACGGACTCTTCTGGCCGATGTTATGGCCACCAGAAATACAGTCTTAAGAACCAGCAAACGCAAAGCACAAGAATGGATTGGTTCAAATGGCGATCCCATTAGGAATGTTAATACCAAGTTAAGGTCCCACTATGGCATAACAAACGGTGTGGGCGGAAACCTATTAGTGAGACCCTTAACAAATCTTAAAACAAGAGGAGATCTAAACAAGGAAGGTTGATCTGGGAGGCACAGAAAAGCCGACAGTGCTGATAAATAGCCCTTAACTGTGGCAACTGCACAACCCTTCTGTGCCAAGGAAAGAGCAAATAATAATATATCAGACAAGTGAGCCTTTAAGGGATCAATTTGGTTCTCTCCACACCAACGTACAAATATAGCCCACCTACTTGCATAGATCGATTTGGTGGAGTGTCGCCCGGCCGATAAAATAACATCCACCACTTCTGGTGGGAGAGAAAAAGCACTCAGATTGCCCCTTTCAATCTCCATGCATGAAGGTGCAGACTCTGGAGGTGGCGGGGAGGTCCACCCTGTAAGGAAGATGGAGTGGAGGGCACAGAGAGAGTTGGAGAAGGTCTGTGTACCACACCCTTCTTGGCCAATCTGGGGCTATCAAGATGACCTGGACCCGGACTTGGCGGATCTTCCTCAGAACTCGAGGAATCAGGGGTATGGGAGGAAACGCGTAAAGCAACTGACCCTTCCAGGACATTTGAAACACGTCCCCCAAAGCTCCTTGCACCGGATACTGGAGGCTGCAAAACAACAGGCACTGCGCGTTCTCCTGAGTAGCAAACAGATCTATCTGCGGACACCCCCACATCTGGAAGATGTAAAGAACCAGATCCGGATGAAGACGCCACTCGTGGTCGACCGAGCTGCGTCGACTGAGAACATCCGCACGTACATTCAGAACTCCAGCCAAATGATTTGCTACCAAGCAAATCTTGTGGTCCTGAAGCCAGGACCAGAGTCGAAGAGCTTCTCTGCAAGAAGGTACGACCCCACTCCTCCCTGCTTGTTTATATACCACATCGCGGTAGTGTTGTCCGTCAGGACCTGGACTGACTGACCGCGAATGGAAGGGAGAAAGGCCTTGAGAGCCAGACGTACTGCCCACAATTCCAACAGATTGATGTGAAACCTCTGTTCCACTGGAGACCAAAGGCCTTTGACCTCCAGGTCCCCAGATGAGCTCCCCACCCTAGAGTGGAAGCATCCGTTACAACTGTGGCCACCGGCGAAGGCAGCGAGAACGGCCTTCCTTGCGACAGGTTGCCGATCGCAGCCCACCACTGAAGATCCACCGCAGTGTCTCTGGAGCTCGTGATCAAATCCTCAAGACCCCCTTTGTGCTGAAACCACTGCCTGCGGACGCACCACTGAAGAACCCTCATGTGCCAGCGTGCATGAGTGACCAGCAGTATGCAAGAAGCAAACAGACCGAGCAGACGAAGGACCTTGAGGACTGGAACTACCGCTCCATTTCGAAACATTGGAATCAACGCCTGAATGTCCTGAACCCGCTGGGGCGGAGGAAAGGCCCGATTCAATGTTGTGTCCAGTACTGAATATGGAAGTACGCATCCTGCAAATCGACAGACACCATCCAAACTCCTTCGTTCAATGCCAAAAGAACCTGTTAAAGGGTCAGCATTTTGAACTTTTCCTGCTTGAGGAACCAATTCAAAATCCTCAAGTCCAGAATTGGTCTCAACCGACCATCCTTTTTGGGGATCAGGAAGTATCTTGAATAACAGCCCTGACCCCTCTCCTGCTCTGGAACCAACTCCACTGCGCCTTTTTACAATAGGGATAACTCCTCCTGTTGCAGTAACAGAAGATGGGCTTCCAAACAGAAGGATGGTCGGGAGGAAAGGGAAGAGCGTACCCCTTCTTCACAATGTCGATGACCCAAGAGTCTGATGTTATAAACTCCCACATTGGAAGAAATTGGGTAAACCTCCCCCCTACCGGAGACATGTGAACAGGGAGTGGTGGAGGGCTAAGGCTGCTTTCCCTGCTGCACCCCTCCTGAGGAAGAGGCAGAGTGCTGCTGGGTGGCTCCTCTTGTACGTACTATACCCCTGCCCCTGAAGGATCTGTAAGGCAGGGAGCCTGCAGATTGTTGTGGTGCCTGGAACCTGCCACGAAAGGAGGAGCCACGTCCAAAACCCCTAAACTTCCTATATGACCTAAAGGTAAAGGAAGTGGCTGCCTGAAGTCCCAACGACCTCGCTGTGGCTCTGCTCTCTTTGAAACTTTCAAGAGCAGAATCTGCTTTTGTCCCAAAGAGTTCTTCCCCATCAAAAGGCAGGTCCTGAAGAGTTGCTTGTACATCCGAGGAAAAGCCTGATGAACGCAGCCAAGCCTGACGCCTCGACACTATGGATGTACCCATAGCCCTTGCCACGGAGTCTGAGGTGTCCAACCCAGACTGAATCACCTGGGTCGCCGCCGCCTGAGCGTCAGTTAACAAATGTAACACCTCTTGTGGCAAGTCAGGATGACCTTTCGCTTCCTCCATAAGGGCATGAATGTAACGCCCCAAAATGCAAGTTGCATTGGTCGACTTCAAGGCCATACTGCATGAAGAAAATGCCTTCTTCCCTGCGTGGTCCATCTTCTTAGACTCCCTGTCTGCAGGGGTCCCAGGGAACGAACCAGGGGCCAACCGGGAGGAGCACGATGCCTGAACAACCAAACTCTCCGGAGTTGGATGTTTGGAGAGGAAGTCCGGGTCACCTGGAGCAGAACGATAGCGCCTCGCTACCGCCCTGTTGACAGCTGTAGAAGTCACTGGCTTTCTCCAAATGTCCTTGATGGGGTCCAGGAGAGCCTCATTGAAGGACAAGATAGGCTCCGCCACTACTGAAGCCGGATGCAGCACTTCAGTTAAAAGGTTCCTTTTCACCTCAGCAGCTGGAAGAGGAAGATCTCAAAAGTCTGCAGCCTTCCTTATTACTGCATGAAAAGATGCAGCCTCCTCGGTATACTCCCCAGGAGAAGCCAAATCCCGTTCAGGGGAAGTATCAATGCCACTTGCAGTGTCCAGGCCCTGAAAATCACCTGAAGGCTCCAAGATTTCACCTTCCTCCAGATGTTGTCTGCTATATTCCCCCTCCTCCAGGAGGCATAAAGCTAATCTTCTTGACCGGAGCCTGGATTCAAGACCCAGCGTCGATAAGGCGTTGGCTAACGCCGAAGATCTTCGCCGGCGCCGCTCTTTGGATCTATCAGACGCCGGACCCTCCGGCGCCACAGGCAACTTGACTGTGGATTGGATCCGTGGAGAATCCACCGGAGCCGGAGTAGCAGACGTTGTAGGCGTCACAGGTCTCCTGGGGGACGCCAAGGGCATCGGCGCCGCAACGGCTCCAGAAGGCAGAAATGGCATGAAGGGTGTCGGCTTGTAAGGAGCCGGACCACCCAAATTAAAAGCCAAAGGGCCTGATGGACCCGCATGCCCTCCACCAGGCGCCATGGTGGAAAAGATATTAAACACAGCATTTAAAAATGCAGCAGGATCCGTACCCGGCGCCGGGAAAGCTGGATATGATTGCGGAGTCAGTGAGTGCCGGCATAGAAGCCGATGATGGACCAGGCATCTCCAGCCCCGGAAAAGCCACCGGTTCTTGAAGAGGCTCGACTTCAAACACCGACAAAGGTGAAGTCTGAGAAGCCGGAGTCGTAGGAGGCGGAGGAGTGATGGTCGGGCTAATCTCCCACGTCAGACGGCGCCGAGCTGATGGAGATCTGGATCTGGACCTGGCCCGACCTCTACTCGATCGGCGCAGAGAGTCGTGACGACGCCGAGAGTCTCCATGGCGACGATGAGTCTTCGAAGATTTCAAAGAAGACTCTTTATAATGCCGCCTTTCCTTCCTCTTCTTGGAACGGGCTAGGAATAATTTACCCTCTCTCTCTTTAAGCACGTTGGGGTTCATGCGCTGGCAGGAACCGCATGACTCGACCTCATGGTCGGAGCTAAGGCACCATAAACAATTTTCATGGGGGTCAGTGACCGACATCCGACCCCCTCACTGGTTACAAGGTTTAAAACCAGATTTTCTTGGCTGCGACATAGTAACTACAGATGCGCAACTGTAGCTCCCTGTTAGCCTCGAATAAAAACCGTTATTCGAAGGCACGGAAAAAAGGGAACTGACGTCTGCACGTCGACGAGGGCTTCTTATTGCCTAGATGACGTCATACGGCGTCGCGTGGAGTCGGGCAATTGTGATGTCATCGTCGACGTGCAGAGCTAGAAGAAATTTCCGTCGAAGCTGGCGCGAGGGGAGAATTCTTTAGGTGAGGAATCCACAGGTAGGTGTATCCATCAGAATGACCACTTACCATGATGCCATTTAAGCACCAGCCAAACCAATCCAGCCACTTAAGGCCTTAGAGTTGCTCCACCATTGGTGCCAGTCTTTGGATCTGTTGCACCTCTTGATAAACTTTCCAAAAACTAAGGCTATCCTAGTTAGGTACAGACACAGGACACAGCAGGTATTGGATGAGGCTCCTTACATGATGACAAAGCTGATGCAGGCTATCTTATCCCCTACTGTGACAGATGCCAGTCACTAATGGAGTCTGCAGAATGTGAGTGCACTAGACAGAACCCCAACGCCCAACTTTACGAGCTGTTGCGAAATGCAATATTTCTGGGAAATTCAGAGGAGGCACATGATGAAAAGGAAGTATTGCCTCATATGTTTGTTTTCTTTTACTGCTCTGTGTGCTTCTTTTTTTTTGTACATGGTGCCTGGCTATTGGCTCTCCAACCAACATGACATAGCATGCTCAAATGGTTCATGCAAATAGAGCTGCATCTTGTTTTGGTTGGGGGATCAAAAACAAAGTGATTGATGAAATGCATGAATTGATCTCAGCCACTGGCAATTGCTTGGGGTTGCATCCCAATACATCACTTTTTGCACACCATACCACCTCAGTTTGACCCAGCCATTTGCAAATCCGTCTTGGTCCTGATCTAATGGGAACAATGTTCTGCCCGAACTACCAGGCCAAGTCCATCCTGAAAAGGAACACAATCAACCTAGGGACGATTTCACTGCTATTAGGGCTCCAGCCAGATATAGCTTGGTGTCTGGAGACAAAGTGAGCACAGGACCCACGTCTGTTTTCTCGCCTTGTTTTTGTTCGACACAGCAACCATCGTTTTGGGTGCCCTCTTGGAGCCACATGTATGGTACAGCAAGAGAGAGAGGAAGAGGGAGAGAGTAGACTCATTCCTACTGTAGCAATTGCTTGGGAAGAGATCGATGAACTCCAGGCCTATCTCTTTCTCCTATTTTCAAATCTGTGCATTTCTCATCTGCCGGGATAAACTGCATAGATAAAATAGAACGAAAACATGCATTGTCTTCATTTGTGTGCACAGTATTGTGGATAGACCTGGATAGAACATGGTATGCTTTTAATGAACAGATGTTTTGCAAAGTATGTTGTTTTGCCTTCGTCAAGTAGCTCTGTCAGACAGTGCAATCCAGAGTACCGCACCAGGAGTTTGAACTTTTGAGAACGACTGTAGCTGCCAACTGTATTTCTGATTTAAAAATTAAACATTACAGACCTGTTAAATGACCCTTATTCCTCTTGCCACTTTTACAGGAAACGACCTCTATGCAGCACATTCTAGAGCAAACAATGAAGGCGCTTTAATTACTTCTGCTGACAGACATTAGTGTGGTAACATTAACCCCAGTTCCCTCTATGCATTATTAAATTCAATAGTAAATACTCTGTGAACAGAGAGAACATATAACAAGGAACCGTTTGACCTGTCCGTTTAAAAAAACTCTGCAACTCCGTGCAAAAGCATCTGCAGCAATTAGTTGAAAGTAGTTATATTTTTTATACGTTACGAACTTTGAGAATGCCACATTACCAAGGAGAACTTTATTTTGCTTCACAGTACACATTCATTTAACATTTTTTTTCTTTTTATAAAACAACTTTATTGATTTTATTACTGAACAAAAAGCCAACACGGCAGAACACCATTGGCCACATTACACTTCTGGATGAGCACTACACAGATAAATCATTTGCACTGGTCTTACAATCCCCATATATTCTGCACACAGTCTTGGGTGTGCTACCTCCCGCTCACACCTAGGGTCCACAACCCTGGCCTTCCTCCCAGGATCCCGTCCATCTCCCCCAGACCCGCTCATGTTTCGCCGGACAGCCCCGTGCTTCATACACCAGTTTTTCTTGAGACGCGCACCAGTCCATTCCTCGGCACCATTTCGCGAGCGTAGGGGCCGACTCCGCTCTCAAGGCCGATGCAATGTCCCTCTTGGCCACCAAACATGCCATCCCAACAAAAGTGCGTTCTGCCCTGCTGGAGCTCACTCCGTCGAGAACTCCCAGCAGGCCAGGTATGGGGGCAGGCTCCATCTCCTCCCGTGACACCCTGGACACCTCCGCTAACACAGCGCGCCAGTAGACAACGATCTCGGGGCATGTCCACCCCACACGGAAAAAGTCTGTGGATGGGTTCGCACACTGTTGGCACTCCGCCTGCCGCCTGAGGCCGGCCGCGTGCAGCCTTCCAGGCGAGAGATATGCTGCATGAAGAAAATAAGTCTGCACCAGTCTCAATCTTGAGGACATAGTTGTAGGAAGTTGGCTCTGTATTTACTATTTCAACGTAAGAAATAGCATGCACAGAGACCAAGAGTTCCCCTTAGAGGTAAGATAGTGGCAAAAATAGATAATTCTAATGCTCTATTTTGTGTGGTCGAGCAGTAGGCTTATCAGACGGTAGTGTTAAGCATTTGTTGTACACACACAGGCAATAAATGAGGAACACACACTCAAAAACAATTCCAGGCCAATAGGTTTTTGTATAGAAAAATATATTTTCTTAGTTTATTTTAAGAACCAAAGGTTCAAGATTTACACACAATACTTTAAATGAAAGGTATTTCACTCAGGTATCTTAGGAACTTTGAATCAACACAATATCATATACAGTTTTAGCAAAAATGGCAATAAGCTATTTTAAAACTAGACAGTGCAATTTTCAACAGTTCCTGGGGGAGGTGAGTATTTGTTAGTTTTGCAGGTAAGTAAACCACCTACAGGGTTCAAAGTTGGGTCCAAGGTAGCCCACCGTTGGGGGTTCTGGGCAACCCCAAAGTTACCACACCAGCAGCTCAGGGCCGGTCAGGTGCAGAGGTCAAAGTGGTGCCCAAAACACATAGGCTTCAATGGAAAAGGGGGTGCCCCGGTTCCAGACAGCCAGCAGGTAGGTACCCGCGTCTTCGGAGGGCAGACCAGGGGGGTTTTGTAGGGCACCGGGGGGGACACAAGTCAGCACAAAAAGTACACCCTCAGCGGCACGGGGGCGGCCGGGTGCAGAGTGCAAACAGGCATTGGGTTTGTAATGCAGTTCAATGGGAGACCCAGGGGTCTCTTCAGCAAAGCAGGCAGGCAAGGGGGGGGCTCCTCGGGGTAGCCACCACCTTGGCAAGGGAGAGGGCCACCTGGGGGTCGCTTCTGCACTGGAGGTCGGATCCTTCAGGTCCTGGGGGCTGCGGGTGCAGTGTCTTTACCAGGCGTCGGGTTCTTAGAAGCTGGCAGTCGCGGTCAGGGGGAGCCTCTGGATTCCCTCCGCAGGTGTCGCTGGGGGGGGCTCAGGGGGGTCAACTCTGGCTACTTACAGGGTCGCAGTCGCCGGGGAGTCCTCCCTGTAGTGTTGTTTCTCCGCAGGTCGAGCCGGGGGCGTCGAGGGCAGAGTGGAAAGTCTCACGCTGCCGGCGGGAAACGTGCAGTCCTTTAAAAGTTGTTTCTTTGTTGCAAAGTTGTACTTCTTTGGAGCAGAGCTGCTGTCCTCGGGAGTTCTTGGTCCTTTTAGATGCAGGGTAGTCCTCTGAGGCTTCAGAGGTCGCTGGACTCTGGGGGACGCATCGCTGTTGCAGTTTTTCTTGAAGTCGGGAGACAGGCCGGTAGGGCTGGGGCAAAAGCAGTTGGGGCCTTATTTATACTTTTTGGTGCAAAACTGCACTAAGGCAGTTTTGCCCCAAAAAGTTTTGCACCGGCTTGCACCATTTTTTAGCACCAGCTGGGCACCATATTTATGGAATGGTGCAAGCCGGTGCAAAGGGTAGGCTAGCTTTAAAAAAAATGACGTTAGGCAGTTTTGAGTCAAAGTAAATGATTCTGACCAGATTAGCATCATTTTTTGACACTAAGGGGCATATTTATACTCTGTTTGCACTGAATTAGCGTCATTTTTTTTTACTCTAATTTAGTGCAAAACTAACTCCATATTTATACTTTGGTGCTAGACCCGTCTAGCGCCAAATTTATGGAGTTAAAGTCATTTTTTGAAAGTGGAAACCTACCTTGCCTTAATGAGATGCAAGGTAGGCGTTCCCGTGCAAAAAAATGACTCTATGGCCTTAACACCATATTTATACTCCCATGTAAAAATGGTGCAAGGGAGGGAGGAGGGGTCCAAAAATGGGGCAAAGCTTGCTTTGCCCCATTTTTTAAGACCTGGGTCAGGGCACTGGGGTGGTGGGCATGACTCCTGCCTTTTGTGAGGCAGGAGTCATGTGGCATGGTAGGTTTAGCACCATAAAATTACACTAATCTGGTTAGAGTCATTTTTTTTTTACTCTAACCTGCCTAAAGCCATTTTTTGGTGCTAAACCCTCTTCTTCTATACTGCCAGCCCCACCCGACTAAAGTCATTTTTTAAAACTCTAGCCTACCCTTTGCACCGGCTTGCACCATTCCATAAATATGGTGTTGTGGGGCCGGCTTCCTCGTGGGAAGGGGTTTCCCGCTGGGCGGGCGGCCTTCTGGCGGTCGCCCGCCCAGCGGGAAACTCTGAAATACCGCGGCGGTCTTTTGACCGCGCAGCGGTATTTTGACCGCGCAGCGGTATTCTGGCGGTTCCCGTTTGGCTGGCGGCGCCCGCCGCCAGCCAAACTCAGAATGACCCCCTAAGGGCCATATTTATACTTTTTGATGCAAAACTGCGCTAACGCAGTTTTGCGTCAAAAAAATTAGCGCCGGCTAACGCCATTCTGAAGCACCATGCGGGCGCCGTATTTATTCAATGACGTTAGCCGGCGTTAGCTGCCGGCGCTGCCTGGTGTGCGTGAAAAAAAACGACGTACACCAGGCAGCGCCGGCGTAGGGGGATATGGAGCTTGGGTGCCAAAAAATGGGGCAAGTCAGGCTGAGGCAAATTTTTCGCCTCAACCCGATTTGCGCCATTTTTTTCGACTCCCAACCCCCATAGAAATGACTCCTGTCTTAGCAAAGACAGGAGTCATGCCCCCTTGCCCAATGGCCATGCCCAGGGGACTTCTGTCCCCTGGGCATGGTCATTGGGCATAGTGGCATGTAGGGGGGCACAAATCAGGCTCCCCTATTCCACAAAACAAAAACAAAAAAAACACTTACCTGAACTTACCTTAATGTCCCTGGGATGGGTCCCTCCATCCTTAGGCGTCCTCCTGGGGTGGGCAAGGGTGACAGGGGGGGTCCCTGGGGGCATGGGAGGGCAACTCTGGGCTCCTTCCGAGCCCACAGGTCCCTTAACGCCTGCCCTGACCAGGCGCTAAAAAACGGCGCAAAAGCAGCCGTACGTCATTTTTTTTGACCCGCCCACTCCCGGGCGTGAATTTTGCCCGGGAGTGTAAATACGGCGCACATGCCTCGGAGTCAATTTTTTAGACGGGAACGCCTACCTTGCATATCATTAACGCAAAGTAGGTGTCCACGCTAAAAAATGACGCAAACTCCATGGACTTTGGCGCTAGACGCGTCTAACGCCAAAGTATAAATATGGAGTTAGTTTTGCGTCGGAATTGCGTCAAAAAAAACGACGCAATTCCGGCGCAAACAGAGTATAAATATGCCCCTAATTCGGTGCAAACAGAGTATAAATATGCCCCTTGGTATCTCCGTCTTCTCTGCAGGGCTTTCAGGTCAGTAGTCCTTCTTCGTCTTCAGGTTGCAGGAATCTATCTTGCTAGGTTCTGGGGGCCCCTAAATACTCAATTTAGGGGTGTGTTTAGGTCTGGGGGGTTAGTAGTCAATGGCTACTAGCCCTGAGGGTGGCTACACCCTCTTTGTGCCTCCTCCCTGATGGGAGGGGGGCACATCCCTAATCCTATTGGGGGAATCCTCCATCTGCAAGATGGAGGATTTCTAAAAGTCAGAGTCACCTCAGCTCAGGACACCTTAGGGGTTTTCCTGACTGGCCAGTGGCTCCTCCTTGTTTTTCTCACTATCTCCTCCAACCTTGCCGCCAAAAGTGGGACCGTGGCTGGAGGGGGCGGGCATCTCCTAGCTGGGATGCCCTGTGGCGCTGTAACAAAGGGGGTGAGCCTTTGAGGCTCACCGCCAGTGTTACAGTTCCTGCAGGGGGAGGTGAAAAGCACCTCCACCCAGTACAGGCTTTGTTACTAGCCACAGAGTGACAAAGGCACTCTCCCCATGTGGCCAGTAACATGTCTGTCGTATGGCAGGCTGGCAAAACTAGTCAGCCCACAAGATGCCCTCTGGGGTGTATTTCACAATAAAATGTACACTGGCATCAGTGTGCATTTATTGTGCTGAGAAGTTTGATACCAAACTTGTTTTCAGTGTAGCCATTATTGTGCTGTGGAGTTCGTGTTTGACAGACTCCCAGACCATATACTCTTATGGCTACCCTACACTTACAATGTCTAAGGTTTTGCTTAGACACTGAAGGGGCATAGTGCTCATGCTCCTATGCCCTCACCTATGGTATAGTGCACCCTGCCTTAGGGCTGTAAGGCCTGCTAGAGGGGTGACTTATCTATGCCATAGGCAGTGTGAGGTTGGCATGGCACTCTGAGGGGAGTGCCATGTCGACTTAGTAATTTTCTCCCCACCAGCACACACAAGCTGGCAAGCAGTGTGTCTGTGCTGAGTGAGGGGTCCCCAGGGTGGCATAAGACATGCTGCAGCCCTTAGAGACCTTTCCTGGCATCAGGGCCCTTGGTACCAGGGGTACCAGTTACAAGGGACTTACCTGGATGCCAGGGTGTGCCAATTGTGGAAACAAAGGTACAGGTTTAGGGAAAGAACACTGGTGCTGGGGCCTGGTTAGCAGGCCTCAGCACACTTTCAAATCATAACTTGGCATCAGCAAAGGCAAAAAGTCAGGGGGTAACCATGCCAAGGAGGCATTTCCTTATAATAGTCAACAGTCTCGGAGCCATCAGGGCGTCTCTCCAGTCCTCCTCCGTCATCGGGCCCAACCAGTGTTCCCATCTGGCACGAAGCGTATCAAGTGGCTGCGATATATTAGTAGTCAACATGCGGTATGTACCCCCCTTTGCCAAGGTGTCCCATAAGTAACCCCCGGAGCGCCGAGACCTCCCTCAGCCACGCACCCTGCCATAATGGGGTTTGTTGGGTAAGCCAACGCCACCACCCCGACACGCGCTGCGACACCCTCCACCCTATAATCACCACCCTTGTCACCTCAGGAATCCCACAGGACACAGGGGCCCCATAGAGCATCCTGAACAAGTAAAACTTTGCACTTGTATAGCGCACTACTCACCCATTAGGGTCTCAAGGCGCTGTACACATACCGCTATGGAACCCCTCCTGGCTTTTCCCTGTGAGGTACCCACTCCTGGGCACCCCCAGGGTGAAGCCAGGCATCCAAGCGCTGTTGGGGCCGTTATGGAGATTAAGCAAGCTATTGCCCAGAGTTACAGAGTGGTACTCATTAATTAGATTAGGCACTGAGGCAAGAATTATCTGGTCCAAGGGAATTGAGCCCAAGACCTGCCGAAGCTGGACTTGAAACCTGGTCCGGAGCCAGATCTCTGCTTCAGGGTCTGCTGCTCTAACCATTGTGCCACACTTCTCCACTCAGGGAAACCAATGGACAGGAGCTCCAACTGCTAGGCGGGGTCCGACCAACCACTCCCCAACCAATCGTTGATTACCAGCAGGTGCATTGCTAAGTGATAAAGGTGAAGGTTGGACATCCCCATTCCACCCTCGTAGACATCCCGCTAACAGACCCGAAGCGTCACACGCAGACGGGACCCATGCCACAAAAACTGTCGTGCCGCAGCGTCCATGTCAGCGAACCACCGTCTGGGTACTTGGAAGTTTTGAAGTAGGTAAAGATCCCGGGGGAGGACCATCATCTTATAAAGTGCGATCCGCCCGAGGATATTGAGCGGAAGGGATCTCCAACTCGGGAGGTCCTCCCTGACCCGCCTGACCAGAGGCTTGAAATTTAGGGCCCATGCCAGCTCCAGCAACAGAGCTATGTGGATCCCAAATACCAGAAGCTGTTTCGTTTGATAGGAATGCTGTGCTGCCAGTCGTAGCAATCCCTCGAGTGGTTGAGCGGGATCAATAAAGATTTGCTAAGATTAACCACAAGGCCTGACCTGACGATTCCGCAAACAGCCCCAGAAGCTGCATCACCCTTGGGCCACTAATGGCCGGGTTAGCCATGTACAAAAGGACATCGTCCGTATACAATTCTATACGGTCCTCCCTCCCGGTAGGCCACAACCATCCCTCGACCAGGGGATCCTCCCGAATTAGCTTCGCCAGCAGCTCCATCGCCAAGCCGAAGAGAAGCGGGGAGAAGGGACAACCCCAACAGGTCCCCCTACGGATAGGGAACCGATCCGAGACCGCCCCATTGACCTGCACCTGGGCCGACAGGGTAGAATAAAGGAGGTCCACCAATGCACTGAACCGTGGCCCAAATCCCATCCTCGCAAGGACACCACGTAGGTATGACCAATCTACAGTATCAAATGCTTTTTCAAAGTCCACCAGCAGGAGCGCCAGTGGAGGAGTAAGAAGAGCCCTGTGGGCCAGGGCTACATGCAAACACCTGATACAGTGACGAGTACTTCTGGCAGGCATGAAGCCGCACTGGTCCGAGGTGAACCAACGCAGGCAACACCCTTTCCAATCTCTGGGCCAATATTGTAGAGAAAATCTTAAGCTCCTTATTGAAAAGCGTTATGGGGCGGTAGGCTGAGCAATCCCGCGAGGGGTGCCTTGTCTTTGGGATCACCACGATGGTGACCTCATCCAAGTCCGATGGGAAGGCCCCTGAATCTTCGGCCTCCTCACACATTGCCAGGAGGTGGGAGGCCAACGTCTCTCGGAACCTCGTGTAAAACTTGGCTGGGAACCCATCCGGGCGTCTTCCCCGTCGCCAGCTCTGTAATTGCTGCAGTTACCTCCTCTAAACTGTGGGGCTCATCTAGCTCATGCCTCTGCACGTCAGTAACAGTGGGACGGGTCACCTCCATCAACAATGGGGCCTCAGTCTCAGCAAGAGGTCTGGGCCTTGCCTCGTAGAGTCTCTGGTAATAAGCCGCAAAGCTTTGTGCAATTGCTGAGGGGTCCGCAAGACAGCGCCCGATTCATCGACGATTTCCGGGACCACCCTGTCAGCCATCGGTCTGGTGGCGATCCAATGCAGGAGATTGCTGTTCTTGTCCCCCCACCCGTACACACGGGCTACGGAGGCCCGCCACATATGCTTCGCGGTCTCAAGCATTACGTGCTTGATCTCCTCCAGGACCCGGACCAACTACTGCACCACCTCCGTCCCCGCCGACCCTTCGAGTTGGCCCTCCAGGCGCACCGCCTGCGCCTCAATTATTGATAATCTATGGTTACGTGCGCGCTCTCTTGCTCGGAGGAACTGCCTAGCTCGCCCCCTAACTGTGGCCTTACATGCCCCCCAAAGGATGCCCGGTGATGCCACGGATCCCAGGTTATGCTAAAAAAACTCAGAGAGCCGGCCTCCCAAGTCCTGAGCATACTCGCCATCCTGCATACACCAGGCATTGAGTCGCCACACTGGTCGACTTCCTGAACTCCCTCCGTCTAAACGAAGGAGGAGCAGTGCATGATCCAATACCCCATGTGGAAAGATCTCCACACCTGTGAATCGGGCGACATCGAGGGCGGGTGCTAGAAAGAGATCAATTGGCGAATGCATGTGGTGCGCCGACGACGTGTGTGTGTACTGCTGCAAAAGGGGGTGCCAAACCCGCCACACATCACATAGACCCAGACTATCCATCGATCTTCGCAAACCGGACGCCCCCACTCTGCGACTCAGGGACGGGGGCCCCGTGACGTCAACCTCAGGGTCCACAACGGAGTTAAAATCCCCACCCAACAGGGTCAGACCTGGAGTAAGTCCTGCCACCACCTCCCCAAGGGACATAAAAAACTGCTCTTGTGCCCACGGAGGGGCGTAAACACTTAGGAGATTAATCGGGCACCCACCAAGCAGACTGAACACTACCACATATTGCCCTTGCGGGTCAGACCTGGAATCCGCCACCACTAGCTGCAGGGAACGGTGCAGCAAGATCGCCACTCCTCTGGAGCCCCTGGAAAATCCAGCATGATAGACTCTGTTGTACCCCCCCACTCATAAGCACCGGGCACCTATTACCCAACAGATGAGTTTCCTGGAGCATAACCACGGATGGGGTAGATCTACAGATTGAGGAAAACACTGCGGACTGTTTAATTTTATCTAAGAGCCCGTTCACATTCCATGAGAGGAACCGTCTAGACTGATCCAGTGTTGATACCTTTATGAGGACTTCCCGTGCCGTGCCCCTGCCTTAACCTCCCTTTGTGACCAGTGGACCAAACATGGAAAAACATGATATGCGCCCAACCGTAGGCAACAATGTACGAACATTCCCCCCTTTTCCCCCAACTGCCCCCCCACCCCATACTTCCAACCCCGAACCATCTGTCGCCCAAAACTGTAGATACAGGTTGTCATTCGTAAGCGTGGACTGGTGGACCCCTCCTGCATGTCGGAGAATTGCAATACGGCCCTCAGCAGCCCCGACTCCAATGTCGTCCAAACATCAACGCCTCTACTCTCTCCGCCGGGACGGAGCCCCCAGAGATCAGCTTCATTTATCATTTTTATTAGAGCACAACACACACTCCAATGGTGACTCATTGTAAAATGCAAAACAAAACTATACATAACTAAAGAATATTAGCAAAATAAACCGCAGTAAAATGCCACCAAAAGCGCAATGATGTGTCTCACAATTAGGTGGACCTGGAGTGTCCTTCGGGGCTTTCCAATGATAAAGATGGTATTTTCATGGTGGTTCTGTGCAAGGCAGCAGAGGTCATTGAGCTCCCATTGCATGCGGAAGAGAACAAGGCAAATCTGCTAACAGAAATTTTGCAGCCTGCCTCGTCAACAGTCAAGATGCTGTTCAAAGAGGCATTGATGGATCCCATCTTGGTGGCATGGATTAAGCCATCAGCCATCTTCAGCATCGGGGGTGAACGGCTGGTTACATCCTGTTATCTCCTGGTGCCAGGGACCCAACATTTCTAATGGCCTAGCCATCCAGAAAGCCTTGTATTTCAGGTGTTTTCTTCTTCCAAACAGAACCCTGACTTCCCAGATTTCCTCTTTCGACAGGATATTGAAGCAGGGTTAGGTCATGGGAAAGAAAATTTTAACTTTAGAGAGCCATGCCATTTGTTCATGAATACAACTTTCCTCACAGCCCATTGCTCGCATACCTTCTGGGAAACGGTGTAATTGGTCATACTGAGTTTCCGGTCATCTTCATTAATATTTTGAAGAAATACTTTACAATGGGCAGGATACAGCAAAACAAATTCTATGATCTGACTTTGATACAAAGGATTCAGACATGCAGTCCATGGACTCTTTCACTACCATCAGCTGCCAAACTGGAAAGTACTCCATTGGTTTCTCAGTTAATGTGCAAGAAAACCTTATGGGCCTCTACTCAGTCCTTGGAACTTGTTTCTCAAGCATGCCGGTTCCACAAGTTCAGTGGCTGTTTCAGTAGTCTGCCCCAATGGCACCAGCCCTCACAGCCTGTGCAACAGCCCAACAAGCTCATTCGGACCTGCAGGGGTTGTGTCGGTTCAAAAACCTCTTATGGACAAAGCAACAGTCTTCTTCCTCTCCATCCCACATCAAACGTCTTCACGCTGACATTAGGGAACATGAATGGCCTCTAGCAGGAAGGGTGTCTCATCACGTGGAATGCTGGCAGTCGAGCACATAAGATCTTGGGTCATACATATTTTCAGGAAAGGCATGCCCTCCCCTTACAGGACTTGCCCCTCCCATCCCTTGTGCCTTCAGTCACTTCAGAAAAACATACTCGTATTTTGCAGCAAGAGGATCTGACTCTTCTGATCAAATAGGCTGTGAAGTTGGTTCCAGAGTACAAGACAGGGCTGGGAAGCTACTTCTTTATTTTTGGTGTAAAAGACTTATAGTTTTCACAAAGGTGATGACAGTCATGGCAGAATATCTTTGTAGGTAAGAGATCTCGGAATTTCAATACCTAGGATATTGGCTGCTGCAGGTGAGCTTACTGCAGCTTGGTCACCTGAAGAATACAATTTTCCTGCTCTTCAACATGGGATTTTCAATCAATCTCTCCAAGTTACACCTCCAGCCTCCTCTGTGTCTCCTCTTCATTAGAACAGAGCTGATCATGCCTCCCTCAAGGCCTTCCCTTCTCCCTAAAGAGTTCAGGACAGTCAGGCTATCATCCAATATATCGGATGGAATCTCTTCTTCCAGCCCCGGCAGCCCTGTACCATAACATCCTCTTCACCTCATGCATCTTGCTGGTTCCTTACCCTTGGTGGCACATGCATATGCTCCAGAGGTATCCGCATTTCTAGAGAGCCAAGGATAGCAGAGTATTCATATAAAACATTCAGGTTTCCCTAGAGTTGGCTAAAAACCAGAAGTGTTGGCTTGTGAAGAATCACATTACATTGAGTGAGCCTTTTGCCACCCACCAGAGGATCACAGTGATGGCAAGTGCCTCCTCCCTCAGCTTAGAAGGTCACCTTGATGCACTGGATCAGAGCCCTTTGGTCTCTATTGTATCAGACGTCTACTATCAACTTGCTCAAGCTTTGTGGGAACTGCCTGGTCCTCAAGGCTTTTGTGCCCCCTATCTGTGACCAGTCAGTTCAGATCCTGGCAGACAACATGACTGCAATGTGGTATGCCAACAAGAAATGTGATGTGGGCTCGTTTACTGTGATTGGAGACACTTAGGGACATATTTAAGAATCCCTAGTGCCACTGGAGCGTCACTTTACATGATGCTCCACTAGCGCTAACCTCTGCTCCATGTTTACAAGGAGGTGTAAATATGGGCCCCTCCAACACAGTTTTCTGCGTCAGAGGTGGGCAATAGGTGTTACTTTGGGCGTCATGCCCATTGCTTTTGACGCTGCCCCAGATTTACAAGAAATCACAAATCTGTGGCAGCGCCAAAGACTCCAGGGGTTGCTTTAACTTGGCAAAACGAGGAGGCATGCTTTTATTCCTCCTCGTTTTTTGCTTTTTCTATGTGTGCTGCGTTCTGCAGCGCACACAGAAGAACCAAAATGACATGGATGATTATTTATGTGCAGTAAGGTGTCCCTTCCTGCACATAAGCAATCATTCCAAAATATGCTTTGGTACTTCTATGTGTGCTGCATTTTGCAGCATACATAGAAGAGCCAATTCGCCATTATAGATTGTTTATAAACAATCTATCCCCTCAAAGCAGACACCCTTGCAATATGGTACAAGGATGCCTGCATTGGCGCTGGCAGCCTAATTCAGCACCAGCACAGGGGGAAATGCAGGGGTGCATCATATTTCTGTAAATATGGGACATCCCTGCATTTCAAAAGTTGCGCAGCGCGGTGCTGCTGTTTGGTGCAGCACTGCGCTGCGCCACTTTTGCACAAATCTGGGCCCAAGGTTGTGGGCTTGGGCTCAGGCTCACAATGTCCGGCTTGTAAGAAACCACCAGACAGACTCACTGTATGTATGGGCCTATGATCTCCGTTCGGTGCCATCCTGTTAAGCATAAGTGGAGTCTCACTTAGAGCTAGTCCAGGTCTATCTGCGTTGTCTGAGGCATTTCTGAGGTGAGCCTGTTTGTTAATCATGAGATTACACACTGCCTGCTGTTTTCTGCCCTAGAGGTTCTGCTCAAGAAGCTCTGGGGTACGCATTCCAAATGAGGTGAGACTTCCATCTCAACTCAGGATATCCTCCCATTGGAGGTGTGCCATGACTGTTCACAGATAACCTTGGGAGTTTTTAATTTTTCAATGAAGGAAGCTGGCCTGGTGTGTGGTGAGCACCTAGGGTGTTATCACCTTATATCAGCTCCAGGTATCCCCTATTAGTGAGGTGCAGGCAGTGTCTAGGAAGCCATGGCTCTCTAGAGATAGTTGTGGAGGAGCAACCTAGACTTATCTAGGATACATGCAAATGTTATAGGATACCACTATAGTCAGAAAGCACTTACGTGCACAAAAGAACCACACAGTGTCACAAAAATAAAAGTACTTTATTGCAGTTACAGAAATACTAAAATACTAAATAGGCAATCTCCTAACTGGAGGTAAGTAAACACACTATTATATACACATTAGCAATCAGTAAATAGCATAGAAAGCAATAATCATTGGTAAAAGCAATCGCAAATAGAGAGGGCCCTAGAGTAGGGCCAAACCATATACTAAAAAAGTGGAATGTGAAATGCGGTCTCCCACCCAAGGAACTGGAATCAGTAGAAGGGAGCAGGAGGAGCTAGGAACCCCAAGAGGTGAGTACTAGGGTGATCCCCCAGTGAGCAGGAGGGCGGAGGTAACTACCTGGTCTTCCCCAAAACCAAAAGGAGGAATTTGGAAAAGGATTATGCACAACACAACCAAGACTGGAAGAACCCAAAGGTGGATCCTGAAAGAAAAGGACATGCAAAGGAAGGGGACCAAGTCCAGTTTGAGTAGGAGTGTCCCATGGTGGCAGGAGCCACTACCCAGCCTTCTGGGGATGCAGGACCAGTTTCGATGGTGGACGAAGAAGGTCAGCAATGCACCACATTAGCTGAGGAGAAGTCCCAGAAGTGATGCAAGTGATGTCCTGGCCGTCGAGATGCAGTCAATTAGTGGTGCTGGAAAACTACCAACAAACCTTGGCAAATGCAAGAGACAGAGAAGAAGGTGTGCAAGGCTGAACGGGGCCAGCAAGGTCCAGGGGACATGGCCCAAGAAGGGGAGTCCGGGGTGACGCTCAGCAGCTGGGAGAGTCACAAGAAGAGGAGGCAGCCCCCCACAGGTAACCCACTGGCAGCAGGCACGGGAGTCGTGTTGAGGCCGACTCAGCACCCCTGAAGAGGAGTCCCACATTGCTGGAGCAGCAGGCAGGAGACTGTGTTTGGCAATAAGGAGCGTTGGGGGCCTGGGCTACATGGAGCCTGAAGTTCCCTCGGAGGAGGAGCAAACAAGCCTTGGTAGCTGCAAGAGTCGCGGTGCACAGGGGTACTGTCTTACAAGGAGAGGCATGGCTTACCGTCTCCCAAGTTGGACAGCTGGCAGAGAGGACCAAGGGGACCATTCTAGACCATGACCTGTGATGCAGGATCCACGCAGTTCCGGAGGAGAGAAGATCCATGAGGTCGGTCATTGTTGCAGTTGGTGCCTGCAGATGCAGGGGAATGACTCCTTCACTCCAAGGGAGATTCCTTCTTACTTCTTGTGCAACCTGAAGAATTGTCGCCTTTAGACGATGCACAGCCTGGGAAATGTTGCAGTTGCTGAAGGAGCTGGAGAAACAATGTTGCAGAGCGGAGTTGTCGCTGAAGTTGCAGATTGTCGGTTCCTGGAGGGTCCAGTTGCGGTCCCAGTGGCCAGAAGAGGAATTAAATGATGCAGAAGAGTCCTTCTGGAATCTTCCATGTCACATCTGAGGACCCACCCAAGAGGAGGACCCTAAATAGCCCAGGAAGGGGGATTGTTCACCTGGCAGGGTGACCACTTATCAGGAGGGGGCTGTGATGTCACCTACCTGACCTGGCCACTCAGATGCTCCCAGGAGCCTCTGCCCATCTTGGATTCAAGATGGCAGAATCAAATGGCCACCTGGAGGAGCTCTGGGCACCACCCCTAGGGTGGTGATGCACAGGGGAGTGGTCACTCCCCTTTTTTTTGTCCAGTATCTCACCAGAGCAGGGACCGGTGTTCCCTAGACTGGTGCAAACTGGTTTATGCAAGGAGGACACCAAATGTGCCCTTCAAAGCATACCAGTGGCTTAGGGAGACTACCCCTCCCAAGCCTTGTAACACCTATTTCCAAGGAAGAGGGCAATACCTCCCTCTCCCACAGGAAACACTTTTTTCTACCTTCCACTGCCTAAGCTTGATCAAGCAGCAGGAAAGCAGAAACCTCCAGGGGTGCCCTCACACACAGGCACCTGTACCCTACCCTCTGGGCTAGGAGGGCCTACCATAGGGGTGACTTTCAGTGACCTAGTGCAGTACCTGCAGTGAGAGGGTGCATGCACCTTTTCACGCAGGCTGCAATGGCAGGCCTGAAGACAAATTCTGTATGGGCTTCCATCGGTGGCACAATACATGCTGCAGCCCATGAGGAACTCCTGGTGCCCCAATGCCCTTGGTACCTAAGAACCATATACTAGGGACTTGTATGGGGGCACCAGTATGCCAATTGTGGGGTGTGCAAAGTCCTAAGCAACCAAATTTAGAGGGAGAGAGCACAATCACTGGGGTCCTGGTTAGCATGATCCCAGTGAAAACAGCCAAAATACATTGACAGCAGGCAAAAAGTGGGGGTAACCATGCCAAAAAAATGGGTACTTTCCAGCACTCTGATCTGCTCTGCCTGTCCCTGGGTCCTCCTCTTCCACTTCTGCTCAGGACTGACGTCCTTTTGCAGAGAGAGGAGCTGGTCATACATCTAAAGCTCTAGGCATGCCATCTTCATCCCTGGAAACAACTGAACAGGACTGTGAAACTTCACTTGATATGCCTGCTGAGGTCGAGGACACGATTTTATCAGTATGTTGCCCCTCCACTAAATCTGCTTATTCTGGGCATTGGTCTTAATTTGTCTCCTGGTACACCGAAGTGGTAGTGCACTTCCTAGAGAAGAGTTTGCCTGATGTGTTTCACTTTGCACTTTCCTTAGCCCAGCAAGGCCTGAACACTGCTGCAACACTTTTGGCTTTTCTATATTTGCCAAATCAGCAGTCAGTGTTTAAGTCTTCCATATTTACTCATTCTCTGAAGTGGATAGCCTATTTGTTTCTGCCTTCTCCCTTTGTTATGCCTCAGCCATACCTTAAGGCACATTTCCTGAAAGATTCACCCTTTGTACATTTTTATAAAGCTTTAACCCAGTTCAAACTGGACTCATTAGTCCAATAATACTACTTTCTTTTTAGAGATCATCTCTTCTCTGGGAATCTTGATTGCGTAAACCAGCAGTCCCATACTGTTTTGCTGGACCAACCAATTACAAATTTAACTTGAACCTTCTGTGTCAGATCTGGTATTTTTGGATCCAATCTATTCCCAAACACTTGCACCACATTAAGCCTCCGTCCGTCAAGCAGTGAGATGGGATAATAGTTGGCATCTTCAGTCTTATTTCTTTCTGACTTTGGGGAGAAGAAAGTGATCGCCCTTATGAAGTCTTTCACTTCCACACTGTCTGCCTCCTTCTTAAACATCTTGGCTAACAATGATATAACTCTACCTTCACAAATTATGTACAAATCAACTAGGAAGTTATATCCTCCTGGAGCTTCTTCTGCTCCGAATTTCCTTATAGCCTCCTTAATTTCTTCCCTTGTGATATCCCTCCTTAACAGCTCCCATATCTCCAGATTTTATGTATCTATCTCCTCAGGAATTCTGCAGTATCCTTCAGTTTGAGTGCTCTCTCCATAACATATGTAAATTTCTAATGAAACCTGCAAAGTTCTCCAACAATAAGCTGGTGCACAATTAGCACAGCCACACTCTCAGGTTTAATTATTGGTCTCACCATTGCATACTCCCTATTCTTCTGCTGTGACAACAATAACTATCTTGGCTTCTCCACTTGTTCTTTAGAAGATATGTGATTGATCTCACTTCAAATACCACCTGGGTTGTAGTATCCTCACATGGGACAGTAAACAGAAGTCTATCCTGGAGAAAGTCCCATGACAATTCACATGCTGCCAATGCAGCTATGTTAAAAAGAAATCATCTAGCAAATTCTACGGCGGGACATTTCAGCCTCTGTGTTGAAGTTGAACACTGCTATTTCTGCAAACCTGGAGATAAACAGAATCTATGTAATTAATGTTATTAGAACCTTTGGCATCAACTTCACTTTTTTCTGTGAGAAGTGAATTTACCTTCTAGTTTGCAAGAAAACGCTCACTGTTGTTGAAACACATTCAAGGCTATCTTTTCATAAATTGTAATACAGCAAACATTAATCAGAATCATGTATCTTGTATTGATACTAATTTGTCTCGTCCTTTAACACTCAACCCTGACTTAACACTAGTATTAAGTATGTACTATAGTATGTGCATTGCAAATATATTAACAGTATTTAAAGGGAAGAAGGTTCCTTTCTATCTCCTCAAGTAAATTAGGGTCTGCTAAATGTGTAACAAAAATGTAGTTCTATACTCCTTCGAGATAATTTAAAATGAGTATTTTAAGTTATCAAATTTCTTTTCCAAATGACATAAGGCTCTAGAATACTTCTTAGCGCTGTTTCTTTTTCCACAAATGCTAGTAAAGAAAATAGGGCCTCATTACGACCCTGGCGGGCGGCGGAGGCCGCCCGCCAGGATGCCGCCCTCCATAATACCGCTCCGCGGTCAGAAGACCGCGGAGGGTATTATGAGTTTTTCCCTGGGCTGGCGGGCGGTCTCCAAAAGACCGCCCGCCAGCCCAGGGAAAAACTCCCTTCCCACGAGGATGCTGGCTCGTAATCGAGCCGGCGGAGTGGGAAGGTGCGACGGGTGCTACTTCACCCGTAAAGTGAAATACTAGCGGGGCCCTCTTACGGGGGCCCCTGCAGTGCCCATGCCATTGGCATGGGCACTGCAGGGGCCCCCAGGGGCCCCACGACAATCCTTACCGCCATCCTGTTCCTGGCGGGCGAGCCGCCAGGAACAGGATGGCGGTAAGGATTGTCAGAATCCCCTCGGCGGCGCAGCGAGCTGCGCCGCCTTGGAGGATTCTTAGGGGCAGTGGAAAACCGGCGGGAGACCGCCGGTTTTCCCTTTCTGACCGCGGCCAAAGCGCCGCGGTCAGAAGGCCCAAGGGAGCACCGCCGGCCTGTCGGCGGTGCTCCCGCCCCCGTTGGCCCTGGCGGTTCTCTACCGCCAGGGTCATAATGAGGCCCTTAGTCTCCAAAGTTTCAGAATCAAGGTCCTCGAAGCAGCAACAAAGTATCTTGACTGTCTATCAAGGACATTGTGAATCATGAAGAAACTTCTACTCAACAAATGGCTGCCGTCATTTCCAAATAACGTAAGAGTTCAGCAGACTCATGGTAATTATAGTTTGTGTTTGAGCACGGATGCCTAGTACGTCCTTCAGACACATAAAGCCTGATGTCATGGGACACTGCCAGCCTTTCTTCCTCAGAATAAACGTAGCCCTTGTGAGTTTGGGGTACTGTACTTGAGCGTCCACAGAGCCATATATGGTAAGTGACAGATCATAAAAAACTCCAGTTCAAGATCACATTGACATTTCATTTGAAGTCTGAGATCTGTTGACTGCGGTAAAGAAAATACTACACCTTACCCCCAGTTCTGCCATTCCATCTGGGAAAGTGAAGGAGGCAGAACAGCACAGAGAAGAAAGGGAGATTGAGGGAGGGAGAGAAGCAGAGTGAAACAAAGAGAGGAAGAGAGAGTTAGAGGGGGACAGAAATAGAAAAGAACTGACTCACTGTAGTTATGATGAAGAGACTAACTTAGAAGGAAATAAGGAACAAAATGTCACTCACACAGTGTGCTCCATGGCATATTCCCACTCTCCACAATCGAGGGTCAGCAAATAAACATTTTTGATGCCCACTGAAATCATAAGCACTGAATAGTCACCCGCCACAAGCGGGGAGCTGTTCTTTCAAAGTCACATCTACTTTGCCTTATTTTGAAAAGGCCAGGGCACATGTGACAGACATTAACATTTCGCAACCCTGAAAACAGGCTAGATTACCAATCGTTATTGAATTATTTTAAAATTTAGAAGGAAAAAGGGTCATACCCTTAAAAATCAATTAAGAAAAAATGAAAAGTGATCTTTTAAAAAAAATCCTTCACAAGCATTTTTTACTTCTTTTTTAAAATAGGATAAGGAGTAATACATAGCAATGTAGCCTGAACAGACTGCAGCGTTGAAACAAAGTAAATAAGACACAGCTTCTTCGAGCACCTTCTGACCTCCTGTGTCCTATCATGGTCTGTAGCTGGCAGTTTACTCAGTTCTTTTTGACGAGCAAAACAGCAGTATAGTGGTATACATATATTATCTATTCCCTCCTGGAGGAAGGGCGGTTGCTTATGATTTCAAAGGAAATTCCCCTGAGAGAGAATTAGGATTTAAGGTTAGAAACCATTCCAGGGGCTCTTCATTGATAGTCATAAACACTGAGTGTACTAACAAGCTTATCCCTCAAAGAATCCGCGCAGGAAGAAAAAAAAAAAAGGAGAAAAGTAAAATTATGCAAGCAAATTCTTTAGAGATGCTTGCCCTACTTGGGCACTAGCTGTAGTGTCTGAATGAAGACCATAGTGTCTCGTAAAGGTGTGAACTGATCTCCAAGTTGCAGCCTTGCAAATCTCAGCAATTGGGATGCTCCTAATCAAAGTAACAGTAGCTGATTTATCCCCAGTGGATTGGGCCCTAGGTTTACTGGAAAGGGGTTTGTTGGCTTTTTGATAAAAAAGGTTTATGCAGGAGACAATTCATCTGGGTATGGATTGTTTGAAGTGGCACATCCTGACCGTAGAGGACCATAATTGACGAAGAGTTGTGTTGAGTTTCTTTATGATTTTGTCCTATCTAGACAAAAGTTCAAAACCATCCTAACATTCAGAGTGTGGAGAGGCCTCTCTGCAGGAGAAAAGGGTTTCTGAAAGAATTTAGGTAAAGTAATAGTCTGATTGACATGGAAATCTGAGATGAATGTAGGGTGGGTTTTCTTTATTACCCTGTTGCTATTCAATACTGAAGCCGAGTCATGTGAAGGGAGAGCCTGTATCTCGCTAGCTCTGCATGGTTAAGTAATGGCTACCACAAAGGAAGCCCTCTCAGAGAGGTGTTAGAGAGAAACCTTATGAATGGGTTCGAAGACAGAACCCATACAGAAGGAGAAGACAATGTTTAGCTCCCGTGGAGGAGAAGGTCTGAGAGGAAGATATATCTTCTCAATGCTTTCCAGAAAATCCTTGACTACAGGCATTCTGAAAAAGAACATATGTGAAGGACATTTTTGATTTGCTGTGTTTGCTGCAAAATGCACTCTAATTGAGGAGTAGTGCAATTTCCCTTTTGCAAGATGGAGAAGATTTGTATGAATAGCCTCTTCCTGACAAGTGAAAGGACTGGCAATGTTCCGAGAACACCAGATGCAAAATCCCCTTCATTTAAAGGATTGGGAAATCCTAGTTAAAGGTATCTTAGCTTCCCTTAGCACATCCATGCCTTCCTGGTTATATCCTATGAGGTCAGAAGCCATGCAGGCAAGTTCAGAGACGGAAGGTTGGAATGTTGAATCTGGCCTCTGGACTTCTGAAGAGGATCTGGTCTGCACAGCAGCTTCCTGTGTGGACAGTCTGACAGGTGAAGGAGATCAATGAAATTCCCATTCCTTTCAGGTGAGAGAAAAGTTCCATAGCCGGTTCCAACAAACTGGGTACTAGCGGTAATAGAGGTATAGAAGCTGACCTTTGGTCAATTGTCTCACAGATTACCGATGTAGAAGTGGTGGTAGTTGGCAAATCAATATTTAGTTCATTGGCTCCTCTGATGAGAACCTCTTGGAAGACATTAATGTCATCTACAGGAGGTATTCTTGGCGGCATAGAATCTGTCACAATAGGAGAATATAGACCAGAAGGTGCAGTTGTATGATGGAACAGTGAAGATCTCGATCTGGAGAAGAAAAATCTTCTTAGCTGTTAGTGTGATCATCTGGAGTGATGCTGTCAGCAGGGAGATCTAAATCTTGAGCGTGGCCTATAAATGCAAGGACTGGTGTGACATGAGTGCGACGTAGAGCTCCTCAGAGAAGCTATAGATGGAAGCTGAGATGGAATCATGGCTTATGACTGGTATTACTGACACAGTTGGTTGTTAAGGAGGAGTAGGAGGTAGAGGAGGGGATCTTGCTGGAGCCTGAGGGGGTGTTGGCGAACCTGGCATGGTGACTGGAGATGTGGTCTTGATGTCGAGTATGCTCTGGAATACACTGAGTCAGACTCTGATGGAAGCCTGTGAGCTTTCATGTGTGCGAGTGACTCCGCCCTTATTTAAGGAAGATGAATGATGTCTCAATGTCAAACAATGTCTCAGCATCGAAGTCCTCGACGTTGTATGGTGTCTTGACCTCGGGGTTCCTCTAAACATCGATGGTGCTCTCCTCCATGACATTGTAGGTGTTCTCAACATCTACCAAGACATTGATGGCAAGCAAGTAGGTGGCGTACCTCAATCAATCAATCAAGGATTTGTAAAGTGCACTACTTACCCGTGAGGGTCTCAAGGTGCTGAGGAGGGGAGGGGGAGAAGGTGGGAGGGGGGAGAATGTGGGCGGGTGGGGAAGGTGCTGCTACTGCTCGAACAGCCTGGTCTTGAGAAGTTTCCTGAAGGTAAGAAAGTCTTTGGTCTGGCCCAGGTGGGTGGGAAAAGTGTTCCACGTTTTGGTGGCGAGGTGAGAAAATGATCTACCAACGGTTGTAGTTCTGCGGACGTGTGGGACAGTTGGCAGGGCGAGGTCAGCGTAGCAGAGATGTCAGGTCGGGGTGTAGAAGGAGAGTTGTTTGTTGAGGTATTCTGGTCCGGTGTTGTGCAGTGCTTTGTGAGGGTGTGTGAGGAGTTTGAAGGTGATCCTCTTGTTGGCTGGGAGCCAGTGCAGGATTTTCAGGTGGTCTGTGATGTGGCAGTGGCGGGGGATGTCCAGGATGAGGCATGCAGAGGCATTCTGGATGCATTGCAGCCTCTTCTGGAGTGTGGCCGTGGTTCCTGCGTAGAGGGCATTGCCGTAGTCCAGTTTGCTGCTTACGAGGGCTTGAGTGACTGTTCTTCTGGTTTCGGTGGGTATCCATTTGTAGATCTTTCGGAGCATGCGGAGGGTGTTGAAGCAGGAGGAGGAGATGGCGTTGACTTGCTGGGTTATGGATAGTGAGGGGTCCAAGATGAATCCTAGGTTGTGTGCGTGGTCGGTGGGAGTCGGAGCGGTTCCGAGAGTGGCAGGCCACCAGGAGTCATCCCATGCAAAGGGAGTGGAGCCGAAGATAAGACTTCCGCCTTGTCCAAACTGAGTTTGAAGCAGCTGCTCTTCATCCATTCGGCGATGGCCTTCATTCCTTCGTGGAGGTAGGTCTTGGCGGTGTCCTTCGTGAGGGAGAGGATCAGCTGGGTGTCGTCGGCGTATGAGATGATGTTGAGGTTGTGGGATCGTGCGATGTTAGCAAGCGGGGCTATGTAGACATTGAAGAGGGTCAGGCTGAGGGACGAACTCTGGGGTACGCCGCAGATGATTTCGGTGGCCTACGAGCAGAATGGGGAGGCAGACTCTGTGGGTTCTGCCAGTGAGAAAGGAGGTGACCAAGTCCAGAGCTCTGTCGCGGATTCCAGATTTGTTGAGGCGTGAGCGTAGGGTGTGGTGGCAGACAGTACCTCTTCTCTAAGTCAATGCCCTCGACATTGAACAGGAGTGATGTCTTCCTCCAGAAGTTCCCTTTTGGGATCACCCACTGCGGGAGTCCTCAGAACAGGATTTAGGGGCAGTGGTAGTGGGTACAGTCTCTCCTCGTCTTTCAGAAGTCTCACCAGGCAGGGAATCTTGCAGTTTGCAGTACTCCACTTGACCATGGAGGTGAATTTCTTTTTCTCTCCCTCAAAGTGCACCTGGAGAGGGTCTTGCAATGACGACACGTCATTGGGGTCATGAGAGTCTAACAAACATAGAATACAGATCATGTATGGGTCTGTTTTTGCCATTTCCTGCCACACTCTGAGTAATTTGCAAAAAGTGATGGCATTTTGTAATAAATTATTACATTCCTGTCAGGAAAATTATCTAAAAATACTCTAAGGCCTAAAGGATGTCGCGGGAACCAGCTTTAAAACAAAACAAAGGTTTAGATGAAAATTATGAGGAAAAATCCTTAAAAAGCAGGATCCTGTAAGGAGGTGGTAGAAAAAGAAGTCAATTGTCACCTACAGGGCATGATGGGGCACAAGAGGTCATAAGTGCTTGAAGGCGCAGTGTCCTATTTACACTGTTTCAATGATACAACCTATTAAGGCTACATTGCTATGGATTACGCCATATGTTATCTTAAAAAAGAAGTACAAAATATTTGTAAAGGACGTTTTTAAAAGATCACTTTTAATTTTTGCTTAAGTGATTTTTAAAGGTATGACCCTTTTCCTTCTACATTTTAAAATAATTCAATAAAGACTGGCAATACATCCTCCTTTTGAGGCTGTAAATAATTTAACATTTGTCACATGTGTCCTGGTAGGTAAGGTGAAGTAGATGTGGCTCTGAAAGAACTGCCCCGGTATCTCTGCATATAAAAGAGACTATTAAGGGAGAAGAATAAGTTACTTACCTTCGGTCACGCTTTTTCTGGTGGATACAATAACTACCTGTGGATTCCTCACCAAAAGAATTCCTCACCAAAAGAATTCTCCCCTCGCGCCAGCCTCAACAGAAATTTCTTCTAGCTCTGCACATCGACGATGACGTCACAATCGCCCGACTCCACGCGACGCCGTATGACGTCATCCAAGCAATAAGAAGCCCTCGTCGACGTGCAGACGTCAGTTATCACCATTTTTTACTTGCCATAGAGGCGAACAGGTTAAACCTAAAGAGTACATATTCATCTAGAATGAATGAAAATAGAACATTTATTATAAAACACACTAAAAATAACAGTAATGAATGCTCAATACAAGAGAGAAATATATATGTATATATAAACCAAGTCCAAAATGTCTTCTTTGAACTATCTTAATTTGCCAAGGAAATGTATATACAGTTATCACAACTATATACATGAAGAAAGAGTTACTTACCTTCGGTAACGACTTTTCTGGTGGATACATTAGCTACCTGCGGATTCCTCACCTGATGAATACTCCCATGGCGCCAGCATTCGACGGAAATCTTCTTCCTAGTCTCTGCACGTCGACGAGGACGTCACTCTAGCCCACGCGATGCCGTCTGACGTCATACAGGCAATAAGAGGTCCTCGACGACGTGCTGACGTCAGTACCAACATTTTTTACGTGCATGAGAACAACAACCCAATGCAATGAAAGAGCAAGGCAACATCCCATAACATTGTAAAATACACAACATTGCAATAAAATGGCTGTAAATTTAATATAACTCTCTTTTTTTTTTTTTTTTTTAAACCAACAAATATATGCAAATCATGTATATACACAAAGATATATACATATATATATACATATAAATATACACAAGTATCCATATATACAACATCTATTGCAACCTTGAAGACCAAGAGGAGCGCACTCAAGGA
Organism: Pleurodeles waltl; assembly: GCF_031143425.1. Taxonomy (NCBI): domain Eukaryota; kingdom Metazoa; phylum Chordata; class Amphibia; order Caudata; family Salamandridae; genus Pleurodeles; species Pleurodeles waltl. Next base: position 245,500,998 of record NC_090449.1, on the reverse strand, counting down.
TTACTTGGTAAGACCAGAAAGGCAACGGGGAGGCGGGTGGGACCGTGAGGAATCCACAGGTAGCTAATGTATCCACCAGAAGTCGTTACCGAAGGTAAGTAACTCGTTCTTCTGATGGATACAACTACCTGTGGATTCCTCACCTAATGAATAGAGTCCCAAAGCAGTACCACTCCCGGTGGAGGGTGCCTGTATGGTCAAACCAAGAAATCCTGCAGCACTGACCGTGCAAAATGGCCGTCCCTTCTGACCTCAGAGTCCAAACAGTAATGTTTCGCAAAAGTGTGAAGGGACGACCAAGTTGCGGCCTTGCAGATGTCGACCACAGGAACACCTCTGGCCAAGGCCGTAGTGGCCGACTTAGCTCTGGTGGAATGAGCTCTAATGCCATCAGGAGGATCCTTCTTTGCCAAAGAGTAACAGATTTTAATGCAAAGAACAACCCACCTGGAGAGTGTTCTCTTGTGGACTGCCTTTCCTCTCCTCTTGCCCACGTATCCGATGAACAGCTGATCCTCCAGCCTGAAATCCTTCATTCTATCAATGAAGAAGCTTAACGCCCTCTTTGGGTCCAATCAATGTAGTCTCTCTTCCTCCTTTGAAGGATGAGGCGGAGGATAGAACGTGGACAAAGTAATTGTCTGGGCCAAAAGGAAGGGTGAAACAACCTTCGGGAGGAAAGCAGCCTTGGTCCTCAACACCACCTTATCCCCATAAAACGTTGTAGAAAGGGGTTTTACCGATAAGGCCTGCAACTCACTCACTCTCCTTGCAGATGTTATAGCCACCAGGAAGACTGTTTTAATAACCAAATACCTTAATGGGCAAGAATGCATAGGCTCAAAAGGGGACCCCATAAGGAAAGTGAGGACCAAGGACAAATCCCATTGAGGCATCACGAATGGTTTTGGAGGATATTTATTTAGAAGACCTTTCAAGAATCTGAGAACAATAGGGGATTTAAATAACGATGGTTGATCTGGAAGACAAATGAAGGCTGACAGGGCAGACAAATAACCCTTAATGGTAGCCACTGCACAACCTTTCTGCGCAAGAGACAGAGCAAAAGACAAAACATCTGACAGATGAGCATGTAAGGGATCAATCTGTCTCTCTCCACACCAGATAACAAATTTAGACCACCTATTAGCGTAGATAGATTTAGTGGAGTGTCGCCTGGCCGCTAATATAACATCCACTACATCAGGCGGGAGAGAGAAGGAACTCAGGTTGCCCCGTTCAATCTCCAGGCATGTAGGTGTAGACTCTGGAGGTTGGGGTGTAAAACCTGCCCCTGCGACTGCGAGAGGAGGTCTGCCCTGAGAGGGAGACGGAGCGGAGGGCACAGCGAGAGTTGGAGAAGGTCGGAGTACCACACCCTCCTTGGCCAATCCGGAGCTATTAAGATGACTTGGTCCCGGTCTTGGCGAATCTTCCTCAACACTCGAGGAATCAAGGGTATGGGGGGAAACGCGTAAAGCAACTGGTCGCACCAGGTTATCAGAAACGCGTCCTCCAATGCTCCCTGCACCGGATACTGGAGGCTGCAGAATAACGGACAATGCGCGTTCTCCCGAGTGGCAAACAGATCTATCCGAGGAAACCCCCACATCTGGAAGATTAAACGGACTTGATCTGGATGGAGACGCCACTCGTGGTCGGCAGAGAATTGGCGACTGAGACTGTCCGCACGTACATTCAAGCCCCCGGCCAGATGATTTGCTACCAAGCAAATCTGATGGTCCTTTGCCCAGGACCATAGTCGAAGAGCTTCTCTGCAGAGAAGGTACGACCCTACTCCTCCCTGTTTGTTTATGTACCACATTGTGGTAGTATTGTCCGTCAGGACCTGTACCGACTGACCACGAAGGGAAGGGAGGAAGGCCTTGAGAGCCAGACATACAGCCCGTAACTCTAACAGATTGATATGAAACCTCTGTTCCTCTGGAGACCAAAGTCCTTTGATCTCCAGATCCACCAGATGAGCTCCCCACCCTAGAGTGGAAGCATCCGTTATGACCGTGGCCACTGGTGGCGACTGCACGAACGGCTTTCCTTGCGAAAGATTGTTGCCCGCAATCCACCACTTCAAGTCCACAGCAGCATCTCTGGAGATCTTGACCGCACCTTCTAGATCTCCCTTGTGTTGAGACCACTGCCTTCGGAGGCACCACTGAAGAGCCCTCATGTGCCAGCGAGCATGCGTGACCAACAGTATGCAGGAGGCAAACAGACCGAGCAGACGAAGGACCTTGAGGACTGGAACTACCGCTCCATTTCGAAACATTGGAACCAATTCCTGAATATCTTGAACCCGCTGAGGCGGAGGAAAGGCTCGATTCAATGTTGTATCCAGTACTGCCCCTATGAACAGGAGGCGCTGAGAGGGCTCCAGGTGAGATTTGGGCACGTTCACCGAAAAGCCCAGGTCGAACAACAACTGGGTTGTTGACTGCAGATGATTATACGACACAAGCTCCGGGGACTTGGCTTTGATCAACCAGTCGTCCAAGTAAGGGAATACTGCTATCCCCTTCCTTCTGAGCTCTGCCGCAACCACTGACATCACCTTCGTGAAGACTCGAGGTGCTGAAGTAAGACCAAACGGGAGGACCGCAAACTGATAGTGCTGCGACCCTACCACAAACCGGAGATACTTCCTGTGCGACTTGAGTATCGGGATATGAAAATAAGCATCCTGCAAGTCGACAGACACCATCCAATCTTCTTTGTTCAACGCCAAAAGCACCTGTGCTAGGGTCAGCATCTTGAACTTTTCCTGATTGAGGAACCAATTCAAGATCCTCAGATCCAGGATCGGTCTCAACCGACCATCTTTCTTGGGAATCAGGAAGTACCTTGAGTAACAACCTTGACCCCTTTCCTGCTCTGGAACCAACTCCACCACGCCCTTTGAAAGGAGGACTTGAACCTCCTGTTCTAGCAACAGGAGGTGTTCTTCTGAACAATAAGATGGGCGGGGCGGGAGGGGGGGCAGAAACTCCCGAAAGGGAAGGGTGTAGCCTTTCTCCACAATACTGATAACCCAAGTGTCCGTTGTAATAGTCTCCCACTTGTGGAGAAAATGCCGTAATCTTCCCCCTACAGGAGAGGAGTGAGTGGGAAATGGTGGAAGCCTAAGGCTGCTTCACTGCCGCACCCCTCCAGAGGACGAGGAAGAGGCAGAGTGCTGTTGAGAGGCTCCTCTGGTGCGGGCCCTACCTCTCCCTCTAAATGATCTATAGGGGTGAGAAGAGGCGGCTTGCTGGAACCTCCCCCGAAAGGAAGAGGAGGAAGAGCCACGCCCAAATCCACGAAACCTCCTGAAAAATCTGGAAGAGGCAGAGGAAGAAGGAGCTTGCAGCCCTAACGATTTGGCTGTGGCCCTGCTCTCCTTAAATCGCTCCAAGGCCGAATCTGCCTTTGCTCCAAACAGTTTGTCCCCATCAAACGGGAGGTCTAATAGGGTCGACTGTACATCCGCAGAAAACCCTGAATTACGGAGCCAGGCCTGTCTCCTTGCCACCACAGCCGTGCCCATCGCCCTAGCCACCGAGTCGGTCGTGTCCAGTCCAGACTGGATAATCTGGGTTGCAGCAGCCTGGGCGCCTGAGACAAAATCCAAGAGTCCCTGGGGAAGCTCCGTAAAAGAAGATGAAATATCATCCATAAGAGCATGGACATATCTCCCCAGAATGCAAGTTGCGTTGGTGGCCTTCAACGCCAAACTGCAAGAAGAGAATATCTTCTTGGATTGCGCATCCAGTTTTTTGGAGTCCCTGTCTCCTGGCACCGTCTGGAAGGATCCAGGCGCTGATTTTGAAGAACAGGAGGCTTGTACCACCAAGCTCTCCGGCGTAAAGCCAGGGTCAGATGGTGCAGTCCGATATCTCCTGGCCACAGCCCTATGAACTGCCGAGGAAGATACAGGCTTCTTCCACACCTCCAACACCGGATCAAGCAAAGCCTCATTAAACGGCAAGAGAGGCTCCGCTGCAGCAGAGGCCGGATGCAGCACCTCCGTCAATAAATTCTGCTTCGCCTCTGCCACCGGCAAAGGCAGGCCCAGAAAATTAGCCACCTTCCTCACCACCGCGTGAAAGGAAGCAGCCTCCTCCGTATACTCCCCTGGAGATGAAAGGTCCCACTCAGGGGAAGTATCCAGCCCACTGGCCGTATCCAGACCATGCAGTCCATCACCCGAGTCCTCAACCTCTCCTTCCTCCAGGACTCGCTGGTACTCCTGCTCTTCCAACAGACGGAGAGCACGCCTCCTTGAATGTAGTCTCTGCTCAATGCGCGGAGTCGACATGGCCTCTGCCGAAGTCGAAGATCGGCGCCGATCTCCAGAAGCATCCGGCGCCGCAGACAGCTTCGGCGCCGATGAAGGAACAGGACAAAGGGATCTCGGAGCCGATGGACCCACCGGAGTCACAGGATGAAATCCCGACGTCGACGGGATGGAAACATCCGGAGCCAATCCCTCTGAAGCCACCGGAGCGGCCACCGGCGCCGACACCGGCGCCAAGCCCACATTCCCAAAAGGGAGAAAGGGCATAAAGGGTGCCGGCCGAAGAGGCGCAGGATCACCCAATGAAAAGGCCAAAGGCCCCGAAGGACCAGCCGGAGCACCTCCTGGAGCCATCTGCTGAAAGATGGTATACATCGCATTCAGAAATGCAGTACTATCGGCTCCAGGGGCTGGAAAAGCCAGATACTGGGGTGCCTGGATCGAAGGCGACCCCGACGCCGGCCTCGACGTCCGCGACGCCAGAGACATCACAAGAGGCTGCATCACCTCAACCACAGACGCTTGTCCAGGCGAAGTCGGTGACGCCGGAGAGGGCAACGGCATCGATGGATGCGGCGTGACCGTGGGACTGACCTCCCAAGTCCTCCGACGTAGAGCCGAAGGCGACCTCGAACGAGTCTCCTTGCTTGAATGACGCCGTGAATCTCTACGGCGCCGGGAGTCTCGATGACGCCGATGAGACCTTGGCGAGGAAGACTTCTTGTGATGTTTTTCCTTTCTCTTCGACTTCGCCAGGAATAATTTAGCCTCACGTTCCTTGAGGGCCTTCGGATTCATGTGCTGACATGAATCGCAAGTCACAACGTCATGATCGGAGCTCAAGCACCAGAGACAGTCGGAGTGAGGATCTGTAACGGATATCTTGCCCCCACACTCTCGACAGGGCTTGAAACCCGACTTTCTCTGAGACATTGTTACCGCAGAGAAGAACTATGCAGCAGAAAACACACTGTAACCACTAAAGTAACAGAAGCTCCCTCGAAGATAACCGTTTCGAATGCACGGAAAAAAGGGAACTGACGTCGGCACGTCGACGAGGACCTCTTATTGCCTGTATGACGTCAGACGGCGTCGCGTGGGCTAGAGTGACGTCCTCGTCGACGTGCAGAGACTAGGAAGAAGATTTCCGTCGAATGCTGGCGCCATGGGAGTATTCATTAGGTGAGGAATCCACAGGTAGTTGTATCCATCAGAATCAGTTATATACATATATACAAGACCAAGGATGTGCACCCAAGGACTTCTCGGTTTGACCAGTCAGGCAACGGGGAGGCGGGTGGGACCGTGAGGAATCCACAGGTAGTTATTGTATCCACCAGAAAAAGCGTTACCGAAGGTAAGTAACTTATTCTTCTGATGGATACACCTACCTGTGGATTCCTCACCAAAAGAATAGAGTCCCAAAGCAGTACTACCTCCGGAGGTGGGTGCCCGAATGGTCAAACCAAGAAATCCTGCAGCACCGAGCGAGCAAAATGGCCATCCCTCCTAACCTCAGAATCCAAACAGTAATGTTTGGCAAAAGTATGGAGGGACGCCCAGGTCGCTGCCCTGCAGATGTCAGCCACAGGAACACCTCTAGCCAAAGCCGATGAAGCTGCTTTGGCCCTGGTGGAATGGGCACGAAGCCCCACAGGTGGATCTCTCTTCGCCAAAGAATAGCAAACCTTAATACATAGAATGACCCACCTGGATAGCGTTCTCTTGTGGACCGCTCTACCTTTCCTCTTCCCCACGTATCCAACGAAGAGATGATCATCTTGTCTGAACTCTCTCGTCCTGGCGACGTAGAAGCACAGCGCTCTTCGTGGATCCAGCCGGTGGAGCCTCTCTTCCTCCTTGGATGGGTGAGGTGGAGGGTAAAAGGAAGAGAGAGTAATCGACTGCCCCAGGTGAAAGGGTGTAACAACCTTCGCCTTGGTCCTTAACACCACTTTGTCCTTGAAGAAAGAAAGGTATGGGGGTTCTACACTGAGAGCCTGAAGCTCGCTAACCCTTCTGGCAGATGTTATGGCCACCAGGAAAACAGTCTTGAATACTAGCAACCGTAAAGAACAAGAGTGCATCGGTTCAAAAGGGGACCCCATTAGAAACGCTAAAACTAAGTTAAGGTCCCACTGAGGCATAACGAATGGTGTTGGTGGAAATTTGTTAGTGAGTCCCTTAAGGAACCTTAAAACAATAGGAGATTTGAAGAAGGACGGCTGATCAGGAAGGCACAGAAAAGCGGATAGTGCAGACAAATAACCTTTGACTGTGGCAATCGCACAACCCTTCTGTGCTAGGTAAAGTGCCAATGACAAAATGTCAGATAAATCAGCTTTTAAGGGATCTTATCTTGTTCTCTCCACACCAGCATGCAAATTTAGCCCAACGATTAGCATAGATTGACTTGGTGGAGTGTCGCCTGGCCGATAAAATAACATCCACCACCTCTGGTGGGAGAGAAAAGGAACTCAGATTGCCCCGTTCAATCTCCAGGCATGAAGGTACAGGCTCTGGAGGTGGGGGTGTAGAATCTGCCCCTGCGACTGTGAGAGGAGGTCCACCCTGCAAGGGAGACGGAGCTGTGGGCACTGAGAGAGTTGTAGAAGGTCTGAATACCACACCCTTCTTGGCCAATACGGAGCTATTAAGATGACTTGAGCTCGGTCTTGGCGGATCTTCCTCAGAACTCGAGGAATCAAGGGTATGGGGGGGAAACGCGTAAAGCAACTGACCCTTCCAGGACATCTGAAACGCGTCCCCCAAAGCTCCTTGCACCGGATACTGGAGGCTGCAAAATAGCGGGCACTGCGCATTCTCTTGAGTTGCAAACAGATCTATTTGTGGATATCCCCACATCCGGAAGATATACAGAACCAGATCTGGATGAGGACGCCACTCGTGGTCGACCGAGCTGCGTCGACTGAGAATATCCGCACGCACGTTCAGGATTCCGGCCAAATTATGTGCAACCAAGCAGATCTTGTGTTCCTGAAGCCAGGACCAGAGTCGAAGAGCTTCTCTGCAGAGAAGATACGACCCCACTCCTCCCTGTTTGTTTATATACCACATCGCGGTAGTGTTGTCCGTTAGAACCTGGATTGACTCACCGCGAATGGAAGGGAGGAGGGCCTTGAGAGCTAGACGTACTGCCCGCAATTCTAACAGATTGATGTGTAATCTCTGTTCTACCGGAGACCAAAGGCCTTTGATCTCCAGGTCCCCCAGATGAGCTCCCCACCCTAGAGTGGAGGCATCTGTTACTACTGTGGCCACTGGTGGTGGCAACGAGAACGGCCTTCCTTGCGACAGGTTGTCTACCGCTGCCCACCATTGAAGATCCACTGCAGTGTCTCTGGAGATCTTGATCGACTCCTCGAGATCCCCTTTGTGTTGAAACCACTGCCTGCGGACGCACCACTGGAGAACCCTCATGTGCCAGCGTGCATGAGTGACCAGCAGTATACAAGAAGCAAACAGACTGAGCAGACGAAGGACCTTGAGGACTGGAACTACCGCTCCATTTTGAAACATTGGAATCAACGCCTGAATGTCCTGGACCCGCTGGGGCGGAGGAAAGGCCTGATTCAATGTCGTGTCCAATACTGCCCCTATGAACAGGAGGCGTTGAGAGGGCTCCAGGTGAGATTTGGGTACACTGACTGAATAACCTAGGTCGTACAACAACCGAGTTGTTGACTGGAGATGACGCTGCACGAGCTCCGGAGTCTTGGCTTTGATCAACCAATCGTCCAGATAGGGAAACACAGCTATCCCCCTTCTTCTGAGCTCTGCCGCTACCACCGCCATCACCTTTGTGAAGACTCGAGGTGCTGAAGTAAGACCAAACGGGAGGACCGCAAACTGATAATGCTGCGATCCCACCACAAAACGGAGATACTTCCTGTGCGATTTGAGGATCGGAATATGAAAATACGCGTCCTGCAAATCGACCGACACCATCCAGTCTCCTTCGTTCAACGCCAAAAGAACCTGTGAAAGGGTCAGCATTTTGAACTTTTCCTGTTTGAGGAACCCATTCAAAACCCTCAAGTCCAAAATCGGTCTCAACCGACCATCCTTTTTGGGGATCAGGAATTATCTTGAATAACAGCCCTGACCCCTCTCCTGCTCGGGAACCAACTCTATCGCGTCTTTTGCCAATAGGGATAATACTTCCTGCTGTAATAGGAGAAGATGGTCTTCCGAACAGAAGTATGGGCGGGGAGGGAAGGTAGGAGGGAATTCCCGAAAGGGAAGAGCGTACCCCTTCTTCACAATATCGATGACCCAGGAGTCCGATGTTATAACCTCCCACATCAGAAGAAAATGGGCAAGTCTCCCCCCTACCGGAGACAAGTGGACAGGGAGTGGAGGAGGACTACGGCTGCTTTCCTTGCTGCACCCCTCCCGAGGAAGAGGAAGAGGCAGAGTGCTGCTGGGTGGCTCCTCTTGTGCCGACTCTGCCCCTGCCCCTGAAAGATCTGTATGGCAGGGTGGAAGCAGACTGTTGTGGTCCTTGAAATCTGCCACGAAAGGAGGAGCCACGTCCAAATCCTTTAAACCTCCTAAAACATCTAAAGGAGGATGAGGCAGAAGACTGAAGCCCCAAAGATCTCGCAGTAGCTCTGCTCTCCTTAAAACGTTCCAGAGCAGAATCCGCCTTTGTACCAAAGAGCCTCTCACCATCAAAGGGTAGATCGAGAAGAGTTGCCTGCACGTCAGACGAGAAGCCAGATGACCGTAGCCAAGACTGTCGCCTAGAAACTATGGTCGTGCCCTTAGCTCTAGCCACCGAGTCTGAAGTGTCCAATCCCGACTGGATCATCTGAGTTGCTGCCGCTTGAGCATCCGCCAGTAGCTGCAACATTTCCTGGGACAAATTAGGGTGGCCCTTCGCTTCCTCCATAAGGGCCTGGATGTAACGTCCCAATATGCAGGTCGCATTGGATGACTTTAAGGCCATACTACAAGATGAAAAGGTCTTTTTAGCAGTATGGTCCATCTTCTTTGATTCCCTGTCCGCAGGTGTTCCGGGAAACGAGCCAGGAGAGGACCTGGACGAACACGAGGCCTGTACCACTAAATTCTCCGGTGTTGGTTGTCTGGAGAGAAACACCAGATCACCTGGTGCCGCCCGATAGCGACGAGCCACCGCCCTGTTGACAGCAGCTGTAGACACAGGTTTCATCCAAATGTCCTTAATGGGATCCAGTAGCGCCTCATTAAAGGGCAAAAGAGGCTCAGCAGTTACAGAAGCTGGGTGCAAAACCTCTGTCAACAGATTTCTCTTGACGCAGTAGGGAGGGGAAGGTCTAAAAAGTCTGCAGCCGTCCGAATAACAGCGTGGAATGATGCTGCTTCCTCAGTGATCTCTCCAGGGGAAGCTAGATCCCACTCCGGGGAGGTATATAAGCCACTGGCTGTATCCAGACCCTGGAAGTCACCAGAGGGCTCCAAAACTTCACCCTCTTCCAGGTGCTGCCTTGCATACTCTTCCTCCTCCAATAGTCGCAGAGCCAGACGTCTGGATCGAAGCCTTGACTCCAGACCCGGCATCGATAAAGCGTCGGCCGATGCCGAAGATCTCCGTCGGTGCCGAACCTCGGATCCGTCCGTCACTGGACCCTCCGGCTCCACAGGAACCTTACCTGTGGATCGGATCCGAGGTGAATCCAACGGCGCCGTAGCAGGTGTAGCTGGTCTTCTGGGCGACATCAAGGGCATCGGCGCCGTTTCAGGTGCAGCAGATAAAAATGGAGTGAAGGGCGTGGATTTATAAGACGCCGGAACGCCCAAATTAAAGGCCAAAGGGCCAGACGAACCTGCTTGACTTCCACCAGGCACCATGGAAGTAAAAATGTTAAACATGGCGTTTAAGAACGCCGCAGGATCCGTTCCCGGAGTCGGGAAAGCCGGGTATTGTTGCTGCACCGGCACCGGTATAGACGCCGAAGAAGGTCCAGGTAACTCCTGGCCAGGAGAACCTTCTGGCCTCTGGGGAGGCTCGACCTCAAAGACCGACCCGGGTGACGTCGGGGTCGTAGGAGGTTGAGGGGTGACGGTCGGGCTAATCTCCCACGTCGGACGGCGCCGAGCTGACGGAGAAGCCGATCTCAATCTAGACCGTCCCTTGCTCGATCGGCGCTGAGATCCGTGACGGCGCCGAGAGTCACCATGATGGTGATGAGATCTCGAGGATCTTGAAGAAGACTCTCTCCGATGATGTCTCTCCTTCTTTTTCTTGGATCGAGCCAAGAACAATTTTGCCTCCCTCTCTTTAAGTGCCTTAGGGTTCATGCGCTGGCAGGAGCCGCATGACTCGACCTCATGGTCGGAGCTAAGGAACCAGAGGCAATTCTCATGGGGATCAGTAACCGACATCCGACCCCCGCACTGGTTACATGGTTTAAAGCCGGATTTCCTTGGCTGCGACATTGTAACCGTCGTCCGAAACAGTAGCTCCCTGTTAGCCTCGAAGAATTAACCGTTACTCGGGCACGGAAAAAAGGGAACTGACGTCTTCACGTCGACGAGGGCTTCTTATTGCCTGGATGACATCATACGGCGTCGCGTGGAGTCGGGCGATTGTGACGTCATCGTCCACGTGCAGAGCTAGAAGAAATTTCTGTCGAGGCTGGCGCGAGGGGAGAATTCTTTAGGTGAGGAATTCTTTTGGTGAGGAATCCACAGGTAGGTGTATCAATCAGAAATCTGCTTTTTCTTAAACCAGAACTCATGTCTAGACATGCAGTGCATTCCTGTGAGGGGTTCAGAAAGACTAAGGCCCTGATTTATACTTTTTTGCGCCACATTAGCATCATGTTTTGACGCAAAAGCGGCATAAATTTACAATGGCATTTTGTAAGTTTGCGTCGCTTTTGCATCAAAACATGACGTTAATGCGGCACAAAAAAAGTATAAATCAGGTCCTAAGACTACTGCCCAGCTTGCTCTGTTATTTTTCTGCGAGGGACACCTTATCTGAGAATCATCAACAGGCATTGTGTAGACCCAAGTGCCTATTTGTCACTGCACCTGTGATCTCCCAGTGAGTGATAACAATTCAATGGGGCCTGTGGACCTGCACACTTAAAGTATGTGTAAATTTCTGCAAGTGGCCTTGACCCTCACCTCAGCAGGACTGAATGTGTGCAACTCCACTCGTCACTGCATGTTCGAACAGCCTCAACCACAAGTGTGAAGACAAGTACACATCCAGCCTTTTTCTTATCTGTCCTTCTGCGAGTGACATCGACGCCCAGTGTGTCTCTAAGTTTATTGATACACCTGTGCCATGATCTACTTGTGGTGCAGATGGTGGATGACGCTTGTATGTCCAACAAGGTGGCCACCCCTCTTCGGTCTCAATATTTCAGAAACGAAACCACTGATTACCTGAACCATACAGAGAAGAGAAGGCAGTGCACTGCAAGGACACAAGACACCCGGGGAGTGCAGTTTCTCTCATGACGCAGTAAAAAAAGAACACTCAGCATGCTTTTTCTAGAGCATTAAGACTTAGGATTATGTGTTTGTTACTGCATTAATCTGACATTGCACTTTGTGGTATTTAAACTACACATTGAAACTATTTCCTTGTTTCGAATGAGTTCAAGACCTGAGAAACACAAACATAGTTACTAAGTAAGGGAAAGTTGCTTACCTGTAAACCTCGTTCTGTCCCTGGGGAATCCTCATTATAGTTATAAACACTGAATAGTGCCTCTCACACATGTTGTAGTTATGTATACCAGCATAACACATTTTGTAAAAAGGAGCAACACAGTAATGAAAGTGCTTATGTTTGCTGCCTATAAAAAGCAAAAGATGGCCATATTTCATTTCATTTACATTTTTAAAAAGCATCTAGTTTTACAACACAGTGATTAAATTATTAAAATTGACGAGAGAAAGTCTTTCACAAACCTTTTTCAAAAGGAAAGGGAATAAAAGACAATGTTAGCAGTCAGGCTTCTTGCAAATGCATACAAAAACTGGCACTGCCCCATTGGGAGCCTCACTATACCAAGTGTTCCCTTTCATGTCCCACCAATGACATTTCAGCTTCATTTTTACAGAAAGAAAAGGATCCTGGGTGAATGGAAAAGAACACTGTATTTCTTCTATCCAGGGAGGAGGAAGGGTTACCTAGGACTATGAAGAGGATTTCCCCGGAGGAGAACTGGGATTATAGGTAAGAACTTTTTCTTTTTCTTCCAGGGAATTCTCTTCAATAGTCACAAGCACTGAATTGAATAGCAAGCCCATTCCACAAATGAGGCAGGCAAGAAAGAAAAACAGCAGCAACCATTACCCAAAAAGGGTGATACTTGGGCATCAACCCAGAAGTTCGAATACAGACAATAGTGTCTTGTGAATGTATGCACTTATCTCCAGGTGACAGCTTTACAAATCTCTGAAATCAGACCATTCTTTAACAGAGCTACTGTTGTGGCATTTCTATTGTAGAATGTGCCTTAGGCCTACTAGGAAGAGGTTTGTTTGCTAGTAAGATGAACAATACTATCTGTCTAGAAATTAATTGTTTTGTCGAATGTAAACCTGTCCTTATGGGTTAATAATTGACATAAGGATGATCAGATTGCCTCATCTGTTTTGTCTTGGTAGAGCTTCAGAATCCTTTTCACATTCAGCTGGAGCTGAATGATTTCAGAAAAAAAGTTGGTAAGCAAACTGTATGCTTGACATGAAAGTCTGAGATCACTTTTGGAAGAAAACTAGGGTGAGTACTCTATTCTTATGAAAGACAGTTCCTCGGAACATAAAGCTTGAATTTTGTTCACTGTACAGGCCAAAAGCAGGCTTCCAGGTAATTTGTTGTAATGAAGCTCTATGAATTGCCTCAAAGGGAAGACCCATTAACAAGGCGGTGAAGGGTATCTAGTGGGAGGAACCAGTTTTCTAATACTCTTAAAGAAATCTGTATTCACAGGCATTCCAAAGAAAGAGGTTTGTGAAAGAAGGTTTCTGTAGGCAGTGATTGCCGCATGATGTCCTTTAAGGCCTGAAAATTGTAGGCCATACTTTACAAGATGAATAAGATATGGAACCACCACCAATTCCTGGCACCTGGAGGGAGTGTGGTTGTTCTAAATGCAGAAAATGTAGACTCTTTTCCACTAGTATGTAGGGGTGGTTTCTGTTCAAGGGCGTTGGGGCTTTATGTCCCTTTCCCACTCCCATCTAGGGCAGCTCAAAATGAAATCATTTTTGAAGCTACAACAGTGCTTCATATAAAAAATAAATGGATGTGCACACAGTCAGTCTTGCTGGCTTGGAGGCAGGGTTGCTGCACTCACCCCAGTCATGCTTGTTTTCTGTAGCCTGCCTCTGCATTCCTGGCACCTGCCCTTCCCCTTGGCCTGAAGTGTCTATTTGCTGGGATGAACAACCTCACAGCCCTGATGCCTGAGATGTCATTATCTCGACAAAGGTATAGCTTGAAGGAGTGATCTCCACCCACTGGCAGCGTGAAGATACATTTAATCCTGGGCGTTTCAGGCTGAGAGCGCTGAAGCTGCACATCAGTCAGGGAGCAGTGTCCCCACCCTTTCATAACTCTTCACAGGGTGGGGTGTGTCCCCAGGCTGTGACGATTTGGAAAAGGGTGGGGTGGAGGCTGCAGGTGGGAGTCTGCGCAGTTCATCATCAGGAGTTTTAAAGATACTCTGCGCAGATTCGAGGTTTCCCCTTCCCATGCTGCATTTAGTACAGGATCGAGTGGCACCATTTCAGCTCTATTGGAGCCAAACTGTGCTTTGCAGATTGCATTTGGGTGCGGCTCCAGAAACGGGCCTAAATTCCATGTAGATCGTGCCCTGCAGCTCCCAGCCCTGTTTCCATATGTGTGGACAAAATAAGTAACTAAACAAAGTTAAAAAAAACAGTACCATCAGCTGGGGAAGAGAGTGCTCACACAGCCCATTTAAGGCTAACCTGCTGAATTTTGGTTGTAGAATATTTGCCATTGCCGAAGTGTGTCTGAAGGTGACTTTTTTAATGGAGCGGTCAATGAAAAAAAAAGAACTTTGTCCATGTGAAGGAGTGAACTTTGCATAGAAGCTGCCTCTTAATTAATAGAAGGCTAGTCTAAACTCCAGCATTTTTAAGACTCCGGGGTTACTGGGCACGGTTACCTTTCTTTTATTTCATTGCGCTATTCATTATATCAGTATATGTATTTACAATAAGTGCCCAAACCCATGCTCACAGTGCACAGCAGGAGGTCTTGAAAAGTTTCAACCTCAAAAGAGGTACTGAAATTTGTTGTCGGTAACGATGTTCATGTAGTGTGTTTTGTTTTACTCATTTGCATATAGATTTGGATTTAGACCGCAGTGGGATTTAGAAGAGAGAGGAACATATTATACGTTACACATGTTATACCTGCAGGCTTGCTTGGTGCAGTATGACATACCAAACTCTTCTACCACCACCTAGCCCTGATGCCTGGCACTGCGTGGTGTCACTGCATTTTGCATGCAGTGCTAACATGAGATGAGCACAGAGTGGCCCTGCTGGGCTTCCTTCCGCTCTCAGCCAGTTGCACTGCACCAAATCGAATCTCTAAGGGTAAGAATCCATTGTAAAAACCTGACTATTATGCCGACCCCTGAACTCATGCTACTCGCTTTTAACTGCGGATTCAATATTTGAGCTATTTCACCAGCCACCAAATGGACATGCAAGGAGGCTTGAAAACTAGTGGAGCGGGATCCACAAACTGAGGTGTGTTGAATAAAGTCAGCGTCTCTCATCCTTCCCTCACCCTGTGGTAAGAAACTAATGAAGACTCGTGGCCATGGATAGACACCATAACTTACATTACACAAAGTGTTTTGCAGCAGGAGGAACCAAGCCCACTGAGCTATCTCAACAACTAAAATAAAGACAGAGTAGGGGAAAATCTCCTTGAGTAAACATGCATATTTATGAACAGATGTTCGAGTATCTGAATGCATATGTGTTATTCATGTATGTATGTAGAAGAATATGAATGCCTCTGTACCTATGTGTCATCAAGGTGTTATGATATCAGAGTGCCTCACCGCCTGCATGTGTGTTCGTTGAAGTGTGTGATTTGTATGTGTCTGTGTGAGTGGCAGTCAGTTTATCAGTATTCCAATGGTCTTCAGTCACTGGGGGATGTGGTGAAGTGAGACAGGTGTATGCCGCCTTTCATGCAGTATTTGTGGATGTTTTGTTTATAGTTTTTTTAAAAAAAATACACCTCTTACAGCTCAAATGTGAGATAGACACACAATGAGACCAAGGAAATCTAAAGGCTTGTGGAGGAGGGATCGAGTCAGTCACAAGTGGAATGGCATGAATGAGTCTGACATATGTCAAACTCTTCAACTCATTTTCCATACGTTAGGGGGTTGGTGATGAAAGTCTTTAGTATATTATGACCGAACACCCCATTGTGAAGGTCCTTGGTACTTTTATACCCAGACACTCCATGGATAGTTGACACTTTCCTGTAGAGCTGGTAGAGTGAGAGCAGAACTCCATGCTGAGTGCAGCAGGTTATGAGCACACGAGAAATGCCTGAGTTTTAACCCTAGGGCCCCTGACACTTCTTGAGAGTGTGCACAAATCACAACCAGCTTGTATACCTCAGCTGTAGTGAACTGTGCTGAGTTTGGATGCACAAACACCTTCCAATGGTGAAAATTCCTATACTGTGTGCCCCCACTGGGCCACATGGTTCTGTGAACAGTGGGTTCATAGGGGCTTGGGTGTGGGACAGGGAATGGTTTCTCTTTACAAAGGGGTAGTTAACTGGTTACAACAGGTTCGAACCACAGCCTCATTCCTCGTCCTTGTGAAAAGATAGCAGTCTGAATTTGGAGGGGGAGGGTGCACATTACACCTGCTGCCCTTCTTGCTACAAGGTGAGACACCTGACTTTTCAGCCCCTGCCTCACCCTCCAGGGTGGCACTTTGTTTGCAGTGCCAACATCACATGCACATGGGGGGTGGCAATAGAGTGGCCCTACTGGGCTTCCTCCTGCTCTCTGCCATTTAGAATGCAAGCGGGCAAAGCAGTGAGGGTAATAATCAATCACAAGACCTCCACTGAGCTTATTTATTTTAATGTGTATGTAAAAAAAAAAATATATATATATATATATATATATAAATATATATATATATATATATATATAGAGAGAGAGAGAGAGAGATCTTCACCTTAAGGATCTGTCATTTCTATGCACCACAACCTCAAATATCACAGCTTTCCATTGGCCAAACTGTGTGTGAGCCTCAGCAAAACACCCTTTCTGCGCTCACTTATATCTTTAAGAAGAACGAGTTACTTACCTTCGGTAACGCCTTTTCTGGTGGATACACTAGCTAACTGTGGAATCCTCACTCATTGAATTTTCCCCCTGCGCCAGCTTCCGCCGAAAATTTTCTTCCTAGCTTTTGCACGTCGACGAGGACGTCACAATTGCCCACGCGACGCCGTCTGACGTCATACAGGCAATAAGAGGTCCTCTCCGACGTGCCGACGTCAGTACCAACTTTTTTACGTGCCTCTGAGACAAACAGGGAAATACCAGCAAAATATATATACAATCGAAACAAATACTTATACCACAATATTTAATTAAATCAAATAGAGAAAACATCAGCACAAATATGTAAATACGCAAAAATATATACATATAGACTATATATATATAGCATTTTCACAAATCTCTTTTTTTTTTTTTAAACATATGTTTATATATACATAAATATATACACATATACATATGAAAATAACATAATACCAACAGGAGCTCACCCAAGGATAACTTGGTAAGACCAGACAGACAACGGGGAGGCGGGTGGGACCGTGAGGAATCCACAGGTAGCTAGTGTATCCACCAGAAAAGGTGTTACCGAAGGTAAGTAACTCGTTCTTCTGATGGATACAACTACCTGTGGATTCCTCACTCATTGAATAGAGTTCCAAAGCAGTACCGCACTCGGTGGAGGCTGCCTGAATGGTCAAACCAAGAAATCCTGCAGCACCGACCGTGCAAAAAGGCCATCCCTCCTAACCTCCGAATCCAAGCAATAATGCTTTGCAAAAGTGTGGAGGGAGGACCAAGTTGCGGCCTTGCAGATGTCAACCACAGGAACACCCCTAGCCAAGGCCGAAGACGCCAACTTAGCTCTGGTGGAATGAGCTCTTATTCCATCAGGGGGTTCCTTCTTTGCCAGAGAATAACACAGCTTAATGCAAAGGATGACCCACCTGGAGAGTGTTCTCTTGTGGACTGCCCTTCTTCTCCTCTTTCCCACGTACCCAAAGAAGAGTTGATCCTCCCGTCTAAACTCCTTCATTCTGTCTACGAAGAAGCTCAGCGCTCTTCTCGGGTTCAAACGATGCAGTCTTTCTTCCTCTTTCGAAGGGTGAGGTGGAGGATAAAAAGAGGAGAGAGCAATAGACTGACCTATATGGAAGGGTGAAACAACCTTCGGCAAGAAAGCAGCCTTGGCCCTCAACACCACCTTATCCCCATAGAAGGATGTATACGGGGGCTTAACAGAAAGAGCCTGCAGCTCACTCACTCTTCTAGCTGAAGTAATCGCAACAAGGAAAACAGTCTTCAAAACCAATAACCTTATGGGGCAAAATGCATCGGCTCAAATGGTGAGCCCATAAGAAACGTTAAGACTAGGTTCAAATCCCACTGAGGCATAATGAAAGGAGTGGGAGGATATCTATTAGTGAGGCCTTTTAAAAACCTTAATACTAAGGGAGATTTAAATAAAGAAGGCTGGTCAGGCAGACACAGAAAGGCCGACAGAGCCGACAAGTAACCCTTAACTGTCGCAACTGCACAACCCCTGTGTGCCAGGGACAAAGCAAAAGACAAGATATCCGATAAGTGGGCACGTAAAGGATCAAATTGCTTCTCTCCACACCAATTCACAAATTTAGCCCACCTGCTAGCGTAGATAGATTTAGTGGAGTGACGCATGGCCAATAAAATAACATCCACTACCTCAGGTGGGAGAGAAAAGGAACTCAGGTTGCCCCGTTCAATCTCCAGGCATGAAGGTGCAGGCTCTGGAGGTGGGGGTGTAAAACCTGCCCCTGCGATTGCGAGAGGAGGTCTGCCCTGTGAGGGAGACGGAGCGGGGGGCACAGAGAGAGTTGGAGAAGATCCGAATACCATACCCTCCTTGGCCAATCCGGAGCTATTAAGATGACTTGGGCCCGGTCTTGGCGAATTTTCCTCAGAACCCAAGGAATCAAAGGTATGGGGGGAAACGCATAAAGCAACTGGTCGCACCAGGACATCTGAAACGCGCCCCCCAACGTTCCTTGCACCGGATACTGGAGGCTGCAGAACAACGGGCAGTGCGTGTTCTCCCAAGTGGCAAAAAGATCTACCCGAGGGAATCCCCACTTCTGGAAGATTTGCCGGGCTAGATCTGGATGAAGACGCCACTCGTGATCGGTCGAGAAGTGGCGACTGAGACTGTCCGCACGCACGTTTAAGACTCTGGCCAGATGGTTTGCTACCAAGCAAATCCGATGGTCCCTTGCCCAGGACCATAGCCGCAGAGCTTCTCTGCAGAGAAGGTACGACCCTACTCCTCACTGCTTGTTTATATACCACATCGTGGTAGTGTTGTCCGTCAGGACCTGAACCGACTGACCGCGAAGGGAAGGGAGGAAGGTCTTGAGAGCAAGACGTATCGCCCGCAATTCCAACAGATTTATGTGAAACATCTGTTCCCCTGGACACCAATGACCTTTGACTTCCAGGTCCCCCAGATGAGCTCCCCACCCTAGAGTGGAGGCATCCGTTATCACTGTGGCCACTGGAGGAGGCAGCGAGAACAGCCTTCCTTGGGAAAGATTGCTGTCCGCAACCCACCATCTTAGATCCACTGCAGCGTCTCTGGAGATCTTTACCGATCCCTCAAGATCCCCTTTGTGCTGAGACCACTGCTTTCGGAGGAACCACTGAAGAGCCCTCATGTGCCAGCGAGCATGAGTGACCAACAGAATGCAAGAAGCGAACAGACTGAGCAGACGAAGGACCTTGAGGACTGGAATGACCGCTCCACTTTAAAACATTGGAACCAACGCCTGAATGTCCCGAATTCACTGAGGCGTAGGAAAGGCACAATTCAATGTTGTGTCCAATACTACCCCTATGAACATGAGGCGCTGAGAGGGCTCCAGGTGAGATTTGGGCACATTCACGGAAAAGACCAGATCAAACAACAACTGGGTTGTCGACTGCAGGTGATGCAGCACGAGCTCCGGAGACTTGGCTTTGATCAACCAATCGTCTAGGTAAGCAAATACGGCAATCCCTTTCCTTCTGAGCTCTGCTGCAGCCACTGCCATCACCTTCGTGAAGACTCGAGGTGCTGAAGTAAGACCAAACGGAAGGACCGCAAACTGATAGTGTTGCGATCCCACCACAAACCAGAGATACTTCCTGTGCGACTTGAGTATCAGGATATGAAAGTAAGCATCCTGCAAGTCGGCAGACACCATCCAATCTCCATCGTTCAACACCAAAAGCACCTGAGCTAGGGTCAGAATCTTGAACTTTTCCTGTTTGAGGAACCAATTCAAAATCCTCAGGTCCAGGATTGGTCTCAACCGACCATCCTTCTTGGGGATCAGGAAGTATCTTGAATAACAACCCTGACCCCTTTCCTGCTCTGGAACCAACTCCACTGCACCCTTTGAAAGGAGGACTAGAACCTCCTGTTCTAGTAACAGGAGATGTTCTTCTGAACAGAAGGATGGACGGGCGGGATGGGGTGTGGAAACTCCCAAAAGGGAAGGGCATAGCCTTTCCCCACAATGCTGGTGACCCAGGAGTCCGATGTTATTGCTTCCCACATGTGGAGAAAGTTCATTAACCTCCCCCCTACAGGAGTGGTATGCAAAGGAATTGGTGGATGACTAAGGCTGCTTCCCATGCTGCACCCCTCCAGAGGAAGAGGCAGAGTGCTGCTGGGCGGCTCCTCTGGTTCGGACCCTACCCCTCCCCCTGTATGACCTATAAGGGAGGGCAGTGGTGGCCTGCTGCTGAAATCTGCCCCGAAAGGAGGAGGAGGAGCCACGACCAAACCCCCTAAATCTTCTGAACAGCCTAGAAGAAGCAGAAGAGGAGGCTTGCAAGCCTAACGATTTCGCTGTGGCTCTACTCGCCTTAAATCTTTCAAGGGCTGAGTCCACCTTTGATCCAAAAAGTTTATCCCCATCAAAGGGAAGATCCAGCAGGGCTGACTGAACATCGGATGAAAATCCAGAAGAACGAAGCCAGGCTTGTCTCCTTGTAGCAACAGTAGTACCCATAGCTCTGGCCACAGAATCAGTCGTGTCCAGTCCTGACTGGATTACTTGGGTCACCGCAGCCTGAGCATCGGATACAAGGCTCAACACCTCCTGAGGCACCTCCGAATGAGACGACTTGATCTCCTCCATAAGGGCGTAGATGTACCTGCCCAAAATGCCTGTGGCACTGGTGGACTTGAGAGCCATACTGCAAGATGAAAACGCTTTCTTGGAAGACTGGTCCATCTTTTCAGAGTCCCTGTCCGAAGGCACACCCGGAAAAGAGCCTGGGGCAGTGTGAGATGAACATGAAGCCTGTACAACCAGGCTTTCTGGAGTCGGGTGCCTCAACAAAAAGCCTGGATCCGCAGGAGCCACACAATACCTGCGCACCACTGTTCTATTAACAGCTGAAGATGACACTGGCTTTTTCCAGATCTCTAAAATTGGGTCCAGAAGAGCCTCATTAAATGGCAGAAGTGGCTCTGCAACTGCTGAAGCAGGATGTAACACCTCTGTCAACAAGTTGGGTTTTGATTCAGACACTGGCAGAGGAAAGTCCAAAAAGTCAGCTGCTTTTCTTATAACAGAGTGGAAAGAAGCAGCCTCCTCTGTATATTCTCCAGGAGATGTTAAGTCCCTCTCTGGAAAAGTGTCTAAACCACTTGTCGTATCCAGACCCTGGAGATCTCCCAGAGGTTCTTCAATTTCCCCCTCCTCAAGGGCCTGCTTTCGATACTCTTGTTCCTCAAGGAGGCGAAGAGCTAGCCTCCTTGAATGAAGTCTGGCTTCGATCCTCGGCATCGACAGGGCGTCAGCCGACGTCGATGATTGACGCCGATCTTCCGATCCATCTGACGCCGGATCTATCGGCGCTGTGGTCTTCTTCTGCGCCAACCGAGGCAAAGGGTGCACAGGAGAAGAACTCTCCGACGCCGGAACAGCAGATCTAATCGGCGTCGCAGGATGTGAAGACGACGCCAAGGGAAACGGCGCCGAACCAGCACCTCCCATAGGAAGGAAGGGCATAAAAGGTGCCGGACGTAAAGGAGCCGGAGCACCCATATTAAAGGCCAATGGCCCCGAAGGACCAGCCGGTCCACCACCTGGAGCCATTTGTTGGAAAATGGCAAAGATCGCATTTAGAAATGCGGAACTGTCAGCAACTGGAGCCGGGAAAGCCGGATACTGCGGAGCCTGAGCTCGAGGTGACAACGGCGCTGGCCCCGGCGTCTGAGAAGCAGGCGAGAACTCCTGATCCTGCTGAGGTACTTCGAAAACAGATGGTGAAGTCGTAGGCGAAGTTGGTGAAGTCGGTGATGCGGGAGGCGTCTGCAGCTGAGGAGTGATGGTGGGACTAACCTCCCATGTCTTTCGGCGCCGAACCGAAGGTGACCTCGAGCGTGACCGCTCCCTACTCGACTGGCGCCGAGATTCACGACGGCGCCGGGAGTCACGGTGACGCCGGTGAGACTTAGGCGATGATGATCTGCGCCGATGCCGCTTCGCCTTCTTTTTGGATTTTGCCAAAAAGAGCTTCACCTCGCGTTCCTTCAACGCTTTTGGATTCATACGTTGACAGGAATCACATTTCTCCACGTCGTGGTCGGAGCTCAGACACCACAAGCAGTCCACATGTGGGTCTGTCACCGACATCTTGCCTCCGCACTCCCTGCAGGGCTTAAATCCCGACTTTCGTTGAGACATCTCGAAGAAAGAAACAGTAACTGTAACTTTGCAGAGTAGAAACAGTAGCTCCCTCAAAGAATAACCGTCGTTAAAAGGCACAGAAAAAAGGGAACTGACGTCGGCATGTCGGCAAGGACCTCTTATTGCCTGTATGATGTCAGACGGCGTCGCGTGGACAATTGTGACGTCCTCGTCGACGTGCAAAAGCTAGGAAGAAAATTTCAGTCGGAAGCTGGCGCAGGGGGAAAATTCAATGAGTGAGGAATCCACAGGTAGTTGAATCCATCAGAAGTAGGTAATTACTGGTCTGTAAAAAATTGAATGTTTAAGTGCCTTTAAGTTGTCTCTTTCAAGTCGCAGCACTATGCGCTTGATGCATACTGTGCTAGCCTCAGTTGTCTCACTATAGGCTAAAATATATTTTTTCTAAGCCCAATGATTATAAAGGACCAGTGACCTGGCTTGTTGATGGTTTAAACAAAATTGCTCAACTTCCCACTGGGGATTAAGGGGCAATTGAATGAGAAAGAGTTGTTTTCCCAAATGGGCTTTGGTATTGGAGAGGTAGGCAGTGACTTCCACTTCGAATGTTTGAGAGTTGGAGGGCTCGCCACAATACTGCAGGCTTGTGTGGACTGGAGCTGCTTTGTCTGGGGGCAGACAGGAGCCCTTCTTTTTCCTTTGCCTTATTTTAGGAGCGGTGGTAAGATGGCTATGCATAGCCACTGGCAGTATGTGACTTTGTGGCCGTGATGTATTTTTTGCATAATTGATTTGCCACATCTGCCACATAATCCACCATGGGCTATGTAATTTGCAGATGTTAACAAAAAAATTTTTCAAGGTCAAACTGATCAAAAGTTGCCAAATAACCAGAGGGCACTTCTCAAAGGTTGCTTTTTCATTTTTCAGTGGCATATTGCTCACATGACCCTTGCCCAGCCCCACCACTCTCAAACTTCACCAGCCGCCACTGCTAGTATGTACTGGGATTTATATAGCGCAAACCTACCTAAATGTAATTCAGCTGTACAATACTTGGAATAGGAGACAATCTACAACACTGTATACATCAAGTGGAGATTACTCAAATACAATCCACATATTACACATTTTTATGCACTGGGAGATTAAGTTATTTGCTCAGAATCACATGATGTATAGTCAAACACCTATGCCGGAATTAAAACCTGGATTGCCTAATTCCAAAGTTAGCAGTTCTAGCCGCTAGTCTACATCTCCTCCCATGTCTATGCAATCTTGCAGTAAGTTCAAATACCCATACTGAAGGATTCAGGACCCAGGCTTCCAAGTTCAACAATGAAAGGTTAGGATGCAGGACCTAGCCCCCAAACGTGTTCAGGAGATCGTGTCTGCACGTCATCCTTCTCCAGGGTTGCTCAGATAGATGTAGTGGGTCTGTGAACCACCACTGCTGAAGCCATTCTGGTGCTACCATGATCATCCTGGGCTTTAAATGATACTGATGGATCAGAACACTGAAAATCAGTGGAAAGGGATGAATTGTGTACAAATATTTCTCTGACTAGTCCATCAAAAGGGCATTCCCCTTCGACCCTGGCTGGTAAAATTTGGAGGCATAACCTGGGTGTTTCCTACTTCCTGCTTCTGCAGACGAATCTATTTGGAGATATTTCAATCTTGGATGATGTTTTGCACAACGCCATCATTGAGAAGCCACTCATGGTTTTCAATGGAATGAGCGACAGAGTCTGCTTACACGTAGTTTGCAATGCGATGGTCTCCAGTAGCACAACACAAACAACTCTCGCAAAAATCATAACACAAAATGCAGAGTATAACATGATGCCTTTGTGTTGCAACAACCTCAAAGGTTATCACAAAACTATCCAACAAAGTACCCACACCCTCCAGCACACAACACAGCACCAAATTCACCAATATTGAAACATGACGTTAACAAAATTACAACTCAACAATAACTGCCAGGTAATAAACAAGCACTCCCTGCTCAGTATGACAAATCAACAGAATTCTTACGGCTCATTGAACCAAACAGTAAACCACTTACCGCAAAGTATAGTATATACTGAGCTTATCTAAACACAGCAATGTCACACATGGTCCTCCATCAAAGAGTGGGGTGTATCCGTACAAACACAAGGCAAACATAACACAGGCCCGAGACCCAAACACTTCACACCTAATCAAAGTTCTCAGCACACAAATACAACATTCAGTGCTGTGTAATCAGCAGATTTCAGCAAACAAATGTAGTTTCTAGCTCAAATGGATCAAAAGCAGTCATGGCCTGTCGTTAAAGGAGATGAGCACACATTCCTCTCCACCTTCCTCAAGCAGGAAGGGTGTCTGTCAGGCTGAGCAAAGGTCAGCCAAACAGGTGCTCTTCATGGCCAGGTCAGGCAGCCAGGTAGTGTACATGCGCTAAGGGCCTGATTTATAGTTTGCGCAGTTTTGCAGCAAAAAGTACAGCGCCATTCCACAGCATCAGCCGGTCGCCATTTTTAAGGAGTTAAAAAAAGAGGCTAGCTGGGTGGGGGTGGCGGTAGGGAAGGAGGGGGTTGTGTGTCACAAAATGAAGCTAGCCTGGTTAGAGGCAAAAACAAATGCCTCTAACCAGACTAGCGCCATTTCCTGGTGCACAACCACCAAAAACATGACTCCTTTCTTACGAAAGACAGGAGTCATGTCCACTCCCCCAATGGCCAGCACAGGGGACAAGTGTCCCCTGGGCATGGCCACTGCACCCTGTGCCATGCAGGGGGCCCCAAGTTAGGGCCCCGATGGCACTTTAAAAAAAAGTTACAAAAAATACTTACCAATACTTACCCTACTTCCCTAGGATGGAGTCCCCATCCTCTGTTGTCCCTCTGATGTGGGTGGGAGTGTTCCC
This sequence comes from Pleurodeles waltl, assembly GCF_031143425.1. Taxonomy (NCBI): domain Eukaryota; kingdom Metazoa; phylum Chordata; class Amphibia; order Caudata; family Salamandridae; genus Pleurodeles; species Pleurodeles waltl. The sequence continues at coordinate 245,475,780 of NC_090449.1, read as the reverse complement.
AGGGCTTGGAGAAGGCACCTGTGGACCCATTCCATGGCGTTTAATCATAGCTCCCCTAACGCCTGGCCTGACCCAGGGGTTGAATAATGGTGCAAAGCAAGCTGTGTACCATTATTTAGCCCCTTCTCCCACCTGTGAGTCATTTAGCACGGGGGAATAAATATAGGGCTAAGGGGATAGCCCCGTTTTTAGATGGGAACACCTACCTTGCAACTCATTGATGCAAGGTAGGTGCAAGCATCCACAAAATGGTGCAAACTCCTATATTTTGACGTGAGACATGTCTAACGTCAAAATATAAACATGGAGTTAGGTTTGCACTGAATTTGCGTAAAAATAATGATGCAAATTTGGCGCAAACACAGTATAAATATGCCACCTGGCTGCCTGAGCTGAAATTTGCAGAGCTGAAGATGTCAGAGCCAGGGTGCAGTGACCTTCTCAGCCCAGCAAAGTCTTTTGTGAGCCTCCCCCTTACGACGAGGGGAAGTGTCACTGATAGATTCGGACCTGGGTGCTTCAGTTTTAAGCCCTGATGTGCCCAGGGCTGAGTGTCCATCAGTGACCCTTGTCACTGAGTGGGGTGAGATCAGCAACTCTTGACAATCCCATTCTACTCTGTGGGAGGTAAGGAAGGCCCTTCTCTGTCTGACCTTTGATAAAGTCAGCCAATGAGATGAGGCAAAGGGTCATATCTTTGCACGGCCAGGTCCTCCCTGAACTGGAAACAAGCATCCTGGACCAGTTTTAGGGTATCACCCTTCATCAGCCAGGCTAGCTTGGATCCAAACAATGACCTTGTCTGGCTGTTCAGGCTGGACTGTTCCCACGGGGAACAGGGTCAAGACTGATTTGCATATGGCTGGGACCAAACTGGGGTAGCATGGTCAGCAAAAGAACAATGGATTAAACCTAGATCTGTGACTGGGGATGAGTGTTTGAAAAGTTTCAGCACTCTGTCCATCATCATTTTCTGTTGCTAAACTTGCCCTAAGTGGAACCAGTTTTAGGGTATCATCCTTTATCAGCCAAGCTAGCTTGAATCCAGACAAGGACCTTGTCTGGCAGTTCAGGCTGGACTATACCCATGGGAACAGGGTCAAGACTGATTTGCATATGGCTGGGTCCAAACTGGGGTGGCATGGTGAGCAAAAGAACAATGGATTAATCCCAGATCTGTGACTGGGGATGAGTGTTTGAAGAGCTTCAGAACTCCGTCTATCATCCTTTTGTGTTGCTAAAGTTGCCCTAAGTGGGAAGGGTGTGCCCAGACGTGGGACCAGTGCTCACTGTGCCACTGGATTCCAGTTAGCCTGGCTGATGAAGGGAGTAACCCTGAAACTGGTCCCAGAATGCTTGTTTCCGATCCATGGAGGACCTTGCCTGGTGGTTCGGGCTGGACTGTTCCCATGGGGAACAGGGTCAAGACTTATTTGCATATGGCTGGGTCCAAACTGGGGTGACATGGTGAGTAAAAGAATGATGGATTAAACCCAGATCTGTGACAGAGGGTGAGTGCTTGAAAAGTTTCAGCACTCCGTCCATCATCCTTTTGTGTTGCTGAATTTGTTCTGGTCTTTTTTTCTTGACGAGAAAGTACCTGGAATAAATGCCTGTACCCCATTGTTAATGAGGGACTGGTTCCACCTCCTGCTTCTGTACAAGGATGACGACCTATGATCATAACAGCAGGAGTTGGAAACTGGAGTGTTTAGGAAGTATGGACGGTGGAGGACTGGTGAACCTGAGACAATATCCATTGCTCACACACACCTTTTGTGTTATGGTTTGTGCCACTCTGCCAGATAATTATGGATGCTTCCCCACAATGGAGTGGGTAACAGAAGAGGGGGAAGTAATGATTCAGGGTTTTGACTCGGATGGTTGCCTGCTACCTTGAGCAGGCTGAGAGGACAGCTCCCTCTAGACTACTTTCTTTGGTAAGATTGATAGAGTATTTGGTGCTGTTGTTGTGCAATGCTTTGCTACTGCTCTCACTGCCAGTGAGAGGTTTGAACCCTCTGGGAATAGAAGCGGTGTTGGTAGGGTTGGAAATCTTTATTGCTTTAGCTGCGTTTCCCAAAGCCCACTGTCTTTAGAATTCCACTTCCGCCTTCATCCATGCCAATTTATCATCAGTGTGACTTCCAAAGACAGTGGTACCAGAGAATAATAGGTTTAATATCTTCTGCTATGATTCTGGCATGAGAGATGTAAGGCGGAGCCAAGAGTGTCTTTGAAGAGCGACACCGTGGCAGTACTCATGTTCCGCTAGTAGGGAAGAGTCTGCTGCAGCACTAATAACCTCATTTAATACCATTAATCCTTCATTTAGGATTTCCATGAAGTCTTCCCTCTTAACCCTAGGGAGATGTTACGCAAACTGGTGTATTGATTCTCACAGTGACCTTTCGTATCTGCCTAGAAGGGCAGTGGCGCTGGCTGCTTTCATGGTGGTTGCTGCCGTATTGCACACTTTACGACCCATGGAGTCTAACTTCCGACTCTCCTTGTAGGGAGGCACTGTAGAAGTGGGAGTAGTGGCATGTTGTTTCTATAATCACTGAGTCCCGTGTAGGATTTGTCAAGAGAAAAGCAGGATCTTGCTTCGGAGGGCGAAGCTTCTTTTGAAGCCTGGATGGTGCTTGCTTAACTGAGGCTGGTGTCAATAAGAGGTCCATAGCAGGTTCAAGAAGATCTGGTACTAGCCGTAGCAAATGCCTTTATGTTGACCAGTGTTTTAGAGTTTAAAAAATGACTTATGTCGATGGCGTTGGAGTCGACATAGAGATGTTAGGTTTTACTGCTCTCCTCACCAAGACCTCTTGAAATGTTGAGACAGGATCCGCAGGTGATATGGGTGGAGGGGGAGAGTCTGAGAGCGTTGGTGAATATCGCACAGCAGAAGTGGAAGACATGCCCATATGATGCCTTGACCGATATCTTCTTGGGTGATGACGATGATGGCGGGTTCGACTGGAAGAGATAGAAGAGCACCTTGGGCTGTCACAATGGTGTCTAGAAGGATGATTTGATCAGGACTGAGATCTGGGTGCTAGAGTTACCAGTGTCAGTGGAGTTGGATGTGGTGGTGGAGGTGGGAGAGGAGGCGGGGGAAGCAGCATAGGAGGATTAGGAGAAGACGGCGCTGGTGGTGGAGAACCTGGTTGAACTCCTGATGAAGGGGAGTGCGTTCTGGAGTACTCAGAATCTGGGGAGGAGTAGATTTGTCTTCTCTTCTACCTTGCCTCTTGTAGCCTAGACAATATCGAAAGGGCTCTTGACATCGACCGTCCTTGCTACCTCATGGTCTACCTGCTTATTGTTCATGATTGCCAACAGCATCTCGACGTCAGAGTGTGCCTTATGGTGATATTTGACAGTGTGTCGACATAGATTTGGATCTCGACTGCAAATGTCTTGATGGCTCTGACGTCGATGGGCTCCTTGATGTCGTACAAGTCCTGCTGGTTGATGGCAGTGTCATCAATGTCGATACTCCTACTCTTGACGCTCATCTGCACCGTTTCCTCAACGTCAACCCACGGATGGAAGGCGAACAGGTAGGGACCGTACCTCTCCTCATCGTCAATGCTCTTGACGTTGACTGGCACAGATAGCGTTTTTCTGACATTTTGTTTCCAGGCACGCCCTCCTGAGACAGCTAACAGAGCTCTAACAGAGGTATGACCCTGTCCTTGCTCTGAAGTCCCACCTTCAGACTGCGTCTGTTGTCTTCTTTGCTCCTTGGTGCCATGGAGGTGAATCTTCTTCCTGTCCTTCAGGGTGCGTCTGCAAAAGTTCCTTCTGTGGCAACAAGGCTCAGGAACATGACTTTCAGGGAGGCAGAGAATACACATCTCATGATGGTCTGTCATGGCCATTTTTCTCCCACAGGCTGGGAATTAGTCAAAAAGAGAGGCCATACCCCTATTTTCTGTCAGGCAAAAACAGAAAAAGCCAGCGAGAGACGAAAAACTTTGTGTGAGATGGTTGTCAACTAAATTTAGCTGAAATGTTTGAGGAAAAAAAGCCCAAAATTGCCTGACCTCAATGCTCCAGGTTCCTGTCAGCAGGAGCCGTAAAAAAGAACTGAAGCAACTGCCACCTGCTCAGCATGATGGGATACTGGTGCTCTCTGGGCTCTCAAAGGAGCAGCCTCTAGTTTAACTTATATAATGGCAGCCTACGGGGCTACACTGCCTTGCCTCATTTTGGCGGTCATTATGAACACAGCGGTAAACACCACCGACCGCCGTGGCGGCGGTGAACAGAAGACCGCTGTTGGCGGTGAATACAAAGCCGCCATATAATGAACCAAAATCCCGACTCTGCCAAATATCACCAGACCACCTCTCACCGCCAGGACCCTGTCGGGGGAAATGCTGGACCTTCCATCCGCCACCGCCGAGCACACCCACATCCCGCCCTCCAAATAATGATGCACAAATCACCTTGGTGGTCATTGGAAGCTGAACGACCGTTGGCGGTGCTGACCACCACGGGCAGCAAGTGAACCCATGAGCAAGAAGTGCACACATTGGATAAGCTTGAAACCCACACACCTGACACACATCCATAACCCCATAAAACACACACAGACACACCCCACAATCCTTTGCAACGAAACTAGGCCAACAAAGACGGAGAGCAACAGAAGCAGACACTGAACGCCATTATACACGAGACGCACACCGACCCACAGAAAAGCACCCTCACCGCGTTTCCAGCCCGACACCATTCACCACACTCACCTTGTCACCCCCAAACATCCACGCTTCACAGAAAGGGAGCTAAGGACCATGGTGAATGAGATCCTGAAGGTGGAGCCACAAATATTCAGGACTCAGGTGCAGCACACACCCATCGCAAGGAAGATGGAGCTATGGCAGACCACTGTGAACAGGGTCAATGCAGTGGGACACCATCCATGCACCAGGGATGACATCCGCAAGAGATGGAATGACCTGCGGGGGAAGGTCAGGGCCATGGCATCCAGACACCACATTGCAGTCCAGAACACTGGGGGAGGACCTCCACCAACACCACCCGAATACACCGACTGGGAGGAAAAGGTACTGGCCATCCTGCACCCTGAGAGACTCACTGGACTCACTGGAGGAATGGATTCGGGTAAGTCGCATACATTCACCCCCTATACATCATACCTGTAATGCACGCACCACCCCACCCACACCCACACCCACCAGGACCAATACCCAACCCAGCCCACAGCCACTGAATCCACCCCCCTGCATGATCACAAACCCACTAACAGGCCCACATCCCTCCCCCTGTGCACAGCCGCCTACCCCTGCAAGGATTCCCAATGGCACTACACCACCCACAATGCAACTCCACACCTTAAGCAAAATGCATTGAAAACCTAACAAAGGCACCCTGGATGGCCCCAAAAAGTTACACCTGCACAAAACAGCCCAGCCCTGTGCACCCTATCCGATCATGAATTTGTAACAGACATGTCTATGTCCCTCAACAGGCACCACCACTCATGCCACCCTCACAGACAGGACAAGGAGTGCCAGTGCCCCCATGGAGACAGAGGCCCTTCACAGGACACTGGGGAACGATCCCTGGACACTGATGAGCAGGCAGGCCCCTCACACAGTCCTGGACTGTCATCATGCAGCAGCCCCACCCAGGATACCACTGACACCCCTACCACCCAGGCAAGAACAGCAGCCCAGGGAAAGCATACCCACACCAGTGTATCCAGGCCATAGACTGGTGGAACACAGGTACAGAGGCCACAGTCACCCACTACCAACAGGCAAGAAGACGATGGCCCCAGTACAAGTGGTACCGCCAGACCTGTGTAGGGGACACAGGCACAGGGGGCTAGGCCCAGTGGGAGGCCATCAGTGGCACAGGGGGGAGGCCACAGGATGGATGCAGCAGCCCAGGATGTGATATCTGAGGTATTGGGGGCCTACCAGCATACCCATGACAGGTTGGCACATATAGTATCCAGTTTGGAGCATAGTCAGAGGATGCAGCAGGAACACCACCAAGAGGCCATGGAGCAGTGGAAACAGCACAACACCACAATGGCCAGCATAGCAGGGGCACTGCTGCAGCTGGTACAAAGCCAGTTTGAGACCCATACAGGATACGAGGCCCCCACTACAGCACAGGACACAGACCGGACAATGACACCATCAGCAGCAACATCCCAGGAACTATCCTCAGAGGAAATACAAGGGCCAACCATGTCATCCCCTCAAGGTCAACAGCAGGCGCCCAAACGGACCCTCAGGCCAAGATATGGGACTGGAACCCCTGCAAAAAACAAGGCCACTTCAAAGAAGTAACTCTGCATCAATCTGCACAGCAACCATCCCACAAAATCAACCACCAAACAGTGCTAAGAAGCAATAAGAACCAATGTAAGCATTGATGGACCCATCAATACTACCAACAAGGCTGCCACCATGTTGGCATTGAGGACAACCACCCATGACCAACTGCCATCACTGTAAATTGCACTATTCAATCCCGACCACCAATTAAACACATATCACACCTGTAACACTGTCCCCTGTCATAATATGTGAACAAAGTGAAGTATGGATGCAACTGGCTGATAACCACTTTATTGGCAATGCGTTGCATGAAAGGACTCCTGTGTGCCTAAATGTGGCCCCAAAATAAATGCACTAAATTGTATTCGGTACCATGCAGACCTGGACCCAGTTGCAAATAGAAGATTCAAAACCCCCTAGATGACAAACCACGCTGTAGATTGTGTCACAAACCCCAATGTCAGCCCTTAGTCCCACATAGTTACTGGAAGTAGAGTTGTATCAGTTGGGTCCTGGAATTGACATTTTCCCCTTCCTCATCATCACCATCACTCTCCTCCCCTCTCTGAGGAAGCTGGTCAGGACATACAGCACCCCCCACCTCCAAGAGGGGGATATAATTTATCACTGCCATGTTGAGCAGCAGGCCACCACTATTCTACACACCTTTTTAGGCCCATAGGCCAGGGAACCCCCAGAGATATGTAGACAACAAAATCTAGCCTTCAGGAGACCTATTGCGCGCTCTACCACCCTCCTAGTACGTCCATGGGCCTCATTGTAATTCCTCTCTGCATCTGTCCCAGGATTCCTCACTGGTGTCAGGAGCAACCGAAAGTTGGGATAGCCAGAATTACCTAGAAAAAGGTCCATTACAGAATAGTCATTATCAAGCCTCCGAGTCAGACAGCCTGGCTGTCGGCTAGGTGGCAGTTAGTGACAGAAACACTTACCTATGATCCACCATCTGTCCTCTTGTAGTTGTTCCATCTTCTTTGGCACACTACTGTTCATCAGCACAAAGGAATCATAGACTGAACCGGGGAACATGGCACTCACATGTGATATGCACTGGTCTGCAGTACATACCAATTGGATGTTCATGGAATGAAAGTTCTTTCTGTTTCTGTACACCTGTTTACTGACTCTTGGGGGTATGATCGGTATGTGGGTGCCATCGATGGCACCGATCACATGGGGAATGTCTGCAAACGCATAGAAGTCCGACTTGAAGGCAGGGAGGTCAGTACTTTGGGGAAACCTCACATAGGACAGCAGGTGTCGTACAAATGCATTTAGAAATCTTGTCAGCACCACGCTGAACATTAGCTGTGAAAATCCAGCACTCAAGCCCACTGTCACTTGAAATGAGCCCGTGGTCAGGAAATAGAGTGCAGATAGCACCTGCACTTCAGTAGGAATGGCATGCTGACTACGATTTCCTGGAGTTAGTGCAGGATCCAGTAATGCACAAAGTTCAAGAATGTTTGCACGTGTGAGTCTGTAATTGATTATGATGTGACGCTCCACCATGGTCCGCATATCCACAAGTGGTCTGTACACTGATGGGACCCTTCCTCGCCACAAGGGTCGGTACCTAGGAGGGATTTCAAAACACGTGTGAGGAACACACATACAAAGGCACACATTGTCATTAATTGTGCACTGCATAATTGATTGTAGGGACTCCTAAGTTAGATGTTCTTGACAGATCTTCATCTACACCTTAATGAGTGAACAGTGTTTGTCATGTGTGGTATTGTTAATGGTCACATGCATAGGTGCTTTAGGTTAAAAATAGGGTCTGCATTGTGAACATTTATTTCTTATAGATGCGTAGTTAATGCCAAAATGTCTGCCCCCTGTAATCCAGCACTGTTGTTTTGGAAGTGACCTCATACTGCTAGCGGTTGACGTAACAGCATAAGGCAGTGTTTACCGCTGTTCACACTGTCATTGGTTAACATGGCTGCCAATGGGGAATCCTGGCGTATCATAATCGCCGCCGGCGGTGATGGTGCACACCACAGCAGTACGTACGCAAATTCGTCATCCCAACTTCACTTGACTCCCTGATCTCGTGAAAACAGGTACTCCACTGTGTGTACTGCTGTGTCCTGCCTCTGTCCATGAAAGTGGCTTGTGTTGCAGGGGAAAGGGACCCGGCCTTCACCCAGGAGGAATTGGAGAGGCTAGTGGACGGGGTCCTGCCCCTGTACGCCAAGCTCTACGGACGGCCAGAGGTACAGTTGAGTCGGGGTTTGGCAGGGAACTGTTTGGGTATAATGGATGGTGTTGTTAGGACATATGTGTGCAACTCTGAGCCTGCATGGGCCATGGTTCATGCCATGCTGCGTGCGTATGTCATGTAAGTCTGTCAGTACTGTCCGTCCCATAGTGGACCTATAGCCAGCTGTACATATTTTGCAAGTGCCTGACCTCTGTGTTACATTTCTGTGTCTCCCTTTTAGGTTAGCGCCCACCAGAAGAGGGCACTTTGGCATGCCCTCGCCAAGGAGGTGGGGACCCTGGGGGTCTACAAGCATCGGAGCACCCACTGCAGGAAGAGGTGGGAGGACCTGCGGCGCTGGGCGTGAAATATCTGTGAGGCCCAGCCGGGGAAGTCCTCCCAACGTGAAAGGGGTGCCTGTCGGGCACAGACCCCCCCTCATGCTACGCATCCTGGTGGTGGCGTACCCAGACCTTGATGGGCGCTTGAAGGCTGTACAGCAGTCACAAGGGGGTGAATACTCATGTCACAGTCTTAACCCTTGATGGATGTCTGTGTGTGCATTAGGGTTCATGCTGCTTAGTTGCAGGGACTCTGACTGTTGTTCATCTAGATGATGGCCCCGTAGGGTGTAGGGGTGTCTTGGTGAGGTCTCCTACACGTAGGGTCTTATGTAGTTCAGGGGATGGGTGTAGAGCAGGGTTCTGGTCACTTGTCAGGTGCATAGCCATGGGCATAGTGAACGGGGCTGCCTGTTGGGGGTGTCTTCTGGGTGGGTGTATGTCTGGCCACTATGCTCACTCCTTTCAGCTATTTACAAGTGGCTCTCCGGTTTTGTCTCCCCATCCCTGTTCTCTTGTGTTGTTTGTGACATCAGCAACATCTGGCGAGGGAGCTGAGACACCGGCAAGTGGGGATGCAGCGGCCCATGGATCCTCGGAGGCAGAGTCATCCAACGCTAAGGGGACCAGTGGGTTAGAGGGCGAGGGGAGTACCACGGGGGAGGCAACTGCCACTGGAGGTAGTGACTCTGATACCTCCTCCGATGGGGGCTCCCCGGCGGTGGCAGACTCTAGTGGGCACACCAGTACAGTAACATCTTCTGCCACCCCCCATGCCATCACCGCCCTCCCTTTTACTCCCCACTGAGTTTCCCGTGCCTGCTCACCCAGAAAGGTGGGCATCTCCTTCACCCCGGGCACCTCCTCCCCTGCCCCAGTGAGCCCTGCTGCCCTCACAGAGGAGGCTATTGACCTCCTGAGAACCATCTCTGTAGGGCAGACAACCATCGTAAATGCCATCCAGGGGCTAGCATCAGAGATGCAGCAGACAAATGCCTATCTGGATGGCATTCACGGTGCTCTGTCTGGTCTACAGAGATGTTTTGAGGCTCTGGCCTATTCTTTGACGGCAGCCAGTTTCCCTGGTCGTTCCGTCCCCCCTCCAACCTCCTCTACCCCTTCCAGCACCCCACTCCCTTCACCCATCCAAAGCACACAATCTGACACGCAGTCAAGCACCTCAACACACAAGAAGCACACTTCTAAACACAAGCACCACACCTCCCACCACAAGCATTCACACAGCCAACATACACATGCACACAGCAACATCCACTTCTCCTAGTGTGCCCACCTCTTCCGCCTCCCTGTCTGTCCCCTCTACATGCACACCCTCATGCACTGCACCTTCAGTCACTGCTGCTGATCCTCTTACTGCAGTCACCACAATAGCAGACATCCATACATGCACCCCAGACACCACACCTGCCCTCACCACAACTACTGTAGTTGACACATGCAGCACACTCACCAGACTTGCAGACACCCACACAACATACATCCACAATGGCAGCCTGCCTTCTCCCACTGTGTCCACCCCCCTCCTCCAAAAACACACAAACGCACCAAGACACCCACCCATCACACATCTACCACACCTCAGCATCCTGCCCAGTCACCTGAACCCACAACACACGCCCCTACACCACTTACGTCCACACCCTCTGCCTCCACTCCCACGCCCTCCTCCAAGCCCAACCCAATTGCTCTGAAAAAACGTTTCCTCTCCCATGTTGACCTCTTCCAACCCACTGGCCCACCCAGTCTTGTCCCTAAGCATGCGCACCTTCTTGTCCTTTCCACTCCTTCCTCTTCACAGCCCGCCCCTGTCCGCCCTTTTGTGTGCCCCTTCCCCAGAAAAGAAAAAGCCCTGTGCAGAGCCAAGTCCATCTGGCTCCACCCGCTCAAAACACACATCCCCACCTTCCAAAGCCAAAGCCAAACCCCCTCCACCTTCCGAGCGCAAGTCCAAGCCCCACCCCGGTCGCAAATCCACACCCCCACCACCCCTGCCCCCGTTCCGTGAAGTGCCTGGAAGCCCCATTGTTGCCCCGTTAGGTGGAGTACCGTGCACTTTTGGGAGTCAGGTTGGGTCCATTGTGGCCCATGGGACATCTTGCACTATGGACTGGCCATTGGACTTGTTGGAAATAGTTGGCTCTGTGAGCTGCGATAAATATTTATGTGCGGCCTGTGTTTTGGAGGCACACTCTTGAACCCTGGTCTTTCGTTTCATTGTTTGTGGGTGTGGGCCATTTGTATGTACTATGGTCAGGTTGGATTTGCCTTGTGTCGGGTAAGTACCTCTTGCTGTGGGGTGTATGGCTTGTGCTGCTGTGAAGGGTTGGGGGGGGTGTGGCTGGGTGGGTGGAGTTGGTGGATATGTAACTGTGCCCTTTCCTCCCTTGATTCGTAGGTTGGGGTACTTACCGTCATCTTCTTCCTCGGCGGCCTCGCTCATGGAGGTATATGGCAAGGAGCAGGGCTGGCATGATCTGCAGCTCTCCATCCATGTCTGCATCGGCGCGTTGTGTGGGCCTCCGGTGAGTGATTTCTTATATTAGGTTTATTTCCGCCTGGACTTGCGTGATGGTGGTTCCCGCCCCGGAACTGGCGGTGCACTAGTAGTTAATTATTTGATGGGCGGGTTGGGCCTTTCCGTCGGCCTGTGGGTGGACTCTGCAGTCGTCGGCACTCCTCTACTGGCAGTGGGTGGTTTTCTGGATGCCTGTGTTTCACTAGGTTCATTATTTGGCAGTCCGGACCGCTCCTCTGTTGGTGGTTTTTACCACCAACACCGGCGGCGCGGTTTGGAACGCAGTGTTCATAATGAGGGCCTTTATCTCTTTATTTATAGGTTTGTGAAAGACATTTATGCTGTTTTACAAAAACAACATGAAATTATATACATATATATTCTCTACTGGCCTTTTTTAAAGTACAAGATGAATAATTGGGCCATTGTATCCTCTTCCTATAGGCTGCATAATATTTTTCTCTCTTAAGTGACTCTGCAGGCCTTCCCATAAAAAAGGTGAACATCTGCACTTAAGAAGATATATTGTCAAAAAGTGCTCCGGAGTCCCCGCAAGTGAGTGGGACTATTCAGTGCTTGAGACTATAAATGGAAATCCCCTACGAGAGAACCATATTTATTACGGAGATGTCCGTAATGGTCCAAGTGTCTGTGAATAGTAAAGAAAACTACTCAGGTGTAACTGTATAATATGAGCTTCATGCTGGGCTCAAACTGTTGTGTAAATTACGATTTGAGTGTGATTCTGCAAGGTGTGCTTTTCCACCCACAAGTGACACATGTGAACTTGGTTCAGTGCACCAGCAATGAATGTGAAAGACATGTTATTGTAGCCCCGCAAATCACTGTTCAACGTATAACTGAGATAGAGGCATTGCTTTTAGGTTACTAACAATCCCATGAAGGAATCAGAGGCATTATGGAAACAGTTACAATCTTGTTTTGTTTTTCACAGAATCACACACACTGTACTAAGAATGGGCATTTCTAAGGAAAAGTATTTACTACTACAGGAGCCATCTGTTTCTCAGTACATATAAAACAACTACACAGAATATTATAAAAACAGCAGGAAGGCACATTACAAATAATGAGAATAAAATGAACGTTTCTAGCATGTTTTAAAATGTCATCTAAACCTTAACACCTAAATGCCTACTTCTTGGGCTTCACTAAGAGTGCATGCAAGGCAGGGCAACTTGCACACTAGAGATTGTTAGGGAGAAGGGACAGACTGCATACCTTGCTGACAGAAAGGCTGTGTTTATCAGCTGAGATGTGGAGACAGTGCTCCCTGTGAAGGGCAAAAACACATTGTGGTCTTCCTCTGGGACTCGGCTTTTATCGACTTTAGGCAAGCTGTAGCATCTACAAAGTGAGAAGTGTGCTGGGAGCAGGCAAGATGGTCTCTGGCACAATCTCGGGCGATAATCTGGGCAAAGGACTTCTCCTGACATGTGGTCAAGTGATAGTCCTTATATACTAAGGCCCATATTTGTACTCTGCTTGCGCCGGATTTGCGTCTTTTTTTTTTTACACAAATTCGGCGCAAAACTAAGACCATATTTATACTTTGACACTAGACCCCGCTAACGTCAAAATATCTCAGAGTGCGTCATTTTCTGGATGCGTGAAACCGCCTTGCGTTAATGACATGCAAGGTAGGCATTCCCGTCCAGAAAATGACTTAAACACCTGTGCACCATATTTATCCAACCGGGCAAAAATGGCGCACAGTTTGGGAGGTGGAGTCGGAAAATGACATCAATCCTGAGTCAGGGCAGACGTTAAGGGACCTGTGGGCTCTTTTCCATAGTGGAAGACCATGGAAGCAGTCCACAGGTGCCCTTGCCTGCACCCAGGGACACCCCATGTCACCCTAGCCCACCCCTGGAAGACACCCATGGATGGGGGGACCCATCCATGGTGAGTGCAGGTAAGTATAATTTTATTTTTTAGAGTGGCATAGGGGGGGCTAACTTGGGCTCCCCTACATGCCACTGTGCCCAATGGCCATGCCTAGGGGACAGAAGTCCCCTGGGCATGGCCATTGGGCAGGGGAGCATGACTCCTGTCTTTGCTACAACAGGAGTCATTTCCATGGGGGTTGTGCGTCAAAAAATGGTGCAAGTTAGGTTAGAGCCAATATTTTTGACTCTAATCTGACTTGCACCATTCTTTGGCGCACAATCCCCAGTCTTCCCTTCGCCTCTGCTGCCTGGTTACCGTAATTTATTTTGACGCAAACCAGGCTGCAGCGCTGGCTAACGTCCCATAAATAAGGCGCCTGGCTGGTGCGTTGGAATGGCGTTAGCCGACGGTAAACTTTTTTATGCAAATCTGCCCTTGCGCTGATTTGCGTCAAAAAGTATAAATATGGGACTAAATCTTATCAGAAACTGGAATTTATGACATAAGTTTAGGAATGTTTGACATAGATTATGTGCATTAAGATATGCGTCCCAGGTGTTTCCTTATGAACATATACAATATTTTGGTTATTTATCTGTATGTGTTCTTATTTAACCTTAACATGGTGGAATGTAGACATATGACCAGGACGACTGCCACATCAAGTGTTATATCTATGTTGTCAACAGGATGTCTTGATGCTGTCATAGTTCTTAGAAAGATAAGGTCAGAAAACGTCTGTGTCTGATGGTAGACATGACAATGACTCTGGATAAATTGGGAAAGATGGCATCTTCCATTGCTTAAGAGTGAGTAAGGAAGCTGATTTTATTGTAGGGGAAACCACTGTGTATTGGTCATGTCCTGTGACATTCAGTGCAGTACAAGGCCTGCAAAATGTGTGCAGTAATCAAATGACCTCAGATAAACTAATGCACCTGACTGAATAGCTTGTAACGCAAGGTTTAAACGAAGACACCTCACATGACATGCATTGCTTCGGTCACCCAGCAACAGCCAGACATTTCAATGGGCACATATAGCTGAGACCAGGGGCCTGCATTCCATTGGACAGGTATTGTGAAAACCCCTGTATTCACATATTTGTTGATCCCAGCCACCAAGATATGTGGACACCTTACTTGTCGCCATCTTGTATCACGCCTGTATCATGAGATATTATTCCATTGTGATTAGTTGTATGCTTAATGCTTGTATAATTCTTGCCTCCTGAGGTCAGCAACACATCATGTATTCGTTCATAATGTTAGAGAAATGTTTTTTTCCGTATCATGATTGGATATGTATTTTTCATGCCTCTTTGTGTTTTTTATGCATAAAAGAACTGGTGAAAGTTCTGCAAATTGGACACGTTGCTAATCAGCTCCGTGGGAACCTATCCACACACAAGGGATGACATAAGAAAGAGGTGGAACGACCTACGGGGAAGGTGCGTGCAATGGCAATCAGGCACCACTTTGCCATCATGAAGACTAGCTGTGGACCCCCCCCACTCTTCCCCACAGTTGACAACATGGGAGGAGAAGGTCTTGGCTATCCTACATCCCGACAGCCTCACTGGAATCACTGGAGGGCTGGACACTGGTAAGTCACCATTACTTCTCTACCACCACGTACACCTACATGGCATGTCTCCCTGTCACCCTATATCCCTTCAACCTACTCCATCCCAAACTGAGAACCACCCCCATAACCACCCTCAACAATTTTCCCCTGCATGCTCTAACCACTTCAAGCACACCTCTTCAAGGTCATCATTCACACAATAGTAATGCATGGTCAACATGAAACACTACCAATCCCAAAATGCATCACCATACACAAACCAACCAAAGGTGGGAAAACCACACCCATCCCATAGGGAAACCTATAAATACTGAATATGTATCTGAGAATGAAATTAGCAAATATCATACATGTCCACAGGTACCCCAGCCAATGTCAGCCGGCAGCATGTGCCACGTCAACCCAGTCCTTCACCAAAAAAAGGCCCCAGTGATTACAGCAACTCTGGATGTCTGGATCTGGAAGATCTTCCTGTCCCATCTGGTACCACTGGTCAGTCAGACACCACAGGCAACACCCAGGCCACCCCAGAGCACCCCACTTCAGACTCCACGACAACAGAAGCCACCCAACATCCCCAAACCTCTGTCCCCAGGACATGTCAATCAACAGTGTGCACACCTGTTGAGGAGCCTGTGTCAACACCTCACAGGCAAGACAAAGAAGGTCCTGGTGTCAGTGGGAGTGGGCACACAGTTCAGGGGACATAGGCGGCCAGGGCCAGTGGGAGATATCTGTGTGCCAAGGGGTGGACCAACCCAGGGAACCGACTGCCCAGGAGGCATTGTCGCATGTCCTGGGAGCATACCAGAAATCCCAGGACAGGATGGGCCAGGTACTTACCATCTTGCAGGATACCAGAGGCTGCAGGGGGGACACCACCAGGAGGTCATGCAGCAGTTGCAAGCCTACAATGCCACCATGGCCTCCACTGCAGGGGTGCTCTGTGATATTGCTACCATCATGCATGAGTCCACAACACACCAGCTGGCCCCTTCCACTAGTCAGTGTACTGACGAGCGGTCAACATCTGCTGCAGCTAGTGGACAGGAGGACCTGCCACACGACTCACAGACCACCAGCACTTCTCCCTCTGCAGCAGAAGAACCACATCACAAACATTCCCTGCGAGCCAGACAGCCACCAGAGACTGTAGCCAAGACCCAAAACACTGCCAGAAGTGTGCCTCACCAAAATGTCTCCCTTGTGTGCCAACGAGACACCTTGTACACTTTGGACTGCCATTACTACTTTGTTCCATGGCCCCATGGATACTGAACCTGTGTTACAAACTAACTAGGCCACTACACTGAAGATTTCATCCACCATCACCCCACTCTATTGCATTATCCCTTTCTTTTTGTAATTTCAATAAACACACTTAAACACAAATTACAGATTTGCGCTTTTATTTTATCAATATGCAATGTCTTGACATTTATTATCCTGTGCAAATCCATCCAATGTACAGTCAGCTTGGGGCACACATTACCAATGTAAGAGTATACCACAAGTCACCATCCACCAAACTGTGTTAAAGCAGTCTAGGCCTCCCTTTAGTTCACAGTAGTGACCACACCAACATCTGAAAAAAGGGAAAACATTAGTGGCATTCAAATGAGAAGTAAATGGAAGTAAAGCAACATGAGCCCCTGTATCATAACAGCCTACATTCACCTAGTCACGTCAACTTAAAATTTTGCACTGCAATTAACTTCAAACACCAGAAGTGACGTGAAACAACGTATGGCGTCAGACAGTTTTACCTATGCCATATTGTCAGTATGCCAATCCCTCCTCTGGAACACCTAGTCCAGGCCAAACTGTCAGGGACAATGAAGTCACAGAGCGGTTGTGTAAGCACATTGTAACTCACGCAACATTCCCAACAACAAATACTAAGTGATTTATAGAAATAAGGACACAGTTTGACTTTGGCATTTATTTGACACGGCAAAACAGCTGATACACTGCATCAGCAAAATAAGCGTTTTCACGATCATCATACCACTGGCACGACTGACCACAGATGGAACAGTGTCAGGTTTCAGAATGCACACATTTGTGCTTGGTACATCATAGCTGCCACACAGCTCATCATTGAAATGATGCTGTGAACAGAACTACAGTCTTACCTGACTGTCATTGGGAGTACTGGTGTATCAGATGTGTCCTGTTTTCCACATCCTCCTCCTCCCCATCTTCATCACTGTCTTCAGTGTCCTCTGGTGCCACAGGTGCATTTTCTCCCCCTCCACCTGCAGGAATGGCATATGCCGTCTGAGGGCCAAATTGTGAAGCATGCAGTAGGCCCCCACTATCTGGCAGATCTTTCCAGGGGAGTAGAGTAGGGATGCACCAGAAATATGGAGGCACCTGAACCTGGCTTTCAATAGCCCAAATGTTCTTTCAATTACTCTTCTGGTCCGTCCATGTGCCTAATAGTATTGATTCTCTGCACCAGTCCTTGGATTCCTCACTGGTGTCAACAGTCAGGACAAGGTTGGGTAGCCGGAGTCACCTGGAAATAGTGAGAAACACACATTCTGTGCACAATAGCACAGAGGACAAGTCCAGATGGCATACAGTGATATACATTGTGTGAAACATCATGCTCACCAATGAGCCAGAACCTCTCTCTCTGTAGATGTGCCATCATCTGTGGGACACTGCTGTTCCTCATTACATAGGCATCATGCACAGATCCTGAAACCTTGTCAGTAACATGGGAGCTATCCTGATCAGCAAGGCACACCATCTGCACATTTATAGAATGGTACTTCTTCCTATTTCGGAACACCTGCTCATTTGTCTTGGGAGGGACCAAAGCAATATGGGTCCTGTCAATGGCCTCAATCACATGTGGAATGTGTCCCATTGTGTAGAAAGCAGCTTTAACAGTGGGCAAATCATCACTTTGGAGGAATGTGATATAGATGCTCATGTGTGTCAGCAAGGCAGTCAAAACTCTACTCAGCACTTTAGAAAACAATGGCTGTGACATACCTGCAGCCAAGCACACTGTCACCTGAAATGATCCACTGGCCAGGAAGTGGAGCACTGACAGCACCTGTACTGTAGGAGGTACTGCAGTAGGACTACAAAGAGCAGGAATGATATCTGGCTCCAATTGTGCACAAAGTTCAATGATTGTGGCCCTGTCCAGACAATAGGTGAGAATTATATGGCGTTCTTCCACTGTAGACAAGTCGACTAGGGGTCTGTTCACAGGTGCATTCCTCCTCCTCCTCCTCCACAGTGGTTGGAATCTAAACAAACCAAACATCACAAGTGTGTGATAGCAGGAAGGGTAGACACACAACATCACAGTAAACAGAGCTGCCTCATACATTTCAGGCAACCTATCATTGGAATCTGCTCTGGTATACTCTGCATGCAAAAGGAATTCTGAAACCATACATTTTCATTCATTTGCCATACTGCCTCACAGATTCAATCGAAGTGATGGGAAGTGATTTGTACCATCACATTTTACATGTTTTGTCAACTACTCTTCTGCAAGCATTGCACTGTTATGAGCTCTCACTGAAGAGCCAGATTCTCCCACCAAATCTAAAATCTAGACGTGTTGGAATTGCCTTGGTATGTACCATATGTTCCTGTGACGCACATATTATTGACTAAAATGAGTACAATCAGCAGGAAATGGCACCCGCCATTCAGAGGACAGGTGGAAGTGACCTCACTCCACTGGCGTTTCACGTCATGGTGGAGGGTGGTCTGAACCGCCGTACAACTCCTCATTGGTTAAGATTGCAGTCTATGGGGCACAGGGGCCAATGATGATCACCACAATACCGGCACGGACGTGACCATGGTTTTCAGATGCCCATGCTACTTGTCTCCTGACTTCACCCTATCAAAACCTCCACTGCGTGAGCTGCTGTGTCCTGTGTCTGGAACCCACAATGGCCCATGCTCACTGGGGATAGTGCCCCAGCCTTCACATCAGAAGAACTGGGGAAGCTTGTGGATGGGGTCCTACCCCTGTATGGACAGTTGTATGGGCCTCCAGATCAACAGGTGAGCACTTTTTAGGTATTTTTGGATGCAAAATGGCTGTATGTTGATGTATGTGTGTGCATGCAGTGTGTCCTTTAGGGAGTGTTGTTTGCTGCATGCAATATTTACACAGAGGTACGAGTGATGTGTAAGATGAATGTGGGATCAATGCAGTATGTACTCGATTGCTGTAACTGAATGTAGTGTGTAGTTAATTGTGTCCTTCTGTCTGTGTTTCCTATGCAGGTGCGTGCCCATCAAAAGAAAGGGTTATGGTGTGCCATTGCCAATGACAAGCAGACCCTGGGGGTACATAGCCGGTGGAGCACCCACTGCAGAAAGAGGTGGGAGGACCTGCGACGCTGGGCTCGGAAAACCACGGAGGCCCGGTTGGGAACATCCTCCCAATGAGGGAGGAATGACCTCCAGACCATGATCCCCCTAATGGCCCGCATACTGGCGATGGCCAGCCCAGAGTTGGTTGGGCGCTTGAGGGCAGCACAGCAGCCACAAGGGGGTGAGTACACACTGTGCACATTTCTTTCCTAATGTCTGGCATGGTCTTTGGATGCCAACGTAATAGTCAGTGTATGCCTCAGTATGCCCTTGTAGGTTATGTTGTTTAGTTCTGCATAGCTATAGTGAGTGGTATGTACAATTAGTATTGGTTATTTGCTGGTATTCCAGCTTCTGTAAGGGCCTATATCCTGACAAACCAGTGTTGGAGTGATGCTCTGATGTCCACTGCCTAGGTGGGTGACTTGGCAATTGCACGTTATGTAGTCACTCTGTCAGAGTAGCGTAGCTGTGTCTTTGTCAACTGGCAGACATGGATTAGTGAGTCTCAGTAGGTGTGAAGATATAGGCTCTCATTACAACCCGGGCGTTCAAAGACCGCTAGGGCTGTTTCAACGATTGCACCGACAACAGGCTGACGGTGCAATCTTGCCTATTTCGACCGCGGTGGTTTTCCGACACGGTGGTCCCGGCGGTTGTAATCCGCCAGGGCAGCGCTGCTTGCACCGCTGCCCAGGGGATTATGAGTCCCCTTCCCGCCAGCCTGTCCATGGCGGTAGGAACCGCCATGGAAAGGCTGGCGGGAAGGGGAGTCGTGGGCCCCTGGGGGCCCCTGCACTGCCCATGCACTAGGCATGGGCAGTGGAGGGGCCCCCAGGCACAGCCCCACACTGCTTTTCACTGTCTGCACAGCAGACAGTGAAAAGCACAACGGGTGCAGCTGCACCCGTTGCACAGCCGCAACACTGCCCGCTCCATTTGGAGCCCGGCTCCCATGTTGCGGCCCACATCCCCGCTGGGCCGGCGGGCGGAAACTCTTTTTCAAAATGGGCATGGCGGGAGTGTCGCCGCACGGCGGTTACAACTCAGCGGGCGGCGGTTGCCGCTCGCCAAGGTTGTAATGAGGCCCATAGTGTCTTCAGAGTTCATTTCAGCTGTTGTTCCCAGGCAATGGTGTAGTATTGTGGTTGTTGTGAAGGTAATTAACCTTATGCGATCCCATAGATCCCCACGGAGGTATCGCGGCACTTTCTTAACTTCCGGTTCCGGGTCAACAGCGGATCAGCGCGCCGGAGCGGAGCGCAGAGCACAGAGCACAGAGCGGAGCATTCCCAGCGCTCCTGCCCCCCCTAGCACGGGGGTCCCCTTCCACCCCCCCCCTCTGCGGACCCCCGCGGAAGCGGCCCGATCGCGGGTGCGGCTTGCGGTGGGGCTTAGGGGGTAGGGGCTAGGGGCCACAAATTTCTGGTGGCAAGAGAGGAGGGCCCCTCCGAGGACGACGCCAGGCTTCGGGCCACCAGTTCCAGGTGCTGCCCACGACGTGATCCCAGAAGGAGGCAAGTGTGCGGTGAGCAACAGAGGCCAGAAAGGGGCTAAGGGGGGTCAAGGAGTGCAACAGGAGGAGCAACGGGGGGGGTAGCCGTACCAGGGTCTGGCACCGGTTCCCCGCCAGGGCGTGCAGCACTCCTCACCCTGACACACCCCCGGTACTCCCACCAGGCAGCTCGTTGCCTCACCCCATCCCCCCTTTGCCCTGCTCCCCCCGCACGCCCCCGCACCCGGTACCTTCCCCAGGGTAGCAGGGCCCAGGAGCGGAGCGGAAGGGACCACCACCACCACCACGGTCCACCAAGGACTGGCACGGTCCAGCAACTCTGTACTCTCTGCACCTCCCCAGGACCCAGGCCCTCAAAAGCTCCTAACCCCCCCGGTGGTGATCACACACTCAGAATTTAAACGTCCATTAAAGTTTCTTTGAAGGACGGCACCCTTAACTGCCTCTAAACAACAAAAGGGCACACAAAAAAAAAAAACTCAACAAGGCCCTTTCCCTCACCCCAACAGCCTGCTCAAAATCACCCCGCTCCAAAGGCAGCAAAACCTACCGACCATGAGATCAGGCAAAGCACGAGGCAGTATTACAAACCGTCCAACAAAACAAGGAAAGAGAAAAAGGAAAGGAGACCTGGCTCCGGATGAAGCAACCTCAAAAAGGAGAGCAAGCAGCGAACAGGATCTCCCCCTCCCATGCAGGAGGCAAAACCTAACAAACGGCACACTCGGGGGAGGCGAACAAAATTCCAGCATGGAAGAAACGATCTGGAGAGAACCCGGCTTTTGGAGGGAAGCGACCCCGCAGGAGGGGGCTCCTGAGTCCGTAGTCTCTCACAAACATCACAAGATAACTGACTATTTCACTACTACTGGCACCAACACCACCAGAAAAAGGATCGACTCCCTGGGTCCATCCCAAACAAGTCTTGGGGAAATAACCTCACCATGCCAAGACTGGCAACAGCAAGGAAGCAGCGAAAAGAAACTCAGAATGAATTCACCCCCTCGCCTCCCCCTATCGCCAACAGTAGTGATCAGGAAAAATCACCCCACGAAACTATACGCACCATGTATAGTCCAGGACAATGTGGTACCACCAACTCCTACACCAGCATTCGTCTTCAATCCTAGGCAAGACAAAACTCTATGTAATAACCCCCTAGACGCCACTAAGTACCAATGGACATCTAGCCCAGCGAAACTACCCATCCTGGACTCAGAACTGGTAGCAATCGCAGAACATTTAGAACAAGAATCTCAGGAAGATGGCCCATTCTGTCAAAGTCCAAAACTTCACTCATTCCCAACGTACAACGGTGAAAAAGAAGAACAGGACCTCTGGGATATAGAACAGGTATCCATAAACGGACCAGCAAAAGCAGAAACAGTGACAGCCGCACAGAAAGCCCCCCATAAAACAACATTAAACAAAGTACTTCCAAGTGATAATCAAGAGCCCGACTCAAAATCCCGAGCCCCAGGGGCAGTCAGATCAGAAGAAATGTGGGTTGCAATCCTAAATTCAATGCAAGCAACGGTCATGGCGCTGCAATTTCATTCAAATAAAATGGACATTCAAGTTGACCTGCTAAACACCCTGGCAGTATTTGTCTCCGGGATCGACAGTAAGTTGGAAAAATTAAACGCACTTATAACAAGGGCGCAAGTCAATCACTCCAATGACTTTACAATCTGCTCCTGTAAAGAGGTAGTAGAAAAGATATCCCGACTGCCGCAAATCTTAGAGGGAATACTTCAAGAAATCCGCTCCACCAGGAAGGATGAATATACATGTATTAAACCGCTCGCCACCATTCTGAAACCCACCCCGAGGGAGCCGAAACAAAAAGAGCAGCAGCCCCTTCCCTCCCTGGCGCCCGCTCCATCAATTTTAAGTGAGGAGAGAACTTTGGCTGACAGCCGCCAACTAGCAAGCGCTCAAATGGAACCTATGGTGAATCATCCACCGCTACAGCCCATCAATAAGCCCAGGAATCCTGAGTCTACCACAACCCGGACCCTCTCAAAAAGAGAACGAAAGCGGGCAAGGAAGGGTAGGAAGTCCGCCCAACTTTATCAACTCAACTCATCAAAGGATCCACCTAAAGACCAGGCGACGTCAAATGGTGGTTACAATAGAGACATTATCACCCACATAAGTACAAACTCTAACACAATAGTAGATGGGATAACATTCCCCGCCTCAGCAGACACTACCCACTTAACAAAGTCCCCCCCGAGACCACACGAAACAATTGGCACTACAACAAACATAAGACCTAGCCCCACAAGGGGTCAGCAGAGCAAAAAATTAAAACCAATTGCGCCTGCGCTGTCCCCCCAATTAACACTGGTCAATGTGGACAGCAAGACTGCAATTAGTCAGAGAGAAGATGACTATAAGGTTCAAGACCGGCACATAGAGCAAAATCAGTCACTTATAACAGACACGAATACCCTCCAGTTACTCTGGATTCCAGAATTCACCTCCAGGTCCTCCACAGATGTTCTTAATCGATCTTCTATCTTAAGAATCATAAAAGCCTTACCGGATCTTCAGTTTGTGGCCTCGAAGGACCTCACAGCTATAAAATGTATTCAAGCAAGAGGCAACCAACACACAGATCCAACACTTACCATCTTCTCGGCTCCAGATATCCCAAAGCGGATGATGAAAAAAAAGGATCTTTTGAAAGACTGGGGCATTGAGGTAACCATCTACAAAGGAGACCGGTATCCAATCCCGTTACTAGCCCCACAATACCTGGGAACCCCCAAAGGCGCATGGTCGGTTCTGAAAGGAGTACATCAGGCCAGCAGACCCATCGAAGAAAGGTGCAGTGAGGAGAACCCACCTACACACCCGCTGACAGTCCAAGTATGGAAAGAAGAAGGGAGGGAAAGAGTGGTTTTGGGTCAACAAAAGTACCCAGAAAGGGAACGGGTAGCGACGGTTTTACCCCCAAGACCGATGGGCAACGATTGAATTGGTAAGGATCAACCCGCACACAGCATTTTATCCATCTGCTCCTGGAATATCGGTGGCCTTCGGTCAAAACTGGAGGATCCCGCAGTAATACATTTTTTCAGCACTTTTGACATCTTACTCATACAGGAATCCTGGGCAATGGAATCAATACCGATAATCGGATTTATGGAATATCATAACCCAGCAACGAAAACAAATAGTCCCGGTAGGCCAAAGGGAGGCCTTGCCATCTACATTAGTACCAGCCTTTTAGTAAAAATCTCTGAGCATAAGGAGGAAAACCAACCTTTCCAATTTCTCCAGCTAGACTATTGGGGGAAAAACACACAGGAGCCATTGATTCTGGTCAACACATACATCAATCCTAAAAATAAAAAAATCGAAGCAAATACATTTTTAACGCAACTATTAAGGATAAAAGGTACAGTAAAATCAGCATTCTGGTTAATATCGGGCGATTTCAATCTCGGCTTATTTCACATCCCCAGTGAGGATCACACCCAAACAGTGGCAAGAATGCCTAGCCAAACCCTCCCCAAAAAACTCAGGAAAGACAAAATAGGGGAGAGTTTTATACGCACCTGCGAATTAGTAGGCCTCTTCGCGCTAAACGGACGGAAATGCCCCGATATCCCACCGGCATGGACAAGATTCTCCGGGAAATCAGTCTCCTATCTAGACTACACTTTAGTGTCCCCTGCTTTATATAAGTTAGTAAACACCTTCACCATCATAGACCGCACGGAAAGCGACCATAAGCCACAGGTATTGGGGATCTGTGCATCACCGCAAAAACCGGAGAAAGTGGCAGCCCTAAACGGGACAGTAGGCACCGAAAATCTAAAGCGACTCAAATGGTCCTCAGACACCATCAAAGCCCAGGCAGAAGAGGCCCTACGAAACCTAGAATCAAATACCACAAGTGGGGCAAAGCTGACAACAGTCTGGGAGAACTTTGCCCTAGATCTCACTAAAAAAGATTCCTTATGTAACACAAGAAAGGGAGCGCAATTGAATCATCGCCAAAGTTCACTTCTACCGCTGCCAGTGCGCAAAAGGAAAGCAGCTGTAGGGAAACTACTAAGGTCTCTACGTAAATCCCCAGATAATGTATCAATACTAACTGCCCTGAGAGAGCAAAGGAAATTGTACAAAAGGGATCTATGGACCTTTAAAAAAGCCCAAAAAGAGGTCTTGTGGGCCAAACTACATTTTGCGACTAAAACATCTGATTCCAAATGATTTTGGAAAATCATCAATATAATAGACAATGGCGCAAAAGCAGGCAATAACGCAAACATAACAGAGGAAGTATGGGTATCCCATTTAAAGTCCCATCTAAAAGAACGGATCATCGAAGAAGGCCCTCAAATTCAGTCGCACATGATTAGCTGGGATCCCAACATCCCGGAACCTTTGAAATTTACGGCACCAGAATTACTAAAAATCATTGGGAAGTCACGAATGGACTGAGCTCCCGGCCCCAATGGCCTACCGCAAGCACTATTTAAACAAGAAACAGAAAGATGGGCCAATTTCCTGGCAGCAATGTTTAATGACGTGATCACAACAGGCAACGTCCAGGCATCCTGGAAAGGCTCAGTAATCCACCCCATATATAAGGGTGGGTGCGTGCTCTCCCCAAGCAACTACAGACTAATCTCTCTTTTAGACGTTGACCTAAAATACTTTTCCTGCTGTGTGCTAAAACATCTAGAAGCCTGGATCACAGATAACAATATTCTACCCTTCAATCAAACCAGGTTCACCAAGCACCAAGGAACATTAACAAATCTTATGGGGCTAGGCTTGATTATAAACAGAGCAAAAGCAAAGGGGACTCCAACCTATTTATGTTTTGTTGATTTTAAAGCTGCTTTTGAGTGTGTCTCCCGCGGTAAATTGTGGGCCAAACTATTTCAGTGGGGGCTGCCACATTCTATTTTTAATGCCATCATAATGATATACTCTGATACTTGGGTGAAGGTTAAACTTGGGGATGGCTCTCATCTATCCAGGGCAGTCAAAACAACAGTGGGGGTGAAGCAAGGCTGTGTATTGGCCCCAACACTCTTTAACCTGTACATAGCAGACCTCCCCACCAAGTTAAATGGTCACTCATCTCACTCTCCCTCACTGGGCGGCCAACAAGTATCCAACCTACTATATGCAGATGACCTATTACTAATCAGTAATACCAGAATAGGAATGCAGAAATTGTTAAAGGCATTAGAAGAATACTCAGGCTCCAATGATTTAGAAATTAATCATAAAAAATCTAAAATGATTACCTTAAACCGCAGGCCATCCACCCAAGGTAAATGGCATATGAACGGGAAAACCCTAGAGGAAGTAACAGCATACAGATACCTAGGATTGGTGGTGGATGCTAGAGGTAATTACACGGCACAAAAAGAAGCAATAAAAAACAAAACGCAGGCCCTTACTTACGCCTTTTGTAAGCTAGCAAATTCAATCTGTGGTCATGCTCTGAACCCATTAACAGCTGTAATGAGAGCGAAGCTTCTTCCAACTATCACCTATGGGACCGAAATAATGAGGGGGATGGAAGTAGGTCTTCTGGAAAAGCTTCTGATAAAAACCTATAAACGTGTTTTTCGGCTACCTGGGCGTGCATCGCCAGCCCAGGTCAGACTGGAATTGATGCTGGTCGAACAGCCGTTAGCCCGTCCGGCGGCATACATTAAATGCTGCTACAAATTGAGCCGCGCTTCAAAGGGGTCTTTAGCCAATCTAGTCTGGCAGGAAATTATCCTAGAAAGAGGGAACTCCAACTACATAAAATTCCTAGAAGAGAGTAAGAGTCTTCTGAAATTAGATGAGGTATGGAACAGGTCCTTACCCATCCCCATTTTCAATAAAGTAGTGAATAAAGCGAGTAAATTACAGAGCCGGCTAGAAGACAAGACCTCATTGTCCCAAAGGGGACATAGTTGGTTGATCCTTAACTCCTACAAAACATTTAAAGAATCACCACTTATGGCGGGCCCGTACTCACGGAAAATCAAGCAATCCTTTCTCAGACTTAGGCTGGGTGAGGTCCCTACCTTAGACCTCATGCCAAAATGGATGAAGGAGCGGCAAGCAGACTCCCAGGAGTGCCGTCTCTGCCATCTAGCAGATGAAAACCTGATGCATGTGGTCTGCATTTGTCCAGCCCTGGCGGGCGAAAGGAGACTCTTGCTGAAAAAAGAATTTAACGTCTTAAGAATTAGATCCTGCAGACAAGCACTAATTGCAGCCTTTAACCCTCAAAATACTATATTGAACATTAGGCTGGTTCAATTTCTGGAAATTTTCACTCATAAAACCACGACCTCTCGAAATGTCCAGATAGAGGAAGGGCGGAAACGATAGCGAAATTCATATAATCTGCTTTGTATATCCTAAAGAAGGGAAGGCTCCTATGTAGTTCACAGAGTTGCTTAGCTCGTGTCATAATAAAGTCCGGCTTCAACAATCAGACATAGGTGGGGGTAGATAAAATTGATGGAAGGCCTCCCCCCACTTTGTCTTATTTTTACCAATGTCTCAGTTGGCTGCCACTGTTTTCGTTAAATATCTCGGGGGAACGATATCTCATATAGCTTTTCATTTTAAACATAGGATTTTATCCGGCGTTGTATTCATTTTACATTTAAAAAAAAAAAGATTGTTCTGTTGTCTCATTATTAATACTCATAGCACCAGTATGTTCCTTTCTTAAAATCTGTATATAGAAGAAAAACTCACTAACCACTTCACCTAAAGCTAAAGAACTGTAATTGCCTTTTTGCACTAAAATTGTTCTGTTAAATGTTTATGTGGAAGGAAAGTTTTATGGTTTTAATTAACTAATAAACTTGCGTTTTACTACTGGTTGTTACTCCGAAGTGTAATTACCACTGAGTCACTGTGATGTGTATGCCATATGTGCTGTTATTGCCGTTAATTGCCCTGTGCTCCCTTTCTTTCTACTCCCCCCCCTCTTTTCTTCTCCTGTCCTTGTGTGCATTAGCATCATCTGGCGAAGGAGCAGGAGCACTGGCGAGTGGGGGAGCTGCAGCCCGCTGGACCCGGGAGGTAGTGTCCACAGATGCCGAGGGGACCAGTGGGTTGGAGGGCGAGTGGAGCACCACAGGAGAGACAGGAACTACTACAAATGACTCTGATTTCTCCTCCAATGGGAGCTCCCTGGTGGTGGCAGACTCCTCTGGGACCATCCCGGTATAGTAATCTTCCACCACCCCTGTTCCAGGACCGCACTCCCAGTAACCCCCACCCAATTGCCCATGCCTGCTCACACAGGAGGGTGGGCGTCTCCTTCACCGCAGGCACCTCCGTCCCTGTCCAGTCAGCCCTGCTGCCCTCAATGAGGAGGCTATTGACTTCCTGAGATCCATCTCTGTAGGGCAGTCAACCATAATGAATGCCTGGCTGGCCTACAGAGATCGTTTCAGGCTCTGGCCTCCTCTTTGACAGCAGCCAGTGTCCCTAGTTCTCCCAATCCCCCCTCCAACTACCTGTACCCAGTCCCAGAGCCCTCTCCCCCCACCCATCCCAAGCACACAATCAGACGAGCATGCACCAAGACAACACACAGGACTTGCAAAGACAAGCACAAGCCCCACATGTCACACCACATGCATACACACAGCCAACACACAGAAGCACACACAACAACAGCCACTGCCTCCACTGTCCCCCCCTCCACCGTCTTCCTCACACCAGCACTCACACCTGCCCAGATCCTGCCACCTGTTCAGCCTTGCCCACAGTCACCACAACAGCAGACGCACAGAATAGCACCACCATCACAACCACATGCAGCACACCCACCTTACTTGCAGACACCACCCCAACATACCTTCACATGACCTGTTTGTCCTCTTTCTCCCTCTCTACCCACCCTCCACCCAAACACATAAACGCTCCCACTCACTCAACAGCCATCCTCCTCACACACACACACTTTACATGTGCCTACAACCCAGTCCAGCACACCTACATCTCCTACAAACCCTCCCTCTACCTCCACTCCCAAACCTCCTCCCACACTCCACCCTACTGTACCTAAAAAATGTTTCCTTTTCCACCTTGACCTTCTTCCCTACTCCTAACCCACCCTGTGTTGTCCCGAAACGTAAGGTCCTGCTCCCCCAGCCCAGTCCCTTCAGCTCCCAGTCCTCCAATGGCCCCCCTAGTGTTGCAAATGTCCCTCCCCCAGCTAAAAAGACTCCCACTATGGAGCACAGGGCAGCCGCTATCACCCCCACTCCAGATCCACATCTATCCCCCGTAAACAGCATACCAAGACCCCAACCCCTCCCAAACCTAAGTCCCCTTCCAAGAAACAGCCCCACCCCACCAAGCCCCCTGAGGTGCCTGACTTCCACACTGATGTCCCTGCCCAGTGGAGTCACTTGGGCTGTCAGGAGTCATGTTAGGCCATTGATGCTGCCCTGTGTATTTTCATGGACACTTGACTGGCCAATGGCCCTTTGTGTGAAGGTTTTGTTTTGTTGTGGGCTCTATTCCCACCAGAATACAGTAGTTGACTCACAGGTATTTGTCCTGGCTTTCTTTTATTCTGGCTTATCTTATTGTTGTACTTTTCAGCAGATTGTTCTCCATTTGTGTGGTATTTGTGGACTTCCAATTCGGGTTCCATGGCGGTCACAGACTCTTCTGTGTCCCTGGAGGTGAGTGTTTCACTTCGCCAGGCTTTTCGTGGTGTTGGTCCCGCCCCGGAAATCCTGGCGGTCTGCCATGTCGTAATATGGTGGGTGGTAAATGGTGTTCTTCCAGGCTGCAGATAGCGACTGCTGTGGTGGTGGCCGAACCGCACTGGTGGTTCATGCGGTGCATTAGTAGTATATGGGAGGGATCACTGCCGTGGTCATAATATGGCGGTCTACACCGCCAGCCTGGCAGCGGTACTACTGCCATCGCTCATGTGACTGTCAGCCAACCGCCAAAGTCGTAATGAGGGCCATAGTCCCAATCTCTATTGCCCTCCTCACTTTTCTCAAAATGGTCAGTTAGGGTGCGAGTCTTCGGGGGAACAATTTGTACACTTGGGGGCATATTTATACTCTGTTTGCGCCGAATGTGCGTCCAAATTTTAGACGCACAATCGGCGCAAACCCTGCCCCATATTTATACTTTGACGTCCGACGCCGCGGGCGTCAAAATTCCACCATGAGCGTCATTTTTTGGGAGGGGGAACCAGCCTTGCGTTAATTATATGCAAGGTAGGCGTTCCCTTCCAAAAAATGACTTTAAGGCCTGTGCCCCTTATTTATACTCTGGCGTCATTCTGACGCACAGGAGGGGGTGGGCCTTAAAAAACGGCGCACAGCCTGATGGGCGCCGTTTTTTAACGCCTGGGTCAGGGCAGGCGTTAAGGGACCTGTTGGCTCGGAAGGAGCCCAGAGGTGCCCTCCCCTGCTCCCAGGGACACCCCCTGCCACCTTTACCCACCCCAGGAGGACACCCAAGGATGAAGGGACCCATCCCAGGGAAGTAAAGGTAAGTTCAGGTAAGTATTTTTTTCCGATTTTTTTTGTGGCATAGGGGGGCCTGATTTGGGCCCCCCTACATGCCACTATGCCCAATGACCATGCCCAGGGGACATAAGTCCCCTGGGCATGGCCATTGGGCAAGGGGGCATGACTCCTGTCTTTGCTAAGACAGGAGTCATGTCAATGGAGGTTGGGCGTCAAAACAAATGGCGCAAATCCGGTTTGGGGCCTGAATTTTGCCTCAGACCTGCCTTGCACCATTTTTTGACGCACAACCCCCATTTTCCCATACGCCGGCGCTGCCTGGTGTGAGTCATTTTTTTTGACGCACACCAGTCCCCAGCGCCGGCTAATGTCATTCCATTAATAAGGCGCCCGCATGGTGCGTTGGAATGGCGTTAGCCGGCGGTAAAAATTTTGACGCACAACTACGTTGGTGCAGTTGTGCGTCAAAAAGTATAAATATGGGCCTTGGTGTCAACAGGTCCTTGCTTAGTTGCTGCTTCCACTTGGCCACTGGTAGGCAGGTACTGATATCTGGAAAATCAACAGTCTGGTTCCCCTCCAAGCAAGCCTGGCTCCCGAATGGACAGTATCCCCAGTGCCAATAAGTTCCCTGTTGTTCAAATTTAGGGGTTGAATAGACCAAACTGGTTCATGACGGGTATTAGGCAAGGAACTCGGCCCCTCCCCCACTTCTAGGGACAGCCTCCGCTAGCTAGATCAATCTCTCTAGTTATTACCCCCACTCCTGTGCTAGAAAGGAATCTAAGGTAGAGCCATTAGATATACCATTTGAGGCTCCAGCGGGGCAATCTTTTTTGTCCTGTATTTTCTGCTTGCCCATCTTCCATAATGTGCAGACTAACAATTAACACAACCAGCCAACCAATAGTCAGAGAATGCTTTCCGAATGAAAGGCTACCGATGACCACCACTTTAACAAAAATACATACTGTTTAAAGGGATGGCTAACTGCAAATGTCAGAGAGGTGGCCCAGCCCAGCCGGCTCCGGGTGCTGACTGAGCATGTCCTGCGCATGTCCCAAGCAGCAGGAACCCCAGCTGCACCTTAAGCACCTCCGTGCGCAAGTGGTGGAAGGCTGGACCTCCTGGTGACACGGTGATGGCTAGGGGTTGTAGTCAGGCTCCCCCCCCCAGTTGTAGAACAAAATTAAAGGCAAAGGTGGGCTCCCGAGTATGCTTTTTATGTGGGCCCTCGAAAGCCCATAGCACATCCAGCGCAATCTCCTGTGGGAGGGGCCGACATGTAAATCAAGGAACGATAGACTGAGTTCTTTGTGTTGGGGCATCCCTCTGCAGGCACCATCTCTGCTGCACCTGCCTAAAATCGCAACACGTGGCAGCAGCCATCACATGAACTTCAAAGAGATTTTGACAAGGTCAAATGTTTGACTGTGAATGCTAAGACATTATTTCCTTTTAATCACAATTTAAGATGCGAGTGGTGGTGAAGGTTAGGTTTGTGAGCAATGTTGAATAAATTGTGTCAAGGTGCTGAGAACACTATTGCCTTTGCTTCAAGACCTTTGTCTTGTTCTGAATCTAGCTATTCCACCATTAAGAGGGAGGATTAGGCATGTGCATAGGCATTTGTACATTTTAAAACGTATTTATGGGGAAAATACTTTACCATTAGATCTGATCACAAACCTCTATTAGTGTTACTCGAAGGTAATGGTACTGGCAAAGCTTCTGCTAGCTCAGTCAGAATTTTGTCTAAAATATAGGACTATAAATTTCGGGCTGATTAAATCCCAGGCTCTTGCAATATCATTGCTGATAGTTTACCTAGATTACCCAGTTTAGTTTCTGAAAATAGGTTGCACATTATTGAAGAACGTGTGGTGGCATCTGTACATTATATTTTAGCCTTGTGCTGAGGAGAGTTTTCCAAAGAATGCTGAATGGAAAGCTTTAAGGCTCATGAAGAATTGAAGAAAGCCATGGAGCTCACCAGTAAGTGGTGGCATTGTGAAAAGCTCCTCTCATCATCCAGACAAATCTTGTGGAAAATTTGAGATTCCATTTCTGTTAAAAGTGATGCTGTTATGAAGGAGGGGTGTGATATTCCCACAAGGGATATTCGTCATGCCATTAATATATTGGCACATTAAGGACATTTGGGAGAGACACTTACCAAGAAATGTGTCAGGGGGGTATTTTTGTGGCCTTACATGGATTCTCAAATTTCATGATTTGTTAAGCAATGTTCCATATGTCTTAATTCTGACAAATTTCTTGTCACCAATAAGGTTCATTCCATAGATTTTCCTCACAGGCCTAGGGATAAGTTAGCACTAGATATTTTGGGTCCCTTTCATAATTTATCTCAGTGTAATGTGTATGCTTTTGTTCTTATTGATTATTTTTCCAAATGGGTTAAAATCAAAGGGTGTCTCAACCTACCACAGATACCACCATTCAATTACTAAGGGCAATGTTTTTTTGAAGAAAGGTTGCCTTTAAGTATTTTTACAGATAATTGGTAAACAATTTACTTCCTGGAAGTCGCAAAAGTTCTTTAAGGACATAGGAATTTGTCATTGGAAGGCCATTGTATTCGCCATACACAAATGTCTTTTCAAAGGTTTAGCGGAGGTTTAGTTGAGGCAGTACAAGCTGCATTGGCTAACGAGGTTGATGTTAAGAAATACAAAATAAAAGAAATGGGCATATCACTCTTCTCCCAATTTACTTATTAGGTTTTACCCCTTTTGCCATGCATACGGATAGAATCCCTTGCATGTCTCTTAATCCTACATGGATTAAGGGGGAATTACCTGTCCTAGATCGTAACGAGATGTATCACAAACCTAAAATGAATTTTGGATTAAAAAGTAGTTCAGAGTGTGTAAAGTCTACAAATTCGAACTTGAAGGTAGGTGATTAGGTCAAAACCAGTTGCCTAATCATGTTTAAAAAAGTGATCTTAAATTTTCTAAAGCCTTAAAAATTGTCATATTGGAAAAATATTCGGCGAAATTTAACAATGATTCATTGTGGAGAATCATCAGATTAGCCAAAGTAGATGAATGTTTGCTGGACAATGAGGTTACTAATGATGTTGATGTAAAAAAAAAAAATATATATGAAGGACTTTCTGATTTAGGTTCACAATTTCCTTCTTTTGCAGATTACAATATCAATTCTTTACATGGCATTATGGGCGTCTTTATGAACATGGCAGTCCAGACTGTCATGCCGGCGGCAGCGGAAATTACTGCCACCGGCATGGGGGTCTGGACCGCCATATAAAGAACAAGGGAAGACCACCACAGGCGGCCCTCCGCCACTGCCATGCTTCTGCCTACAGGCAGCCTGACGATGGCGGATTTCTCTATCCGACAGGGCAGCGCTGCAGGCAGTGCCACCCTCCGGACAAAGAACCCTTGTTCCTCCAGCCTTTCCCTGACGATTTCCCCCGCCAGGGAAAGGCTGGCGGAGGGAATGCTCCGGGGGTCCCCGTGCACAGCCCAGTCGCGCAGGTTACTGCCCGATTTACGGGTAGTGATCTGCGCAACGGGTGCTGCTGCACCTGCCGCACTGCGGCATTGACGACGGCTCCATGTGGAGCCGTCGACAATGTCCTGGCCCAGCATTGCGCTGGGCCAGCTGGCGGAGACTATGTTTCCGCACGCCGGCCCAGTGAAATGTATATTATAGGGCCAGCGGGCTCATCTAGGGGCTGGCGGTCTATGTTTAGACTGCCAGTATGAACACAGCGGGGAATCCCGCCGTGTTCGTAATGAGCCCCTATGTCTTCGGGGGCATGTGATTCCTCTCAAGAGTTGGGTAATAAAGGGCCCAAATTGGAAGTACCTGGGGGCATATTTATACCCCATTTGCGCCGAATTTGCATCATTTGTTTTACGCAAATTTGGTGCAAAACTAACTCCTTATTCATATTTTGTTGTTAGACCAGTCTAACATCAAAATATTGGAGTTTGTACCATTTTTCAGATGCGTGAACCTACCTTGCGTCAATGAGATGCAAGGCAGGCGTTCCCACCTAAAAAATGGTGCTAACCCCATGTTCTGCTTTCCTGCTCTTATCTCATATCCGAGCTTACAGAACCTCTCTGGAATGCACTTCTGAGTTTAAAGAAGACATTTAGGGGCATATTTATACTCTGTTTGCGCCGAATGTGCGTCAATATTTTTGACGCACAATCGGCGCAAACCCTGCCCCATATTTATACTTTGACGTCTGACCCCGCGGGCGTCAAAATTCCACCATGTGCGTCATTTTCTGGAAGGGGGAACCAGCCTTGCGTTAATTATATGCAAGGTAGGCGCTCCCTTCCAAAAAATGACTTTAAGGCCTGTGCCCCTTATTTATACTCTGGCGTCATTTTGACGCACAGGAGGGGGTGGGCCTTAAAAAACGGCGCACAGCCTGATGTGCGCCGTTTTTTAACGCCTGGGTCAGGGCAGGCGTTAAGGGACGTGTGGGCTCGGAAGGAGCCCAGAGGTGCCCTCCCCTGCCCCCAGGGACACCCCCTGCCACACTTGCCCAGCCCCAGGAGGACACGCAAGGATGGAGGGACCCATCCCAGGGAAGTAAAGGTAAGTTCGTGTAAGTATTTTTTTCTGATTTTTTTTGTGGCATAGGGGGGCCTGATTTGGGCCCCCCTACATGCCACTATACCCAATGACCATGCCCAGGGGACATAAGTCCCCTGGGCATGGCCATTGGGGAAGGGGTCATGACTCCCGTCTTTGCTAAGACAGGAGTCATGTCAATGGAGGTTGGGCGTAAAAAAAAATGGCGCAAATCCGGTTTGAGGCCTGAATTTTGCCTCAGACCTGACTTGCACCATTTTTTGACGCACAACCCCCATTTTCCCATACGCCGGCACTGCCTGGTGTGAGTAATTTTTTTTTACGCACACCAGTCCGCAGCGCCGGCTAACGTCATTCCATTAATAAGGCACCTGCATGGCGCGTTGGAATGGCGTTAGCCGGCGGTAAAAATTTTCAAAAAGTATAAATATGGGCCTTATTGTTCACCACAAGGTTCCTGAGAGATGAAATTAGTAGATTGGAAGCACACGTTCAAAAGTAGTCGCAGCAATGAAAGCAAAATATATCAAAGTACTTCTCAGTTGCAATTTACACAGCAAATACATATGATTATATTATAGCATAACTTCAAAGCAAAGCATAAAAGTCAAAATTCATCACAGTATGGGCAAGGCTGTAGGGCCTATATCCAGCTTCATCTTTCTGGGGTCTGCAAGTTGATGACTCTGGTCAACTGCGAGAAAGAGATTTTCTACCCAAACGGGAGACAGGCAACTGACGTCTCCGCTCCTGTCTGAAGTCAAGCAGATTCAATCTACTCCTGCTGTAGTCCAGAGTCATCCTTAAAAGCAAACTCAGTGTGAAAACCGAAGAAACTTGGAGAGTGGCCAATTCTCCCGAGCTCACTCGTTCTCAGACTGGATTGCGAGGTAAACACAAAATCTACGTGCTCTTATCAGCTAAGGTCTGGTGTGAAGAAAACAGCTTGGTCCATCTTGTGGAAAAACACAGCTTGGAAAAACACAGCTCATCTGCAATGTCTCAACTGCAATGTCCAACCCCACGTTAAAGCCAATAGACAGATAACCTAAATATCAAATGTAACGTCTAATGTCATGTCAAAGCCAACAGGCAGCTAAACTGAATACCAAATGTAATGTCTAATGCCATGTTAAAGCCAATAGGCAGCTGACCTGAATACAAAATGTAATGGCTAATGCCATGTCAAAGCCAATAGGCAGCTAAACTGAATACAGAACATTGAGCAACTAATATGCGCAATGGTGAAACACAAAGTCATTGGTCAAACACAATTAATAGCATCACAATCCACCCTATGACCAATGCATTTTTGTTTACATACCTCTTATTTCAAACAAAAACAAAAACATCAACACAAAAACATTAAAAGCAAATCAGATTTGAATGTTAAAAGCAATCACTGTAAAGCAATGGAAGTGTATTAACATATTGATCTCATAACTTTTCACATCAGATAACATCAACACAGAAAAGACTGAAACTTATATATTCTGATTGAACAGTGTCTCTAAAATAGCAATTTGATGTAGCATGAGTTCTACTCCTGTAAAGGTACATGGTCCACCTGAAAAGTTAGCTGGAATGTAAGCGAAAGTCAGAGTTCCACACAAAAAAAACCAGACAGTTAACTGTTAAGGGTGCTTAGTTCCAGTGGAAGAACGTAATCAAACAAGCTGAACTTGAACTGAAGGCACCAGTTGTGCAAAATGGATCCATGGGGACTGTACTTTAATCAATCAGGTTCAGGTTGGGGGTTCGGTCCCTTCCCCGACCCCACACGCACACACCCAAAGGGAGACCACACAGCACACTCATGGTCAGTGGTGAAACGTGGTAGGATCTGCAAAAGAAAAAAGTATGACTTTTCTTGCAAATAACATTTGTCATCTGAAATGTGCCCTTCTTCCTTTCCGTGTTTTACAATCAGCAGGATGTTTTTGGGGCCCTTTGTTATAATTTCTGCAGGTTCTGGAGGGTCATTTGGGGCTTCAACCACCACCTCAGCACTGAGGTTTTTATCTGCCGCACCACAGCTTCCCTTTCCTTGCACTGTCAGAAGGGCTGGGGCAGACTCCATCTTTACCAAACCTCCATTCACTGCATTTTTGACAAGTTGGGCCATTCTGTCTCCAATTTGTATGGATAAATCAGATTATTTTCTAGTTATCAGCATAATTTTGATTTCTCCTTGATAATCTGCAGCAATCACTCCCCCTAGAACCTGATCAATTTGCCATATCTGTCCTGGTAACTTTCCTCTCTCCAACTGATCTTTGACTGTTTGTGGGAAAGATTGCTGTTGTGCATGCTGACAAATAGGCACAATCACAGTTTTTATCAAATCTAGGGGAATGTGCATCTCTCTAATCTCTGCCCACCTGTAAGTGGCTTTTTCTCCCAGCTGTCCACATTTCTGGTGCACCCACTTAGCCATCCCCACTAAGTCAGAATTCTGGGTGGACACTTCTGTTCGTTTCTCTTTAACATCTGCAAGGGAATTGAACCAGTTAGGTACAAGCCATGTGGAAAACCAAACGGCTAAACCATTGGCAGTGAACCAAGAATCAGTGTAAAAATTACACATCTCAAGCAGCTCTTGCTTTAAAGTCTGACACACATTGTACAACACTGTTCCTTCTCCTGTGCTAGACAACAACTTTTCAATAACTGGATTGTAATCATTAGTCAAACACACACGCTTTTTATCCTCAGCGGACACAAATTCAAATGGTGCACTCAATTTCACTGGTGACTCTTTTACCTGTGGTACTCCCTGCACCCTCTACAAATCCTGAAAAGGGGCTTGTGACACCTGTTCATGTAGGGCTGCAGTGACTCTAGCCCTGTCTTGCATGTACCAGATCCAGTGTATGATAATAGCCTTTTGTGCCTGTCCTAAACTG
This sequence comes from Pleurodeles waltl, assembly GCF_031143425.1. Lineage (NCBI taxonomy): Eukaryota > Metazoa > Chordata > Amphibia > Caudata > Salamandridae > Pleurodeles > Pleurodeles waltl. The sequence continues at coordinate 245,437,972 of NC_090449.1, read as the reverse complement.
TGAGAGTTAGGTGAATTCATCACCCACTGCATGCTTGATATTTCAGGTTTCATACTCCAAAGTTCCAGGGGCACTCTTGTCTTCTCCTGTTCCTGTACATGTAAATCAGTGTTTCCCTCTTGCACTGCGCAGAAACCTAAAGTCTGAATTATTTCATTTGAAGCGCGCAGCTGCTTATATTTTTTCCTAGTTACTTTATACCAAAGTGTTAAGATTTCACTCAGATGAGGGCTATACTGTTTCCAAAAATCAAACAAGCTCATGAAACTCGGTGTCTTTTGCTTAGTGCAAACAGTAAGAAACTCTAAAATCTTTTGTTTTACTTGTGCCAGTAACTGCACATTTTGCGACAGTACTTCTGCCATGTCCGAATTAATTTTTCTTTGCAGAAGCGGTCTGTAAATAACATTCTGAGCTCTGTTCTCAGTGTTTTCTGTTAAGGAATGTGGGGTGTTTTGCTCTATGCTCAACTCACACGGAGGCTCAGACTGGCTCACAGCTGTCTTAACCCCCTCATTACTGGAAGGGAAAAAGCCAGATTCTTCTAAAACAGCAGTTTTATAGATTTCAGCATTATCTTGCATTAATGTGTTCTGGCTAATTTGCTCACGTAAATTCTTATTTTCATGTTCTAACTGCCTACATCTCTCCTGCATTTTTCTGTAAGCAGATAAAAGTACACAAACCCTTCTGTCAAGAACAAAAGGAACATCATTTCTTTCAAAAGGCACATTTTCTAAATATGCTTTATCACAGCAAGAAAACATGTTTCTCACAGCACCATAAGGCAGTTTAACTTCACATGTATTTTCAAACATGGTCTGCCGTGCTTCTGTAATTCTCTAAACAACAAAAAACAATCACACTTTTAAATCGTGCACTTCGAAATCTCAAATTCCGACTCTGAAAACAGACGACTGCGCCAAAATGTTCTGCTTTCCTGCTCTTATCTCATTAACCGAGCTTACAGAACCTCTCTGGAATGCACTTCTGAGTTTAAAGAAGACATTTATTGTTCACCACAAGGTTCCTGAGAGAAGAAATTAGTAGATTGGAAGCACACGTTCAAAAGTAGTTGCAGCAATGAAAGCAAAATATATCAAAGTACTTCTCAGTTGCAATGTACACAGCAAATACATATGATTATATGATAGCATAACTTCAAAGCAAAGCTTAAAAGTCCAAATTTATAAGAAACCTAAGAAAGGTAACTATAGGAAAGTATTTATTTATTATTAAAGTGCCAACTTGGGGCACCCTGCATGGCACAGGGTGCAATGACCATACCCAGGGGACACTGGCCCCTGTGCTGGCCATTGGGGTGGTGGGCATGACTACTGTCTTGTTAAAGACAGGAGTCATGTGGTATGGATGGTTTTGCATCAGAAAATGACGTAAGGCAGGTCAGAGTCATCTTTTTTTACCCTAACCAGCCTAATGTCATTTTTTGGTGCAAAACCCCCTTCTCCCATACCGCCAGCCCCACCCGGCTAACTTTATTTTTGTTTTTACGCTAGGCCACCCTTTGTACCGGCTTGCGCCTTTCTATAAATATGCCGCCTGGCTGGTGCTCAGGAATGGCACAAGCCGGTGCTAAAAACTTTGTGATGCAAAACTGCTTTAGTGCAGTTTTGCACCAAAAAGTAAAAAATATACCCCCTGGTCTTTCAATCAAAAACTTGGAGGTTAATTTAACTCGTTCCCCGGGTCAAGGAAATTACTCTCAACAAGTGGCGGAGTCACCTTTAATGTACAGTCGACCAAAGAGAGAGATTGTGGCACCTAAAAAATGTTTGAGTTAACATTGTAAAGGGAGGAGATGTGTTGTATTTTCAGTGTATTGCTATATTTGTTTTGTCTACATATGTAAAGCCCATACGTGTTGTTTTCTGTTTAAGAATAGCAGCAGTATTTTTATTCAATCGTCTTCCCCTGTTTCTGTTATGCCTCCTGTTTCTTTCACAAGGGCATATTCTAAAAGTGTTTTTCTTTACAGCTTCAGTCAGTTGGAGTTTAGATGGTCTTCTGAGTCGTTCGTTCTCCGCAGCTGGGGACACTTACCTGTGCATAAACTTGTTTCCATCCTCGCCGAGCCTCCTTTTCTGCGCATTTCTGTTGCTTATTACTATATTTGGGAGTTAAACCAGTACTAATGTGGTGAAACCTATACCCAGACGGTGATAGCGAGTGTAAAAATTATAAAATAATGAAGCAATACTGTCACAAAATGTGCCACATTACATTGAATAATTTGCCTTTTCTTGTCGCATAATTTAGTCAATGCTGCCGTATAAACTGGAATCCCTATGCCACATAATCCCAGTGGCCCTACATAATAAAAGATGTAGAGACAGCCTTACTGCACTACGTTTCATAACACGTGGGAAATTCCTGCAGACACCATTAACGCAGACTGCACAACAAATCAAAAGATAAGGTATATATTAAACAGAACACATCCTACATATTTTAGAAAAAAAACTAGCTCCCAAAATAGTTCTTAGCAGAGAGAAGCTGCTTTCCGCAGAATTAATTGTTTATGCCAGATTGCTGTAAATGTCCAACCTTCTGTTCAAGTCTCGCAACCCCAATCGTTGATATATTTGAGTTAGGTGTGTTTTGAGGATTTCTTCACAGACCCATAACGGTAAAAGTACTTTACTTTCATATTATTTTACACATATTAAAAATATTAAAGACATTACCGTACGTAACAGCAAGATGAAATGGGCTGGCGTAGCCACAGTGAGGATTCAGCGAATTTACATTAATTCTAGGAAAGCTTAACAACATGGACACAATGCGGGTGTTTCCAAAGGTCACCGCGGCATGAAGTGGCGTGTTTCCGTTCTCTGCCATCTGGTTTATATCAGGCTTCAGAAAGACCTAGAAAAAATAATATAACGTGGTTACTTAATTGCCGGTCTGTGCGCTGCAGTAACAATATGTCAGAGCTCAAGAACCAGAAGGTGCGCTTTGGGTGTAACTATACCTACTCGAGATCCCATGAAAGGAAAGTGAAATCGGGGTCTAAGACCCGTGTTGCCCGGAGAGCACACGCAGGGCCGGCTTTTGGGCGGTGCGAGCGGTGCGACCGCACCGGGCACCGACGTCAAGGGGGCGCTGTGTTTATCAATAATTCCCAAAACTTGCTATTTGAAAGCACCAGCTGAAAAGTTCCTTGTGCGTTTAGCCCTCAAGAAACAATTAAAATGTCAAGATACCTCTTGTGATTAATGTTTCTGCTAGAGAGAGAGATGGGAGTTTTGCCTAATGGTAGCTTTGACTCAACATAAAGGAGCATAGAGGGTTAATATGCCTGCTGCAAAAAACAGAACTTTGTGGCATATTTAAGAAAAGTGGCGCTGCACACTTTTCTTGCACCCCCTTAGCCCTCCCTAACGCCACCATGTGTGCTTCAAATTTAAAATACGGTGCACCATTGTGGTAGTTAGGGGACTAGCGTCAGAATTATTTACGCTAGTCCAGCGCTTTGCAGGATTAGCATCAATTTTGACGTTAATCTTGCAAAGCACCGAGAGGCCCATTGTAACCAATGGAAGCCTCCTTTTAATGCCTGCTCTGGGCAGGCGTTGAAAGTGCCAGAAAAAAAATGACGCAAAGAAATCTAACAGATGCCCCCTTTGCATACATTATGCCTGGCCCAGGCATAATGTAGCGCAAAGGGTTACAAAGTGGCGCGAATCATGCATTGCGCCTCCTTGTATATATGGTGCAGTGTTTTTGGCCTCCTAACGCCCCTTTAGTGTAAAAAAATGACACTAAGGCGGTGTTAGAGTGGCACTAGGAGCTCTTAAATATGCCCCTATGACAGTGCTTAATTTGTGCTTGTTGTTTCCGGTGCGGAGCACCTGCACTTATTTTTGAGAGCCAGCACTTATTTTTGAGAGCCGGCACTTATTTTTCTGCCTCAAGCATTTACTGCGAGAAAAAGACACATATGGGAAAGACGGAGGAAGAGAAAACCGAAAAAGCGTCACAGTGGGAAAAGGCAGAAAACCACAATAGTGAGATGAAGGGGCAGGAAGTGCCTGTAAATGGATTGAAGAGGACCGAGATGGCTTCAGGATTACGCTGCCTCTGTATTCCGTGTTCAGACATTTAATTACAGCAGCCGTCTGTTTAAGCGGAGCGCTTTGGGCACGGGCACCTATTTATTTACAAATTAAGCACTCCCATATGGGGCATATTTGCAAAAAGAACGAGTTACTTACCTTCGGTAACGACTTTTCTGGTGGATACATTAGCTACCTGTGGATTCCTCACCTCATGAATACTCCCATGGCGCCAGCATTCGACGGAAATCTTCTTACTAGTCTCTGCACGTCGACGAGGACGTCACTGTCGCCCACGCGACGCCGTCTGACGTCATACAGGCAATAAGAGGTCCTCGACGACGTGCGGACGTCAGTACCAATCATTTTTTACGTGCATGAGAACAACCAGGCAATGCAATGAAAGAGCAAGGCAACATCCATTATATTGTAAAAATACACCACATTGTATGAATAACTGTAAATCTTTTTATGTACATATATATATATATAAAACTCTCTCTTTTAAAATATATACACACACCAAGTATATACATAAAGATATATACATATATACATATATATATATATAAATATATTATATATACATCTATTGCACCCTCAAAGACCAAGAGGAGCGCACTCAAGGATTACTTGGTAAGACCAGAAAGGCAACGGGGAGGCGGGTGGGACCGTGAGGAATCCACAGGTAGCTAATGTATCCACCAGAAAAGTCGTTACCGAAGGTAAGTAACTGGTTCTTCTGATGGATACAACTACCTGTGGATTCCTCACCTCATGAATAGAGTCCCAAAGCAGTACCACGCCCGGCGGTGGGTGCCTAAATGGTCAAACCAAGAAATCCTGCAGCACTGACCGTGCAAAATGGCCGTCCCTTCTAACCTCAGAATCCAAACAGTAATGTTTTGCAAAAGTGTGAAGGGACGACCAAGTTGCGGCCTTGCAGATGTCGACCACAGGAACACCTCTGGCCAAGGCCGAAATGGCCGACTTAGCTCTGGTGGAATGAGCTCTAATGCCCTCAGGAGGATCCTTCTTTGCCAAAGAGTAACATATTTTAATGCAAAGAACAACCCACCTGGATAGTGTTCTCTTGTGGACTGCCTTTCCTCTCCTCTTGCCCACGTATCCAATAAACAGCTGATCCTCCAGCCTGAAATCCTTTGTTCTATCGATAAAGAAGCTCAACGCTCTCTTTGGGTCCAGACGGTGCAGTCTTTCTTCCTCTTTGGAAGGATGAGGCGGAGGATAGAACGTGGACAAAGTAATTGCCTGAGCCAAATGGAAGGGTGAAACAACCTTCGGGAGGAAAGCAGCCTTGGTCCTCAACACCACCTTATCCCCATAAAAAGTTGTATAAGGGGGTTTTACTGATAAGGCCTGCAACTCACTCACTCTCCTTGCTGATGTTATAGCTATCAGGAAGACTGTTTTTAAAACCAAATACCTCAAGGGGCAAGAATGCATAGGTTCAAAAGGGGACCCCATAAGGAAAGTCAGGACTAAGGACAAATCCCATTGCGGCATAACGAATGGCTTTGGAGGATATTGATTTAGAAGACCTTTCAAGAATCTGATAACAATAGGGGATTTAAATAAAGATGGTTGGTCTGGAAGACATAAGAAGGCTGACAAGGCCGATAAATAACCTTTAATGGTAGCCACTGCACAACCTTTCTGCGCCAGAGATAGAGCAAAAGACAAAACGTCCGATAGATGAGCATGCAAAGGATCAATCTGCCTCTCTCCACACCACGCAACAAATTTAGACCACCTATTAGTGTAGATAGATTTAGTGGAGTGTCGCCTGGCCGCTAATATAACATCCACTACCTCAGGCGGGAGAGAGAAGGAACTCAGGTTGCCCCGTTCAATCTCCAGGCATGTAGGTGCAGACTCTGGAGGTTGGGGTGTAGAACCTGCCCCTGCGACTGCGAGAGGAGGTCTGCCCTGAAAGGGAGATGGAGCGGCGGGCACATTGAGAGTTGGAGAAGGTCGGAGTACCACACCCTCCTTGGCCAATCCGGAGCTATTAAGATTACTAGAGCCCGGTCTTGGCGAATACTCGAGGAATCAAGGGTATGGGAGGAAACGCGTAAAGCAACTGGCTGCACCAGGTCATTTGAAACGCGTCCCCCAACGCTTCCTGCATCGGATACTGAAGGCTGCAGAACAACGGACAATGCGCGTTCTCTCGAGTGGCGAACAGATCTACCCGAGGAAACCCCCACCTCTGGAAGATTAAACGGACTTGATCTGGATGGAGACGCCACTCGTGGTCTGCCGAGAAGCGGCGACTGAGACTGTCCGCACGCACGTTCAAAACTCCGGCCAGATGGTTTGCTATCAAGCAAATCCGATGGTCCTTTGCCCAGGACCATAGTCGAAGAGCTTCTCTGCAGAGAAGGTACGACCCCACTCCTCCCTGCTTGTTTATGTACCACATCGTGGTAGTATTGTCCGTTAGGACCTGTACCGACTGACCACGAAGGGAAGGGAGGAAGGCCTTGAGAGCCAGACGTACAGCCCGTAATTCTAACAGATTGATGTGAAAAATCTGTTCCTCTGGAGACCAAAGACCTTTGATCTCCAGATCCCCCAGATGAGCTCCCCACCCTAGAGTGGAAGCATCCGTTATGACTGTGGCCACTGGTGGCGACTGCTGGAACGGCTTTCCTTGCGAAAGATTGTTGCTTACAATCCACCACTTCAAATCCACAGCAGCATCTCTGGAGATCTTGACAGTACCCTCTAGATCCCCTCTGTGTTGAGACCACTGCCTTCGGAGGCACCACTGAAGAGCCCTCATGTGCCAGCGAGCATGCGTGACCAACAGAAAGCAGGAGGCAAAAAGACCGAGCAGACGAAGGACCTTGAGGACTGGAACTACCGCTCCATTTCGAAACATTGGAACCAAATCCTGAATATCTTGAATCCGCTGAGGCGGAGGAAAGGCCCGACCCAATGTTGTATCCAGTACTGCCCCTATGAACAGGAGGCGCTGAGAGGGCTCTAGGTGAGATTTGGGCTCGTTCACTGAAAAACCCAGGTCGAACAACAACTGGGTTGTTGACTGCAGATGATGCGACACAAGCTCCGGGGACTTGGCTTTGATCAACCAGTCGTCCAAGTAAGGGAATACTGCTATTCCCTTCCTTCTGAGTTCTGCCGCAACCACCGACATCACCTTCGTGAAGACTCGAGGTGCTGAAGTAAGACCAAACGGAAGGACCGCAAACTGATAGTGTTGCGATCCCACCACAAACCGGAGATACTTCCTGTGTGACTTGAGTATCGGGATATGAAAGTAAGCATCCTGCAAGTCGACAGACACCATCCAGTCTTCCTTGTTCAACGCCAAAAGCACCTGTGCTAGGGTCAGCATCTTGAATTTTTCCTGCTTGAGGAACCAATTCAAGATCCTCAGGTCCAGAATTGGTCTCAAACGACCATCCTTCTTGGGAATCAGGAAATACCTTGAGTAAACTCCTTGACCCCTTTCCTGCTCCGGGACCAACTCCACCGCGCCCTTTAAAAGGAGGACTTCTACCTCCTGTTCTAGCAACAGGAGGTGTTCTTGTGAACAATACGAAGGGCGGGGCGGGATGAGGGGCGGAAACTCCCGAAAAGGAAGGGTGTAGCCTTTTCCCACAACACTGAGAACCCAATTGTCCGACGTAACAGTCTCCCATTTGGTGAGAAAATGCTGTAATCTTCCCCCTACAGGAGAGGCGTGAGTTGGAAATGGTGGAAGCCTAAGGCTGCTTCCCCTGCTGCACCCCGCCAGAGGATGAGGAAGAGGCAGAGTGCTGCTGAGAGGCTCCTCTGGTGCGGACCCTACCTCTCCCCCTAAAAGATCTATAGGGATGGGAAGAGGCAGGTTGCTGATATCTTCCCCGAAAGGAAGAGGAGGAAGAGCCACGCCCAAATCCACGAAACCTCCTGAAAAACCTGGAAGAGGCCGTGGAAGAAGGAGCTTGGAGCCCTAACGACTTAGCCGTGGCCCTGCTTTCCTTAAAACGTTCCAAGGCCGAATCAGCCTTAGCCCCAAACAGTTTGTCCCCATCAAACGGGAGATCCAACAATGTGGACTGTACATCAGCCGAAAAGCCCGAGTTACGGAGCCAGGCCTGTCTCCTTGCCACCACAGTTGTGCCCATTGCTCTGGCTACCGAGTCGGTGGTATCCAGTCCCGTCTGGATAATTTGGGTCGCAGCAGCCTGGGCATTTGAGACAAGATCCAAAAGACCCTGGGGAAGCTCTGTAAACGAAGAGGAGATGTCATCCATCAGAGCATGAATATACCTCCCCAGGATACAGGTTGCATTGGTGGCTTTTAACGCCAGACTGCAGGACGAAAAAATCTTCTTCGACTGCGCCTCTAGCTTCTTTGAATCTCTGTCCCCAGGCACCGTCGGAAAAGAACCAGGCGCTGACTTGGACGAACAGGAGGCCTGCACCACCAAGCTCTCCGGCGTAGGGTGCCTGGACAGAAAACCAGGGTCAGTTGGAGCCGCCCGATACCTCCTGGCCGCGGCTCTGTGAACTGCTGGGGAAGATGCCGGCCTCTTCCACACCTCTAAAACCGGATCCAGCAGAGCGTCATTAAAAGGTAACAGAGGCTCCGCCGCGGCTGAGGCCGGATGTAACACCTCTGTCAAAAGGTTTTGTTTCGCCTCCACCACCGGCAAAGGCAGGTCCAAAAAACTAGCTGCCTTCCGTACCACTGCATGAAAGGAAGAAGCCTCCTCAGTATATTCCCCCGGGGACGAAAGGTCCCACTCAGGGGAAGTGTCCAGCCCACTGGCCGACTCCAGTCCACGCAGCCCATCACCCGAGTCCTCTAGCTCTCCTTCCTCTAGGGCTCGTTGGTACTCCTGCTCTTCTAGTACCCGGAGAGCACGTCTCCTTGAATGCAGTCGTTGCTCAATCCGCGGAGTCGACAATGCCTCCGCCGAAGTCGGAGATCGGCGCCGATCTTCCGAAGCCACCGACGCCGCATCCGGCGCCACAGGTAACTTCGGCGCCGACTGAAGAGCAGTTGAAACGGATGGACCCACCGGAGTCACAGGCCGAAATCTCGACGTCGACGGGATGGAAATCCCTGGGGCCAATCCTTCCGAAGCCACCGGAGCGGCCACCGGCGCCGACACTGGCGCCGAGCCCACGTTCCCAAACGGGAGAAAGGGCATAAAGGGTGCCGGCCGAAGAGGCGCAGGATCACCCAAAGAAAAGGCCAAAGGCCCAGCCGGAGCACCCCCTGGAGCCATCTGTTGGAAGATGGCATACATCGCATTCAAGAATGCGGAACTATCGGCTCCAGGGGTGGGAAAAGCCGGATACTGGGGTGCCTGTCTCGGAGGCGACCCCGACGCCGGCCTCGGCGTCTGCGCCGGAGAAAACACCTGAGGCTCCAATACCTCAATCACCGACGCCTGTCCAGGTGAAGTTGGAGACGCCGGAGAAGGCAACGGCGTCGAAGGATGCGGCGTAACCGTGGGGCTGACCTCCCATGTTCTTCGGCGCCGATCCGGAGACCTGGAACGAGCCTCCCTTGAATGACGCCGAGATTCTCTACGGCGCCGGGAGTCTCGATGACGCCGATGTCTTGGAGAAGACTTCTTGTGATGCTTCTCCTTTGACTTGGCCATAAACAGCTTCGCTTCACGTTCTTTAAGAGCCTTTGGATTCATGTGCTGACATGAATCACAAGTCGAGACGTCGTGGTCGGAGCTCAAACACCAAAGGCAATCGGAATGAGGATCCGTCACCGACATCTTGCCTCCACACTCACGACAAGGCTTAAATCCAGACTTTCTCTGCGACATTATTTCCACAGCGAAAGACTACGCAGCAAGATATACACTGTAACCGCAAGAGTAACAGTTGCTCCCTCGAAGATAACCGTTTCGAATGCACGGAAAAAAGGGAACTGACGTCCGCACGTCGTCGAGGACCTCTTATTGCCTGTATGACGTCAGACGGCGTCGCGTGGGCGACAGTGACGTCCTCGTCGACGTGCAGAGACTAGTAAGAAGATTTCCGTCGAATGCTGGCGCCATGGGAGTATTCATGAGGTGAGGAATCCACAGGTAGTTGTATCCATCAGAAGTGGCCCTGCACACAGTGCTGCACCACTTTTCTTGCACCTTTTAGCACCCCCCCCTAACTCCGCCATGTATTCATCCTCTTTAAAATACGGTGCACCATGGCAGTAGTTTGGGAACTAGCGTCAGAATTTTTTATGCTAGTCCGGCGCTTCGCAGGATTAGCGTAAAAAATGTTGACGCTAATCCTGCAAAACACCCAGAGGCCCATTGTAACCAAAGGAAGCCTCCTTTTAATGCCTGCTGTGTGCAGGCATTAAAAGTGCTGGAAAACAATGACGCAAAGAAATCTGTCAGATTTCTTTGCGCCATTGTTTTGGTCCTCCCCATAATAGGGGGATGCCCCCTTTGCAAACATTATGCCTGGCGCAGGCATAATGAAGCGCAAAAGGTTACAAAGTGGCACAATGCATGCATTGAGCCACTTTGTAAATATGGCACAGAGTTTTGGGCCTGCTAACACCACATTAGCGTAAAATAAATTACACAAATGTAGCGTCAGAATGGCACTAGGGCCTCTTAAATATTTGAAAAAAGTGGTGATGCACACAGTGCTGCACCACTTTTCTTGCACCCCTTTGCGTTCCCCTAACGCCACCATGTGTGCGCTGTATTTAAAATATGGCGCAACATGGTGGTAGTTAGGGGACTAGTGTCAGAATTTTTTACACTTGTCCTGCGCTTTGCAGGATTAGCGTCAATTTTGATGCTAATCTTGAAAGCACCCAGAGGCCCATTGTAACAAATGCTCTGAGCAGGCATTAAAAGTGCCAGAAAAAAATGTAGCAAAGAAGTCTGTCAGATTTCTTTGCACCAATTTCTTGGCCCTTCCTAACGGGAGGATGCCACCTTTGCATACATTTTGCCTGGCGCAGGCATAATGTAGCGAAAAGGGATACAAAGTGGCGCAATGCTTGCATTGCGGCACTTTGTAAATATGGCACAGTGTTTTTGGCCTTCTAACGCCACATTAGCGTAAAAACAGTACACTGATGTGCCGTTAGAATAGTTCTAGGGGCTCTTAAATAATATGCCCCTATATTTTATGTGGCTAGCTGAGTGGATTAGTAAAACCAGCCTTTACAGGTGCTTTAAAACACATGAATGTATGTGAAAGAAGAGCGATGGAGAGATGAGGGGCACATTTGCTGGGTGGTCGTGAGTGAAACAAAGGAGGAGGTCATGGGGTGGGGGGCGCCACAATAAATTGTCGCACAGGGTGCCACCATTTCTAAAGCCGGCCCTGAGCACACTAATGAATCCATACGCATGAATGTGAGCTCTTGTGGGGTATAAAGTCACCCTTCCTTTTAAACTTCTAAAAAGGCGAACACCATTTGCCTTAGATCAGTGGTTCCCAACCTTTTGACTTCTGTCGACCCCCACTTTATCATCAATGGAACACCGGGGACCCCCACTGAATCATTATTGGAATCAGGGAGCCCCTACTGAGTCATTACTGAAAGCGGGGAACTCCAGTCTAAACATTGTCCATGATTTGAAACGCAAAACAATACACAAAAATACAGAAGCAAGCATTCATCAAAGATATACAGAAATGATAACATGTTTTATTTAATCTGCAAACAATTATACATAATAAAAATAAAAAATGTAATGTAGCAAGGTTAGAGCTTTTCTGAATTCAGTTGAAGCCACACATCACCCATACTATATTTTTTTGATGCACCTGTACTGCTCCCATGAAACAATCTGAGGATACTGATTTAATTATTTGCCTCCAATTTCAAATTCCTTGACCTTTACAGTACATTCTAAACATTTCAGTTCTATATTTAGCCACTTTATGTATATACACTTTATTAATCTGTTACTATTATTTAATTTTCTAAACAGTCGTGACCCCCTGAGGAGGCTTCGCGGACCCCCATGAGTCCCAGGACCAGAGGTTGGGGGACCACTGCCTTAGATATTAAAAACTGTTTTCTCACCCTTAGAACTCACTTTTGCTTAAAGTCCCTGAAAGAGAAATAACTATTTGGACCCAAAATTACCAGGTTAAAATATGCGTGTTTTCACAATTCTGTGGGCTTTCAGGCTCAGATTCTTCATCGCCCCAAGAGATGTTACATCTAAGCAAATGAGCCACAGCAGGCCTCGGGGTCTGAAGCAGCAGTCTACCTACCATTTGTGCAGTGGCACTGGGGCACAGATCCCAGAAGGGGCCATCGAACAATGACAACTGCTGTATTTACTACCCCAACATCAGTCAAAGGAGGCATTTTCCTTGCTTGCACCAGGGCCTATGGCACCTTTGCTACACTACTGAAGGTGTCTGGGCAGGCTCTGTTGTTTCTGTTGGGTACCACTGCTGGAGGGTTTGGGAAGGGGCAAAGCTGCGCCTGACTTTGTAGTCCAAGCCTCGGGCCAGAGGTTCTTTTACCAGATGCAGATCCGCCACCAGCAACAACAGCTTCCAGTGTTATAGAATCCAGTATTTCCTGGTCCAGTAACACCAGGCAACTTGTGATTGGCAAGGTGATAGTCCCCCCTTGGGGACACTGTTCTGCTGAACACATAACAAGGCTGTAATCTAGACACTCATGCTAGGATGTGAAGCACTGCGTGTCAATATAGGAAGGAAAGTAAGTTACTCTCTATGTATTGTACTCCTCGTTCCTTTCTGGCAACCCTATCTGTCCCTGCACCTTGACTGCACCTTGAGTGAATCTCCTTTTCTTCCTCTGCAGTGTGATATATGTCAGGCCACCATGCCAGACAGGCCCATTACACCTTAATTCTCCCAAGTCTTGCAACCGCACAAACCTGTCATATTGAACATAGTAGTGTAACGTAGTGATGTTCAGGCTCTGGCTTAGCACCTTTCCGAATTTGGAAATTCTTATTTGTTTCCAACAATTAACCATGGCAAGGCAAAAACCTGGTCAAACCACATCATGACTCATGCAGGTGTTTCCATGGTATGTTGGGCCACAAATTCCATCTTTTTCAGAGCCGCGTGTAGCCAGCAGGGGTCCACCCACCATACAGGGTATCCAGTAGATTGCTCATTTCTTTAGCTAACAATGCAGTATAATTAATTGCAAAAAACCATAATAGGACCCTATAATAAATATATTCACACTTGTCTAAGGAAACCTGGCCACCTTCCAAGCACACAGGAAAGAAGAAATGGCTACAGGTAGTCCTGGTTCTTCATCATAGGGACCTTCACTGAAGTCATGAACGTTAGAATATTTCCATCCTGCATGCAGGGACAATGGAAAACGTACTCCATATACTTATTTTAAGGTTTGGTGCAAAACAGTGTAACCAGGGGGCGTGGTCTGGCCATGAACACGGATAGCTGCTTGCACTTTGAGTTCTGCGCGCCGACAGGCCCACAGTGGAGGAAGCGGCTTCTCCCAGTATCCACGGACCGACCAGCGGTCGAGACCCGAGGCCACCTTTAGTCGCCAGCCCGTTGGGGAGGCAGCAGCTCGCCCATTGACCTGAGTTTTCACCAACTGCAAGCCAATACCTGGAATCAGGCCTTTGCAGGGGTGGGGCCACGGCACACAGTGAAGGAAGATGACTCGGCATAGAGACTTGCCCCAGCCTCCCTGCGGGCCCGGAGACACAAAGCAACATGGAGGGAGCCTGAAACTGGGTCCCATGGACTCTTATGAGGGAGCCCCCATTCACCACCAGCATGGTGAAATGAAGTTAAGCTGAGGGAACCTGAGAGTATACGTCAGAGGGCTGCTTAAGGGCCCCAACCTTCCAGAGGCACACTCGTCAGCGGATCCCAGGGGTGAGCCTGACCACGCACCTGACAGTATTTTCGGCCCCCCCCCCTCCCTCCAAGCAACCAGTACTGGTAGGCTTGCATTGAACAGGCCGCTGTTGCAGACCGCAGCATTGGGCTGCGCCTCCGGTCTCCTTGGAGTCCCATCCATGCAGGACAATACAGGGGTCCTGACATACTCCCAAAGACTCTTCCTATCTGTTCGGTGCTTGGTAGCATTCTACACTGCTGGGGGAGCCAGACCTACACCTTGGGACCACCTATTATCTGCAGTGAGCCTGGCGGCATTGCACACAGGGGCATTGACTGCCCTCTGCAGGGTTGCCCCAGGGTCGCCTCAACTTTCCACAGGGCCCCACCCCCCCTTCTATGAGGAGTGGCGTTACTTGACCCAGGCACTTCAATATGGACCCACGGTGGGGCTGCCCTTAGGGCTGTTAAATACACTGTTCACTGCCCCCCAACCCTCTTGAGGGGGTACCGACCTGGCTGGTGACAGCGCTCTGAGGCTCCTGTCAAGCACCTCTGTGGGTCAACTGCCACGTTGGGGCACAGTTTGTCACCCTCATGCACATTAATCAGACTGCTGAACAAATTCCTGTGTGTGGGGTGTGCTTTTAGGGTCTCCCGCAGTGAACCAGCCATCACCTGTAGGCCCAGTCGGTGGGAGTCACCCGCGCCTAGACACCAGCTGCAACTGAGAGACCTGCTCCTGTCCCCTTTCAGCCCACGACGACCATCACACACGCCGCCGGTTCACCCCTGACCGCTGGAAGATATCACCAGGCACAGACCTGCAGCCGCACGATACCAAATAGGACTACACACCCTCACGTCCTTGTCCCCCCCCCAGCTGCTGCTCATCGGTCCAACCCGGAGATGCCCTCTGGCACATCTGGTAGCAAGCATCCTGGTAAACCTGCACAGCAGCTACTATTCACTGAAGCTTTACTCCAAGCCCATCCTATGGCTGCAGCAATGGGGATGTGGGTGTCCAGCGGGGCTGATGACTCTGCTGGCCCAGTGCCGGACACTACCATGGATTGCATCCTCCAGGAAATTACAGCACTGGGGCACAGACTGCAAGGCATGAACTCCAACATCGCTGCACTCACAGCTGAGGCCAAATCCATCTACACGAACATAGCGGGATTCCAGAATCGTATGACAGACCTGGAGCATCTTATCTCGGCAGCAGAGGAGCGTCTCAAGGGGGATGAGAACTCCTCTTCCTCCGCAGCAAAGTCATCGACCTGGAGGACAGAAGTCACAGGGACAATGTATGCTTTTTTGGCTTTCCGGAATGTGCAGAGGGAATTGGACGTCAAAGGATTCCTAGAGAACATCCTCCCAGCACTCACTGGCCTCACCTTCAAACGACCCCTGGAGCTCCAGAGACCTCATCATGTGGGTCTGCTGCAGCAAGACGGGTCATCACGCCCTCGCCTTATCATCGCCTGCGTCATGGGCAGGCTAAAATACAGTCACAAAGGTTCTGAGATACGCATTGCTGTGGATTTTTCCAGGGAGACCAATGAACATTGTAAAGCCTTTCTCCCTCTCCTTCCGCACCTGGGCATAAAGTATGGCCTATTTGAAATCGAGGGATTTGTATGATCTGGAGGATTTGCGTCTCTTCCTAGATGAACTCGCATCCCAGGACAAGGACGCTGCACTCTTGCGGCTTCATGGCCCCTCCGTCTCACTCTGCCCACACTGAGGGGTGGGGCCACACCGAAAGCAGATTGCATCACAGATGCAGGGTCACTGAGGGAGCTCCTAGGTCTCCTGACAACAGGGATTTGGTGCTGAAAGCAGTGGCGCACCTTACTCAAACCAAAGACAGAGACAAATCAAGATCACCGCTGAAGCCATCTACCAATCCCTTCTGGGATGCCTCTATAGCACTGTAAACTTTGGCTCTGCTCTTGCTGGGAAGTGACTGCTGAGGCCAGTGCTCTGCATTCATCGGAAGGCTGAGTAACCTACTGCATGAACATTTGTGCGCTGATTGTTCTGGTCTTTACCCTGTCTTGTCCTCGTCCCTCCTGGGACTGGCACTGTGCCTTCCCTCTATCCTGCTCTTCCAGTCCTACCCTGACATGATGCTGCAGCTTTCCCCCCTCCCCCCTCCCCTCTCCTTCCACCCCCTCCCTTCCGCTTCTCCTATTGTTAAGGCTCTGGTGAGCCTGCTGATCTTTAAAACTTATTGCTCAGTTCTGCTTAACTGATGTTTAAAAAATGCAGTGAAAAACCTGCCTGTTTTATATGTTTACCCTGGTTTGATGTTCATGTGGTTAATGGTTTGCGCTGTTACGCATGGTTTTGTCCTCTGACACTACCATCCTTTTTCCCAATATCTCCCTGCTGGAAACAAGTCAGGAGCCTAGCGTTACCCCTTTACCCCATGCGGGGGCCCATGCGACTCTGCCCGCAATGTTACTGGCCCTGATTAGTCTGTGTTCCTCCCCAGGCCACCACCACCGTTACATCCCCCCCCCCCACATCCCTCGCTATCCCCGTCTACATAGCCCCACAGATGTTTCCCCATACAAAATACAAAATGCAGATAATGGCCCTGGCCTACCGTTCCATCAAGGCGGGACCCTGTAGACTCCGGTATCCCTCCCACCTGCCCTCCAGTAGTGCCTCATCCTCCCCCACTCCTCCCCGCATGGATCCTCAATTGTCTTCTCCCTCTGGAACTACCTGGCCTCCCTGGGGATCCGGTCCAGCGTGCTGGGTCCACAAGCACAGAACCACGGTTCATAGACCCAGATCCTTGGAGCTTTTCCCCGGCCTTGCGCTGGGCTCTCCACTACCTTCTCCGACTCCCCACGTCCTCTTATGTTACTCTAAACCACTTCCTCTTATATTCTTCTCCCTCTACACCCTTACCGTGGCAATCCCCCCTCCTTCGGACTGGGCTCGTGGGTACCCTCTCCCTCTTCCCTTCTCCATTTCTTTTTGGTGCCCGTACCTTCTCCCCCATCCGCTCTCCTTCTCTCCTTCCTTTGTTTCCCCATCCCCCCAGCACAGCGCACCCCGTACCTTGGATATGGCTACCTCAGCTCCTCCTACTCTCTATCCTCTCCAAGTGCTCTCTTGGAAGGCTGACTCACTATGTGAAGCACAAGAAAGTGCTGTTCTACCTCTAATCGCAGCGGGCAGATGTGACCCTACTGAAAGAGATGCACCTTGTCAGCCCTGAATCCAAAAAACTGATGTGCCAAGATTGGGTGTGGAAGGTGATACACAGCAGTTGTCTGGCTCTGCCGACGTCAGGGTACGGGGTGACCAGGAAATGCGGAGTGGTGATGCTGTTCCGAAAAACACTGCCCATCACGATTCTTAAGTCCTGGTATGACACGGACGGCAGATATGTCTTTGCCAAACTGAAGGTAGGGGACAGCATGTCCTGCATTGGCTCTGTATATGCACCCACGGGCCCGAAACAATTTCATTTCCTCCAACTCAATCATCTTCAAACTGAGATTGGTGCCTCCCGGTATTTAAATTGGGGCGACTGGAACCTCGAGAAGATGCAGTACTAGACAGAACGGGACCACTGGATGTAGCAATAATTCAGACAGGGCCCTGCTGGGGGATGTGATCTATGATCACGGCCTGGTGGTCCACTGGAGACTCGTTCACCCAGGGAACAGGGAGTATAATTTTCTGTCATCCGTACACGGCACACAGTCACAGTTGTTTTTTTTTTTCTTCTCACAGAGACTGATGCCCCAAGTCCAGGACTCCCGGGTCCTCACTGCTGCCCATTCAGATCACACTCCAGTCCTCTTCTCTATCGATCTAAATCTTATCACACTCAGCCGAAAACCATGGTGGTTACCAGTACAACGCTACCATTCCCCCCAGGGCAAATTACAGTTGAGGACGCCCATCTCCACCTATCTAGGGGCTAATAATGGTTTAATCACATCCCAGAGGGTACTGTGGGCAGCTGCGAAGGCAACCATACGGGGGCAAATGATGCGAGATGCAGCGCTGGCTAACAAAGAGTGGCCCATCAAAAAAGAACTAGAAACAGAGATTGCATCCTTCACCTGTCGCTACACGGCGCATACCACATTACCCAACCGTCAACACCTTGAACAGGCCCGACTAGCCCTCAATGAACTATTCACGTCCAAAGCGGAGTATGGGCTACTGCGCCTGAAAGCCCGCCGCTACAAACAAGGAGAAAAAGCTGGACGTTTTCTGGCGGCCTAATTGCATCAAATGGAGACGCTCACACAATCCCCGCCATCCACTCATCAAACGGCGTGCTCCCCACTTGCCCACAAGACGTAGTTAATGGGTTTGCAGTCTTCTACCGTATACTCTACACTCCTGAATCGACAGCTGACGTTAAACAGGTAGAGGTGTTTCTGGAGAAACCACGGCTGCCCAGCCTATCAGAAGAAGGAAGGACCCTCCCCAAGGGTGAGATCAGCACAGCGGATATTGAACAAGCCATTTCCAAACTCCCATACCACAAGGTGCCGGGGGACAATGGCTTTCCCGCAGAATTCCATAAGTGGGCAGGTGAGGAGATCGTCGACTCCCTCCATAAAGCTTTCCATGAGGCTGTCCAGGCGGGTTCTCTGGGTTCCATTCTCTTTTGAACAGAAATATCAAGATACTTGCCAGTGTGTTAGCCACCCGTCTCCCGTCCCTGATACATAATGCTCAAGTGGGATTTGTGCCAGGAACCACTGCTAGAAATCATTTTCGCACCCTTTCACATGCCCTCTGGGAGGGCACGGACCTTCGGATGGACACAGTGCTGCCTTTAGTTATTCTAGTTGACAGAGGGCTGGACCACATGGTGTTAGATTAATTAGTGCCCCCTGATCACTCGAATGAGGCAAGACTTTGCGAAGTGGTCGCACCTGGGGTTGTCCATGTGGGGCAGGGTACAGGTAGTATGGATGATCACATTACCATGATACACATACGTACTGGGCATGCTACCCCTATCGGTGCCTCTGGGGACCCTCCACCTTACAGATGCAGAAGTCTGAGCCTTTGCATGGGGATCCTCTTGACCCTGTTTAGCGGCTGCCAAGCTCATGGCACGTTGCTGGCATGGGGGTATTGGACGCCCTTCTATAGAACAATACAGACTGGCCCTTCATCTCTCACAGTTGGCGTATATGTTACCTGAAATGCCACACCGGCCGCACTGGGTCTCCACTGAACAACTGCTATTCTCTGGCCATGGCGGCCTCAACCCCATATGCAAAGTCATCCCCCCTAGCTCGCGCAGACCCAACCCGATGCTCCAGGCAAATCGTGGCTCAGGGCCCATCATCTTCTCGGTGTACACCGCTATCTCCATTCGTGAGCCCCCCTCTGGGGGCAATGGCCGCCTACGCTTCAATGGAAAGACCCTTGACTGGACACTGCTATTCTCTGGCCATGGCGGCCTCAACCCCATATACAAAGTCATCCCCCCTAGCTCGTGCAGACCCAACCCGATGCTCCAGGCAAATCGTGGCTCAGGGCCCATCATCTGCTCAGTGTACACCGCTATCTCCATTCGTGAGCCCCCCTCTGGGGGCAATGGCCGCCTACGCTCCAATGGAAAGACCCTTGACTGGACACATGGGTGCACGGCGGGCATCCATAGCCTGGACCTTATCCTCGCCGATGGCGACATGAAACCGTTTGGACACCTTCAGGAGGAATTTGGCCTCCATCCACAACAGGCATAACAACACCTTCAAATATCACAGTGCCTACAGCGTTGTATGGGAACCCGTCTGTGATGTCCTACCTGAGGACTTGGGGTCGTTTCCAGGGCGGTAATGTCAGGCCTCTATGAGGTCCTCACATGTCACCTCTTCTCACAACCCCTTATTGACGCCCTCCACAACAAATGGCAATCCCGACTATGGATAGAAAAACGACTGGCCGGATATTATGGAAGCCCTGGACAGGGGCACACAGGAAGCCCGCCTGAAATTTTGCCTCTTCAAAACCAAACACGAGTGGCACTGGATACCAGTGAAACTCCATATGCGGGGTTGCTGGCACATGCGAATTGTTGACGAATCATTAGCGATGCCCGGCTACTCGTTGTGGCCTCACCCATATATGCGAATGCCCCTATGTTCGGCCCTTCTGGTTGGCGATTGGTGATATCCTGGGTGCCTCTATGGTAATTAAGGAGCCTCTCTGATCCTACTACATGATACTAGGGATTCCCCTGGCTTAATCTGCCCACAATGCCGTCTCTTACACTTGGCCCTCGCGACCACCAAAATTTAGATACTTTGACAAGGGCTCTCCCACGCTGCCCTCACCAAAAGAATGAATAGTAGCGATGGTAGGATAAAGCCAAGGAACCATGGCAGATTTTAAACATGTCTCTAAAGATTGTCAGGCAAAGATATTCTTAAGTGTGGTTTGACCTACACCTACATCAGCTCTGGTGTCAGAATCAAGACGGTACATGTTTGAACAGATTTCCAAGCGGCTTCCTTACAAATTTCTGTCAACTGAATGTTTCTTAACCAGGCCATAGTAGCCCCTTTCCTTCTGGTTGAATGATCCTTGAACTTTAGTGGTAGAACCTTATATGCCAGTTGATAACGTAAAGAAATGCAGGAAGCTATCCATCAAGAGGTTGATTGTTTCAAGAGTGGTATACCTGTACAGATTGGTTCAAAGTTAACAAAAAGCTAAATTTTTGTATCCCTACAGAAACATACCAATTTGATAACATCTAACAAGTGGAGCAAAATTTCAGTTGGAATGGTTGGCTTGCTCTAGACGTCTATAGAGTAATTTGAGAAGCAGAAGGTTGGATGATGTCATCAGTGATGCCATGTGTGATGTCACCAATGATGGAATTTGAGATGTCATCAGTGATGCCATTTTGCACGATGTAATATGTGTGGTCATAAGCACTACATGGCGGGGGCACAAGTTATAGTTAGCTCAGTAAATTATAACTGGTAAATTTCAATGTTTCTTTTATTTTTAACCACTAGTTTTGGTATTATTTCAACACCTAACTATATTGTCACCTAAACCTTCAATTTTTCCAGTAGATTTCCTGTTTTCTTTAAGTGTAATATAAAATCTTATTGGTTATTTCTGTGAATTTCTGAAGCTTTTTTAATGGGAAGCAAGATCTTATTACAATACCAAAGTATAACGTCTCTTTAACCTTTGTTTTTTTTCAGTCAATTTCTGTTTTTTGTATCATATTCAGCGAACACCAGGGTGTGTGTATGTGGGTGAATGGCTGCAGGACCTGGCCTCTGGCCACACCTGGGACCAATCACCCACTGCACATGGCTTTGCCCTGCACAGCAGGAGGTTGGCTGTAGGGCCTGACCTTTGGCTAGGCCCTGCAACCCACCCACCAGCAGTGGCCAACCCACAGCTGTGCTTGGCCTTCAGCCAAGTGTAGCTGGGATTGGCCACAGGGCCTGACCTTTGACCAGACCTTTGACCCAAGACTTAACCACCCCAGTGGCCACCCCACTGCTGCCTACAGCCAGTGGGGTGGTTGGGCATAAGGCCAGTTCTATGGCCTGGCACCGCGCCCACCACCCCATGGTCACCAATAACCCCACTGACACCCACCTCACACGTTATATATTTATTTATTTTTTCGCAGTACCACCATCCAAGCTTCTCCCCACAGTACCCTACCATCCAAGCTTCAACCAGTTTAGCTTACATTGTCCCGAAGTAACATGGAGGTGATGTTTGAGCTGCCGCTCCTTTGTGAGTACCTCTGCACCACATGGGAGGGCATCTAGGTCCCTGGAGTGCCATGGTACCCAGAATGTGAAAAAAATCACATGATGGGAACAGCCCTACCTTGCCCAATACCTTTTTTTCGTAAATTGAGTACTGTCTTGTAATGGCAGATGCAATATTTGTTATCCAGTTGCAGCCAGCCCATCAGATCTCTCAGTACTGTGGGACCTCTACCGTCCTGCATTACTTACAAGGCCGACAGGAGAAAAATCTCCTTCAGCAAATCAGAGGGCAGTATTTTTTTCAATTTTCGATACAGCAGGTCCAACTGTATAGCTATCACTACATTTTTAACCCTTTCTGACCACCCCAAGCACCGATTTCAAGGCATATTTATCTAAAACTGCAGAAAGGATTTACACCAAATAAAGAAAAGTACGCTTTCTGAGTAAAGTTCTAACTTTTTGCCTGATTTGTTTTAATTCCGGTCAGCAGTATTTTCTGTAGCTGCATTAAAATTTAACTAAGAGTAATCAATGTATTAAAACACTACTTTTTCTTGACACCCGGCTTGAAAGATTCCCAAATGGATCACCCAAAATATTCTAGGTGAGGTGATTGAAATTTTTTGGCAGGCTTCAGGCAGATTCCGCATATGGCGCTGAATTTATTAGCAAAACAAAAAAACACTCTTCTTATGTAATATCAAACTTGACTATAACTGATCACTGGCAACCACCACTCTGGAGAAAAAACAAATATACACACACACTGATTATATATAATTAATCAGAGAGCATGACACTCCTAAGGACAAACAAGCTGGCACGATCTGACAGCAAACAAAAATACAAACGTTAATTTAGGAAAGGAGAGGATGAAAGAAAGAGGAGCGTATTCACAGACTTCCTAAAGGACAAATGACTGTGGCAGAATGTTCCACATTTTAGGCTGAAGATAGTGTCTACGGATCAACCTTCTTTTTAGGACATTTTGATTAGCAGGACTGAAAATCATCTGGACTGGGTTAGACACGATTTGTCATATTTGTGAAACCTTTCCTTCGTCCATTATGTTTCAAGTCCCAAAATGATTTTATGAATGAGCCAGAGGGTTTTAACATGAATCTTCATCTTCACTAGGAACTAATGGTGTTTCTCTCTAACCAGTGATATGTGATAAAGCATAAGTCCTGTAAAAGTCCTGTTGGCAATGTTTTGAATGTATCGAAGTTTACTAATATAAAAATCAGGATGTACCTATGCGTAGCCACTGCAATAATTCAAGAAGAAAAGAACAAAGACAGATATTGACTTAACGCATCATGTTTTGGGTGTGATTGCTAAAAGAGCACATGGAAGCAAGAGGATGAAACTAAATTAATGTGACAGGTTTCTTGATTTTAACTGAGGAGTGGGTGGTGTGAAAGGTAGGTATCCTCACTGAAGTCACAGAGGCCCTAGCCTAGAACGAATGAACAAATCTCTCTCTCTCTCTCCTCTCCCTTTCGTTCTCTCCCTCCCTGTCCTCATTGATAAGCAGTCAGGTGGCCCCTCCTCCAGTATATAGACAATACAGCTTTACCAGTATTTTTCTACAAGGGAAAAAACATTTAAAAACCTTCTAAGACCCCATTGCAGCACCTAAGTGAAGGTAGGTGTGATAGTACACTAAAAAATGTTTAAAACTTCCCAGGGAAAGATTGTCTGTCAAGTCATAGAGTGAAACAGCTAAAAAAAAGTCATTGTATATTTTTTTAAAACAGCAGCTTCTCTGTCCCCGCATGCACTGTACTACCAGTTTGCCTCACAGCCTCAGTTCTTTTGGATGGTTATCATGTGAGATGTTATAATAGAAAGTTATTGACAACTGGGGAGGTGGGTTGTTTATGAGTTCAGTGAGGATACCTATGATGCAGAACCAGGTTTACAAGTACAAGTGAGTAACATTTTCTTCTGTATTGTAGGATCCTCACTGATAGTCATAAATGTAGAACAGGATAAAAAGCATATCCCTAGTCCGGGTTGCCAATAAATTAAACAAACAATCAATGATAAAGTACTGATCCAAAATGATGGTTTAACCAAATAAATTCTTCAAGGTTTCTTGGCTTACTAATGTGCTGTCTGTAGAATCTTCATCTAGATTACAAAACAATGTTTTGTGAAAGTGTGTTTTGATTTAGAAGCCGCTGCCTTGCAAATCTCAGATAAAGGAACATTCCCTTACTAAGCAGCAGAAGTTGCTTTGCTGCAAAAGAAGGAGCTATTGGTTTACCGGAAACTAGTTTATTTGCAAGTTGGTATCAACACAAAATACAAGAAACTATCCATCTACAGATAAACTGTTTAGAAGAAACCTTACCGGTATTGTTTAGAAGAAATCATAACGGTCCTGAACGGACCATTTTAACAAATAATTTACTTGTTTTATGCATATCTTTTGTTCGATCTAAGTTAAACCTGAGGACTCTTCTCAGGTCCATTGAATCAAAGGATCCTTCTGTTGGAGAAGTGGGACTGTTACAAAATTCAGGCAAGAATAGTATG